>NC_062553.1:77870725-78222225 GCF_016906955.1 Phacochoerus africanus
GCAAAGTTCAGTCTGTCCTTTTTTCAGATTCCGCATGTCAGTGAAAGCATTTGATATTGGTGTCTCATTGTATGGCTGACTTCACTTAGCATGATAATTTCTAGGTTCAACCATGTTGCTAAAAATGCTGGTATTTCGTTCCTTTTAATGGCTGAGTAATATTCCATTGAGTATATATATGTACCACGTCATCTTTATCCACTCCTCTGTCGATAGACATTTAGGTTGTTTCCATGTCTTGGCTATTGAAAATAGTGCTGCAATAAACATTGGAGTACAATGTCTTTGCGAGTCATTGTTTTCTCTGGATAGATGCCCAGGAGTGGGATTGCTGGGTCAAATGGTAGTTCTATTTTTAGTTTTCTGAGGAATCTCCATACTGTTTTCCACAGTGGTTGCACCAATTTACAATCCCACCCACAGTGTACTAGGGTTCCTTTTTCTCCACACCCTCTTCAGCACTTATTGTTTGTAGATTTTTGATGATGGCCATTCTGGCTGGTGTAAGGTGGTACCTCATAGTGGTTTTGATTTGCATTTCTCTAATAACGAGTGATGTTGAAATGTACCACACCTTAATCCATTCATCTATTGATAGACATTTAGTTTGTTTCCATGTCTTGGCTATTGTGAATAGTGCTACTATGAACACAGGAGTGCGTGTATCTTTTTGAATTACAGTTTTTTCCAGGTATATGCCCAGGAATGGGATTGCTGGATCTTAACGTAGTTCTATATTTAGTTTTCCGAGGAAGTTCCATACTGTCTTCTATAGTGGTTGTATCAATTTACTTTCCCATCAACAATGTAGGAGGGTTTCCTTTTCTCCACACCCTCTCCAGCATTTGTTATTTATAGACTTATTAAATTGATGTCTATTCTTTTTTTTTTAAATTTTGTTATTTTCCCACTGTACAGCAAGGGGATCAGGTTATCCTTACATGTATACATTACAATTACATTTTTTCCCCCACCCTTTCTTCTGTTGCAACATGAGTATCTAGACAAAGTTCTCAATGCTATTTAGCAGGATCTCCTTGTATATCTATTCTAAGTTGTGTCTGATTAAGTCCAAGCTCCCAATCCCTCCCACTCCCTCCCCCTCCCATCAGGCAGCCACAAGTCTTTTCTCCAAGTCCATGATTTTCTTTTCTGAGGAGATGTTCATTTGTGCTGGATATTAGATTCCAGTTATAAGTGATATCATATGGTATTTGTCTTTGTCTTTCTGGCTCATTTCACTCAGTATGAGATTCTCTAGTTCCATCCATGTTGCTGCAAATGGCACTATGTCGTTCTTTTTTATGGCGGAGTAGTATTCCATTGTGTATATATACCACTTCTTCCGAATCCAATCATCTGTCGATGGACATTTGGGTTGTTTCCATGTCCTGGCTATTGTGAATAGTGCTGCAATGAACATGCGGGTGCATGTGTCTCTTTTAAGTAGAGTTTTGTCCGGATAGATGCCCAAGAGTGGGGTTGCGGGGTCATATGGAAGTTCTATGTATAGATTTCTAAGGTATCTCCAAACTGTTCTCCATAGTGGCTGTACCAGTTTACATTCCCACCAACAGTGCAGGAGGGTTCCCTTTTCTCCACAGCCCCTCCAGCACTTGTTATTTGTGGATTTCTTAATGATGGCCATTCTGACTGGTGTGAGGTGATATCTCATGGTAGTTTTGATTTGCATTTCTCTTATAACCAGCAATGTTGAGCATTTTTTCATGTGTTTGTTGGCCATCTGTATATCTTCTTTGGAGAAATGTCTATTCAGGTCTTTTGCCCATTTTTCCATTGATTGATTGGCTTTTTTGCTGTTGGGTTGTATAAGTTGCTTATATATTCTAGAGATGAAGCCCTTGTCGGTTGCATCATTTGAAACTGTTTTCTCCCATTCTGTACGTTGTCTTTTTGTTTTCTTTTTGGTTTCCTTTGCTGTGCAAAAGCTTTTCAGTTGGATTAGGTCCCATGGGTTTATTTTTGCTCTAATTTCTATTGCTTTGGGAGACTGACCTGAGAAAATATTCATGATGTTGATGTCAGAGAGTGTTTTGCCTATGTTTTCTTCTAGGAGTTTGATGGTGTCCTGTCTTATATTTAAGTCTTTCAGCCATTTGGAGTGTATTTTTGTGCATGGTGTGAGGGTGTGTTCTAGTTTCATTGCTTTGCATGCAGCTGTCCAGGTTTCCCAGCAATGCTTGCTGAATAGACTTTCTTTTTCCCATTTTATGTTCTTGCCTCCCTTGTCAAAGATTAATTGACCATAGGTGTCAGGGTTTATTTCCAGGTTCTCTATTCTGTTCCATTGGTCTGTCTGTCTGTTTTGATACCAGTACCACACTGTTTTGATGACTGTGGCTTTGTAGTATTTCTTGAAGTCTGGGAGAGTGATGCCTCCTGCTTGGTTTTTGTTTCTCAGGATTGCTTTGGTGATTCTGGGTCTTTTGTTGTTCCATATAAATGTTTGGATTGTTTGTTCTAGTTCTGTGAAAAATGTCCTGGGTAATTGGATAGGGATTGCATTGAATCTGTAGATTGCTTTGGGTAGTATGGCCATTTTTACAATATTGATTTTCCCAATCCAGGAACATGGAATATCTTTCCATTTCTTTATATCTTCTTTGATTTCTTTGATTAAAGTTTTATAGTTCTCGGCATATAAGTCCTTTACCTCCTTGGTCAGGTGTATTCCGAGGTATTTGATTTTGTGAGGTGCAATTTTAAAAGGTATCGTATTTTTGTATTCCTTTTCTAATGTTTCATTGCTGGTATACAGAAATGCGACTGACTTCTGAATGTTAATCTTATATCCTGCTACTTTGCTGAATTTATTAATCAGTTCAAGTAGTTTTGGGGTTGAGTCCTTAGGGTTTCCTATGTATAGTATCATGTCGTCTGCGTACAGTGACAGTTTTATCTCTTCTCTTCCTGTATGGATGCCTTTTATTTCTTTTGTTTGTCTAATTGCTGTGGCTAGGACTTCCAAAACGATGTTGAAGAGCAGTGGTGAGAGTGATGTCTATTCTGATTGGTGTGAGGTGTGAGGTAGTACCTCATTGTAGTTTTATTTGTATTTCTCTAATAATTAATGTTGTTGAATTGTATGAATTGTCTGTATATTTTGGAGATTAAACCCTTATAGCATCATTTGTAACTATTTTCTCCTATTTCCTAGGTTGTCTTTTTCTTTAGAACCAGCTTTTAAAAGCCAAAGAGGTTGGGCAAGTGAAGGTCAGAGAGAGAACCCTGGTGCTTTAGAGGAGTCTCAGGTATTTCAGTAGAAGTGGAACCTGAGCAATGATTTTAAGCCTTTTTTTGTGTCACAGACCACATTGTCTGGTAAAGTCAATGAATGCTTCTAAAATAATGTTTTAGGGGAGTTCTTGTCATGGCGCAATGGAAACGAATCCTACTAGGAACCATGAGGTTTCGGGTTCAATCCCTGGCCTTGCTCAGTGGGTTAAGGATCTGGTGTTGCTGTGAGCTGTGGTGTAGGCCAGCAGCTGCAGCTCCAGTTAGACCCCTAGCCTGGGAACCTCCATATGCCTCAGGTGTGGCCCTAAAAGGACAAAAGCCAAAAAAAAAAAAGTAACGTTTTAGGAAAGTATTGTATTACAGTGTAGCTGTTAGAATACTTAAAATGTAAGTGCATTATTTGTATTTCCTGGGTGTTCCCCAGTGGCCTAGCAGTTAAGGATCCAGTGTTGGCACTGCTGTGGTTTGTGTCCTTGCTTTGGCGGGGTTTAGTCCCTGGCCTGGGAACTTCCACATGCCTTGGGCTTGGCCGTAAAAAGTGCATTATATGTATTTCTTTATTAATCCATTAATAATAAATCCTAGCAGTGAGTGTAATAACTACTATAATTTCACAGTAACAATGAGGATAAATGATGTTTTGAGGTATCTGCAATGAGTGGAAGGTATTATGAAAATATCTGACTTCTATTGGTTGTAAAGTCATAGACATTGTTAATAGTACTGTGGTTTATTGCCTGCATTTGTAACTGGAGGCATTCTTAAATTTTAATTAATGATGAGTAATAAAGGGTTTTTTTTTTCCCTATTCAACTGTAATCTACTATAGACCCCAGGTAATGAACCACTGGTTTTAGGCTGTATCTTTTTCTTTCTTTTTTTTTTTTTTTGTCTTTTTAGGGCCACACCTGAGGTATATAGAGCTTTCCAAGCTAGGGGTCAAATCCCAGCTGTAGCCCCTGGCCTACACCACAGCCATGGCAATGCCAGATCCGAGCCGTGTCTGCAACCTATACCACAGCTCACAGCAAAGCTGGATTCTTAACCCACTGGGTGAGGCCAGAGATTGAACCTGCATCCTCATGGATGCTAGTCAGATTCATTTCCACTAAGCCATGATGGGAACCCCTAGGCTGTATGTTCTAAATAAGTTTCCTTGCGTTCAGTCAGATCCTCCCTCTAACCCAGTGTCCGGTTTGGGAATGCAAGGATCTGATAAAGCCATTCGTTTCCTTAATATTCTTCATTTGTTCTTCTGGCCATTAGGATTAAGTTTAAATTCTTTCTTGAGACTCATAAATCCCTCCAGGATGAGTCACTCTCCACTCCCTCCTCTTGCTCTTTCCCAGTTAAACAGAACTTATCAAACATGATCCTGTCTTGCCTTCCCATTTATTGTTTGTTGGTTTTGTTTTTTTGTTTGTTCATTTTGTCTTTTTAAGGCTGCTCATGCAGCATATGGAAATTCCCAGTCTAGGGGTCAAATTGGAGCTGCAGCTGCTGGCTCACAGCCACACTAATGCCAAATCCTTAACCCACTAATCAAGGCCAGGGATCAAACCCACATCCTCATGCCTCCTTGCCAGGTTCGTTACCACTGAGCCACAATGGGAAGCCCTGGCTTATTTCTTTTTCTTTTCTTTTTTTTTTTTTGTCTTTTTTTTTTGCTATTTCTTGGGCTGCTCCCGCAGCATATGGAGGTTCCCAGGCTAGGGGTCGAATTGGAACTCCCGCCACCGGCCTATGCCAGAGCCACAGCAACGTGGGATCCGAGCCGCATCTGCAACCTACACCACAGCTCACGGCAACGCTGGATCGTTAACCCACTGAGCAAGGGCAGGGACCGAACCTGCAACCTCATGGTTCTTAGTCGGATTCGTTAACCACTGCACCACGACGGGAACTCCAGGCTTGTTTATTTCTAATGGGAATGCTTTTTCTTGACTACCCTTTTCTCTGTCTGGGAAACTCCTTAGTGATCGCCCCCTTCAGAAACCTGAGGTACTGTCTGTGTTGGTCCCTGTCCTCACAGGTTTGCAGAGGAAACAGATACCTAAACTTGTAATAATGACACAACATGAGAACTGCCTTGTTTACTCTTAACGCCAGGGTTTACAAACTGCCTGGCCTGTACCTGCTTAGGGCCTAAGTGTTATATAACTCAGAATGTTCATGGAGTTGTGTGACTATCAACCCTGGCTAGATAGTGTTTTATTGATGAATAAACAACTGAATGAGTAGCCTTAGCTGAGTGAGGAAGAGACTGAAATTTGGGCAAGAATCATTCTAGGATTACATGTAATCATTTTCTTAAATTAATGATCTTAATGCTTTTTATCCACTTCTATTTATAGTCTAGAAGAGATGACATCAGAGGCTTTTTTTATTAATACATGTGTATCTGTTTCCTTCCTTCCTTCCTTCCTTCCTTCCTTCCTTCCTTCCTTCCTTCCTTCCTTCCTTCCTTCCTTCCTTCCTTCCTTCCCTCCTTCCCTCCCTCCCTCCCTTCCCTTCCCCTTCCTTCCTTCCTTCCTTGCTCCCTTCCTTCCTTCCTCTCTTTCTTCCCCCGTGGCATGCAGTAGTTCCTGGACCAGGGATCAAATCATGCCACAGCGGTTACCGGAGCCACAGCAGTGACATCACTGGATCCTTAACCTCTAGGCCACTGGGGAACTCCTTTAAGGGCTTATAAGAGCTATTTGTTCTGATTATCAAAGCATTACACTTTCATTTGTAGGAAACTTGAAAAATGTGGCAAAATATACAAAAATAAAATTAGATATCCTAAACAATCTCATGACTGGATGGAACTATCTTGGGTTGTTTATATCAATGATATTTGAAATTGATTGTAAACCGTATTGAATATGTCTTTGGACACTGATTCTTTATTCCAAAAGCGTAAAACATAAAGAATGCATAGTTATCATTGAGATGTGGTTTTTCCTGTGTTAATCATGTTGTTTAGCAAATTTTATCTGAACATAAAACATGAGTAAAGTTCTGGGCTTGACACTCTGAAGGCTATAAAGATAAGCTGAACACTAATCCTAGGACTCCTTTACTTATAGATTATTAGGTAGCTCAGACACATTTGGAACCTTAATACAAGGCCAAAAGGGTGTGTGAAAGCTGCAGTTAGCCAGAGAGAACTTTTTAAAGGTAAATTAGGTCATATCATGTCCGGCTTAAAACCTTCACTATATTCTCATTGTTTTTATTTTTATTTTAATTAATTAATTTTATTAGGAAATAATTCATGTTATGAAATTCATTTTTAAAGTATACAACTTATAAAGCTGTGCAAACATCTCTCATTGGATTTTTTTTGGGGGGGACCACACTTGCGGCATACGGAAGTTCCCAGGCTAGGGGTTGAATCAGAGTTGTAGCAGCTGGCCTACGCCAGAGCCACCGCAACACAGGATCCTTAACCCACTGAGCAAAGCCAGGGATCAAACCTGCAACCTCGTGGTTCCTAGTCAGACTTGTCTCCACTGTGCCATGACGGGAATGCCAACTTATCTATTTTATACATAGTAATTTGTACCTGTTAATCCCATACCCCTCATTTGCCCCTGCCCACTTCCCTCTCTTTTGTAACCACAGTTTGTTTTCTGTACTTTTGAGTCTGTTCCTCTTTTGCATATACATTCATTTGTATTATTTTTTAGGTTCCGCGTAGAAGTGATATCACTCAATATTTGCCTCTCTCCATCTGACTTATTTCACTTAGCATAATATTCTCTAGGTCCATCCATGTTGCTCAAATGGCAGAATTTCATTCTTTTTTTTATGGCTGAGTAATAGTACCTTATATACATATACCATATCTTCTTTACCATCCATTCGCCTGTTTTTGTTGTTATTGTTTGCTTTTTAGGGCCACATCCACTGTATATGGAGGTTTCCAGACCAGGGGTCGAATCGGAGCTACAGCTGCCAGCCTATACCACAGCTCACGGCAACACCAGATCCCTAATCCACTGAGCATGGCCAGGGATTGAACCCACAACCTTATGGTTCCTAGTCAGATTTCTGCTGTGCCAGGACAGGAACTCCCCATTTGCCTGTAGATGGGCACTTGGGTTGCTTCCATGTCTTGGCTACTGTTAATAGTGCTGTTACAAATATTGGGGGTATATGTATATTTTCAAATTATTGTTTTTGTTTTCTTTGGTTATATACCCAGAGTGAAATTGCTGGATCATTTGGTGGTTCTATTTTTAGTTTTTTGAGGAATCTCCATACTGTTTTCCATGGTGGCTGCATCCGTTTACCAACAATGCACAAGGGTTCGATCTTGTTCACAACCTCTCCAACATTTGTTATATGTTATTTGTAGACTTTTTGATGATTGCCATTGCAACAGGTGGTGAGGTGATATCTGATTGCTCTTTTGATTTGTATTTATCTAATAATTAGTGATGTGGAGCATCTTTTCCTGCCTATTGGCCATCTGTATGTCTTTGGAGAAATGTCTGTTAAAAGTCCTCTGCCGGAGTTCCCGTCGTGGCACAGTGGTTAACGAATCCGACTAGGAACCATGAGGTTGCGGGTTCGGTCCCTGCCCTTGCTCACTGGGTTAACGATCCGGCGTTGCCGTGAGCTGTGCTGTAGGTTGCAGATGCGGCTCGGATCCTGCGTTGCTGTGGCTCTGGCGTAGGCCGGTGGCTACAGCTCCGATTCAACCCCTAGCCTGGGAACCTCCATATGCCACGGGAGCAGCCCAAGAAATAGCAACAACAACAACAACAAAAAAAAAAAAAAGACAAAAGACAAAAAAAAAGTCCTCTGCCCATTTTTTTGATTAATTTTTTGTTTTTTTTGATATTGAGTTGTATGAGATATTTATATATTTTGGATATTAACTTCTTGTCAGTCACATCATTTGAAAACATTTTATACCATTCTGTAGGTTGTCTGTTCATTTTGTGGATGGTTTCTTTTGCTGTGAAAAAGATTTTATGTTTGATTAGGTCCCTTTTGTTTATTGTTGCTTTTATTTCTTTTGTATTAGGAGGCTGGTTCAAGAAAATATTGCTATGCCTTATGTCAAAGAGTGTTCTGCCTGTGTTCCCTTTAGGAGTTTTATAGTTTCAAGTCTTATATTTAGATCTTTAAGTCATTTTGAGTTTATTTTTGTATATGGTACAAGGGAATGTTCTAATCTCTTCTGTTTTACATGGAGTTGTCCAGTTTTCCCTGCACCACTTGTTAAAGAGTCTATCTTTTCTCCATTGTATATTCCTGCTTTCTTTGTCCTAGATTAATTGACCATAGGTATGTGGGTTTATTTCTGGGTTCTCTATTCCATTCTGTTTGTCTGTGTGTCTAGTTTTGTGCCAGTACCATGCTATTTTGATTACTGTAGCTGTCATATAGCCTGAAATCTGGGAGGATTGTATTTCATGTTTTGTTCTTTTTCTCATGATTGCTTTGGTAATTTGGCATCTTTTATGGTTCTATATGGATTTTAGGATTATTTGTTCTGCTTCTGTGAAAAATATGATGTGTATTTTGGTAGAAATTACATTGTCTGAAAATTGCTTTGGGTAGTATGGTCATTTTAACAATATTAATTCTTCCAATCCAAGAGTATGGGATTTTTTTCCATTTCTTGTTATCTTTTTCAATTTCCTTCATCAATATTTGATAGTTTTCAGGGTATAGGTCTTACACTTCCTTGGTTAAGTTTATTCCTAGGTATTTTAAACAGGTTCTTTTTTTTAACTTTCTTTCTGATATTTCATTATTAGTGAGTAGAAAGGCAACAGATTTCTATGTATTAATCTTCTATCCTGCAGTCTTGCTGAATTCATTTATTAGTTCTAATAGTGTTGGCGTGGAGATTTCAAGGCTTTCTATATAATATATCTACAAATACCTCTACCCTTCCAACTTGGATACCTTTTATTTCTTTTTCTTGTCTGATTTCTATGGCTAGGACATCCAATACTATGTTAAATAGAAGTGGTGGGAGTGGGTATCCTTGTCTTGTTCCTCAATTTAGCAGTAAGGCTTTCAGGTTTTCAATCTTGAGTATAATGTTGGCTGTGGGTTTGTCATGAGTGGCCTTTATTATGTGCCAATTGTTTCTTATGGCTTTTTTCCTGCCAAGGATCATCTATTGCATTTGATTAAGTGTCCACACTTTTTTTTTTCTTTTTTAGGACTTCACCTGAGGCATATGGAAGTTCCCAAGCTAGGGGCGGAGTTGGAGCTGCAGCTGACAGCCTATGCCATAGCCATAGCCATAGCCACAGCAATGCCAGATCGAAGCCACTTCTGTGACTTACACCACATCTCATGGCAATGCTGGATCCTTAACCTACCGAGCAAAGTCAGGGATTGATCCTGTGTCCTCATGGACACTAGTTGGGTTCATTACCCCTGAGCCATAATGGGAACTCCCCTTACTTTTTTAAAAAATCATTCATGATATTGGTATTTTTTAAGAATCCAGGCCCTTTGTCATAGAATCTTCTTCAACCTATTTTTGGCAGGAGTACTAACATAAATTATGATATACTTCTTATTACATCAGACCAGAAGACACCTAATGTTAGTTAGTCTATGCTATTTTTTGGTGATGCTAAGTTTGATCTCTTGGTTAGGTGGGATCTATCAGATTGCTTCCTTGTAAAAATACCTTTTTTTTTAACTATCAAGGAACTCTTGATAGTTAATATTGATATTTTGAGAACATGTGAATATTCATGTGAAGATTCTTCAACAATCTTTCACCCATTGATTTTAGCATCCTTTGATAATTCTTGAATCATTTTGCAATGGTTTTTGCACAATACTGATTTTTTTAACAGTCATCTTTTTTGACCTTTTCAGAGCTGGTATCCTCAGTTCCTGACACAGTGCTTAGAATGAGTAAATATTTGATGGATAATTAGATGAAACTCTACCTTCTATAGCATAAGTCATTCACAGGTCCCTTCAAAATGACAGCAAAGTTATAGATTATTTTGGTAATAAGAATAGAACTTCAAAGTGCTTCTGTTGTCAAACCCAAGTCTGTGTGCCAGATGTACAATGAGGTCGAACAAATTGAAATGTTGGAGTTTGGAGCAGAGAAAGTTTTATTGCAAGGCCAAGCAAAGGGAATGGGTGACTTGTGCTCACAAGACTTAGAACTCCATCATGGCTTTCAGGGATGAGTTTGTAAAGGCAACATTTAGGAGTTCCCATTGTAGCTCAGTGGAAACAAATCTGACTAGTGTCCATAAGGATTCGGGTTCAATCCCTGGCCTTGCTCAGTGGGTTCAGGATCTGGTGCTGCCCTGATCTGTGGTGTAGGTCGCAGACGCAGCTCAGATCCCATGTTGCTGTGGCTGTGGTGTAGGCTGGCAGCTGTAGCTCTGGTTGGACCCCTAGCCTGGGAACTTTCATATGCCATGGGTGTGGACCTAAAAGGACAAATAAAATAAAATAAAATAGACAACATTTGGGATGAGGGCTACAGAGTATATGACTTTCTTCTGTTTGGTTGGTGCTGAAATAACAGGAGGTGTTCCTGGAATCTCAATCATCAACCTTCTAGTTCTAACCAGTCTGAGGTCTCAAAATGTTTATTGTCCACCTGGGTGGGGCCTTAACAGAACAACTCAAAGCTATGCATCAGATTATATTATATATATCCCTCCAGGAGAACTAGGACTCTGTTTTATCACTGAACTATTGTTTTTTGACAGATTTTCCTTTGTTTCTACATACCTTCATTTCCCTAATTAGTAACTGCTTGACTCTGTCCCCTGGAACTCAGGGGACTCATAGGAGACAAAAGCCTTTTCTACAAACTAGAAATGGGGGACACAGAGGGGCTTTTGCACTCAGGACAGCTCTGCAAGTTCCTCCTTGATTTCAGTCCCCCTTTCCTTTGGCACTCTTCAATTCTAAGGGGAAAAGGTGTAGGACAAGAAAGGGAATGAAGTTTTGGATAGAGAGGTTAAGCATAAACTTGGCAGAGAAAATTGGTTTTAGGAGACCTTGGTTTTACTTCTGAGTGAACAATTTGTCCATTCATTGGGTCAGGGGTCATCAAACCATGGTCCACAAGCTATATCTGGTCCACCACCTGGGTTTTTTTGGGGGGAGCGGGGGGCTTATGCCTGCAGCATGTAGAAGTTTCTGGGCCAGGGATGCTGTGGTGACAATGCCAGATCCTTAACCCACTTTGCCATATGGCAACTGCTACCACCTGTTTTTGTATGGCCTACAAATTAAAAATGGTTTTTACATTTTTATATCATTAAAAAAATAAAGTGTAATGTACCATGGCATGAGAATTATATGAAATTCAAAAATTTCTGTACTCATAAATAAAGTTTCATTTGGAACACAGCCACTCTCACTGGTGTGGGTAGTATCTATGACTGCTTTGTAACTGCGATAGCAGAGTTGAGTAGCTGAGACAGAGACCATATGGTCTGCAAAGTCTGAGCTATTTACTGACTATAAAAAAGTTTGCTGGGAGTTCCCATTGTGGCTCAGCAGGCTAAGAACCCAACTATTATCCGTGAAGATGTGGGTTCAATCCCTGGACTCCCTCAATGGGTTAAGGATCTGGTGTTGCCATGAGCTGTGGAGTAGGCTGCCGCTCCAATTTTACCCATAGCCATATGTCACAGGTGCAGCCCTAAAAAAAAAGTTTGCTGAAGGAATTCCCCTGTGGTACAGCGGGTTAATGATCTGGCTTGTATCTGTGGAGGTGTTGGTTCAGTCTCCATCCTGGTGCAATGGATTGAGGATCCATCTTGGCCACGACTGTGGCACAGGATTCAATCTCTGGCCTCAGAACTTCCGTATGCCTCTGGTACAGCCATAAAAAGAAGAAAATCAAATAAAAAATCAAGGTCTTCCTAATTGACTAATTAAACAAAAATTTACTTAGTACCTACTCTGCGAGAAGATGGTACTAAGTACATTAGCACCAGTATGAAAGCTGTATACATCAGACTGGGATTTGAACCCATAGCTGGACTTTACCCCAGTCAAGACTCAGAGTGGGACTCGAATCCACATGCCAGGACTCAAACCCAGCCAAAGCCCAGATTGGGACTTGAACCATTTTTGGTTTTGGTTTTAGAGCCACACCCATGGCATATGGAAGTTCCCAGGCTGGGAGTTGAACTGGAGTTGTAGCTGCCAGCCTACCCCACAGCCACAGCAATGCCGGATCCAGGATTGAACCTTCATCCTTATGGATACTAGTCAGGTTGGTTACTGCTGAGCCATAACAGGAACTCCTGTTTTTGTTTTTAATTAAATTTACACACCTGAGTTCCCTTGTGGCTCAGTGTTACTGAACCCGACTGGCATCCAGGAGGATGCTGGTTTTATCCCAGGCCTCACTTGGTGGGTGAAGGCTGGCATTGCCGTGAGCTGTGGTGTTAGATTGCAGACAAAGCTCAGATCCTTCATTGCTGTGGCTGTGGTGTAGGCCGGTGGCTTCAGCTCCGATTTGACCCCTAGCCTGGGACCCTCCATATGCCTTGGGTGCAGCCCTAAAAAAAAAAAAAGGAAAAACTACATGCCTGGTCCTAAGACTTACTGAAGTTCTGTTCCTTTATGTCTTAGCACAGAAAGAATTCAGTGAGAGGCAAAGTGATAGGTAAAAAGTAGATTATTGAGAGTGAGACAAAGTGTGGGCCATCTCAAAAGGTGAGAGAGTGGCCCTGGGAGAAACACACCCCACAGACAGAGTATGGACCCTTTCAGAAGGAGAGGGGCCCAGGGTAAGGAGTGGTGAGTTTTTATGGGCTGAGCAGTTTCATAGGCTAATGGTTGGGAGGATTATTCCAACTATTTCTGGGAAGTGGTGGGGATTTCCAGGAATTGGGCCATGGCCCACTTTTTGGCCTCTTATGGTTGGCCTTGGAACTGTCATGGCCCCTGTGGGTGTGTCATTCAGCTAATAGCCTACAAGGAATGTATAATAAAGCTTAAGGTCCATTGGAAGTGAAATCAACCACCATCTTGGACCTAGTTGGTTCTAACCACTTTTTGTCATATCTTTGAGGGCTGTGTCATTCTTTTAAGGGTTGTTTCCTGCCCCCTCTCCTGTTTCAAGTGCAGCGATGTACTGAACAGTGGATAAAACAGACAAAAATCTCTGACCATTAGAGCTGTATTCTAATGGAAGGACTAACAATAAAAAGTTTAGGTGCATTAGACAGCATGTAATAAGGTAAGAAGAAATGTAGAGGAAAGAAGTTCACTGCAGGCCTAATGGGTTAAGGATCCAACATTGTCACTGCTGTGGTGGGAGTTTGATCCCTGGCCTGGGAATTTCCCCTTGATGTTTCTGGTGCCTCCCCCCTCCCCCCCCCAAAAAAAGTTTGCTGGCTAATGCACTAGATCTTATATCCTGCCTTTTTTTTTTTTTTTTTTTTTTTAGGGCCACACCTGTGACATATGGAAATTCCCAGGCTAGGGAAAGAATTGGAGCTACGGCTGCCGGCCTACACCACAACCATAGCAACACTGGATCCTTAATCCCTGATCAAGGCCAATCGGATACTAATCACATTCCGTTTCTGCTGTGCCACAACAGGAACTCTCCAACTCATTACATCTTAAACTCCTTGAGGGCACAGTGTTTTGCACAAAAAAGGCGTTTAATGCATGTTTGTGGATTAAATTGAAACTCCGAAGTCTCTTGATTTAATTTTTCTGACTTAAATTCCTTGTTTGGATCTATACAACTCTACACAATAAGTAGTATCTAATATGAATAATAGGCAGTATGTTAATATGAAAAGACATTTTGGCATTTGTTAGTTTGTTTATCCCTTACAGACTAATAAGGGGAATCATACATTTACTTAATTCTAATACTAGGCTAAACATGTTAAGTTCTATCAGAAGGACTTACTTTGACTTCAGGGCAATACGGAATATATTAAGTTGGAGCAATTGGGGAAATTTGTCTGCATTTCAGAGTACTTGACATTGGATCCTTAGATCATATGGGAAGACCAAAAACAAAATCCGGCATTTGGGACCTCACTGTGTATAAAGAGGAAGTTCTGGTATGGTGGGCTTGACTGGAGCATAGGATTGTGAGGGCACCAAAGTGTCATGCTGGCCTGAAGCTCAACCCTGAAGCAGAAATAGGGTCTTTACTGTCTTCTATACACTTGTCACCATCTACCCACTTTCAAGCTTATAGTAATCTGGCTTTTCCTTATCACCTAACTGAGGCAGTTCTAGTTCTATTAAAGGTTACCCCTAACCACCAGGAAAACCAATGGGCTTTGATCAGCCCTCATCCTTCCCTACTGATCTGTATTCAACAATTTAATCTTCTTTCTCAAAACCCTTTCCTTTCCAACTCAATTCTGATGGTAGTTCTACTCTCCCCTCTGGTCCATTTTCCACTAACAGAGAACAAAAAGGGGCTCCAATCAGTATATGGCTGTCAGTGGGAAACAGTGAGATCCTACCAGAAGTTCTATGTTCAACTTCCTTCATTTCAACCCAGACTTTTATGGAAAATGTTCTACACAAGACGCAGATGTTGGCGGGGGGGGGGGGGGGGGGGGGGGAAAGACTCAAAGAATGTTCATTCTTATGGAGGAAAGAGATTGGTAAACAAGTAATTAAAACTCAATGCAGAAAAAGGTAAGGGTTGATAAGAGGCAAAAGCAGCTTTCTGTGAATATGAAAAGGAAGGGCAATTAAAAGTGACGTCGAAGATAAGAATCTTTCATATCTTTTCAAGGACCAGGGTGTTTGTTACCAATGCTCCATTGGTTAAGAAAAAAACTAAATTATGAAAAGTTTTTTTTCTTGCTTTTTAGGGCCACACCTGTGGCATGTGAAAGTTCCCAAGCTAGGAGCTGTAGCTGCCAGCCTACACCATAGCCACAGTAATGCAGAATTTGAGCCATGTCTGCAGCCTACACCAGAGCTCATGGCAACACCGGTTCCTTTACCCATTTAACAAGGCCAGGGATGGAACCCAAGCTCTCATGGATACTAGTCAGGTTCATTACCACTGAGCCACGATGGGAACTCCTGAAAATTTTGATTCTCAAATAAAAATTGGTATTCCACTTGTTTAAGTATTATAACTTCCTTTTAAAAGTGATTACTATGGAGTTCCCTGGTGTCCTAATGGTTAAGGATTCGGTGTTGTCACTGCTGTGGCTGTCATTGCTGCCATCCTAGCCTGGGAATTTCTACATGCCTTGGGCTCGGCCAAAAAAAAAAAAAAAAGGCAATTAAATTACTGTATCTAATGGAAATCCTTTCTTCTCACCTGATCTTTATTTATTTATTTATTTATTTATTTGGTTGTGCCCACATCATGTAGAAGCTCCCAGGCCAGGGATTGAACCTGAGCCACAGCAGGGACAGTGCTGAATCCTTAACCATTCAGCCACCAGGGAACTCCTCTCACTTGATCCTTAGAACAATCCTATTTGTAGGTATTATTAGCCCTGTTTTACAGATGAGGACAATGAGACTCAGAGGAATTAAAAAAGAATGTAGGAAAATGGC
Organism: Phacochoerus africanus; assembly: GCF_016906955.1. Taxonomy (NCBI): domain Eukaryota; kingdom Metazoa; phylum Chordata; class Mammalia; order Artiodactyla; family Suidae; genus Phacochoerus; species Phacochoerus africanus. Next base: position 77,886,503 of record NC_062553.1, read on the forward strand.
CTCAAATAGAATTAAACTTACTTTTCTTTATTATCCGAAAGCATTGGTGGGGGGGGGGGACTAGAGGCAGAATATTTAAGTATACTCCTTTTGTTTCTACTAAATTGTGAAGTTAAATGCCAGCACTTAAACTGAATGGATTCAGGGCCCCCCAGATTTAGTACCTTTCATTTAACCCAGGAGACTCATTTTCTTCATTGTCAAAGTGGCCCTACAATTGATTAGGTACTTGGGGACGTAACTCTTTCAATCCAAGAGGGTACAAGAGAGTCTGTGCTGTTTGTAAGAACAATGCAGTTTGCTAATGCTCTTTTGACATGGCAGTCCTAAAACAGTTAAAAAGTGAAAAATGTATTAGTGGTTGTTCACTGCCCTCAAATTCAATTTCCGTGTTGGGAAATCCAAAGACTGAGGGTTTTTTGTATGTTCCTTTTTTTTTTTTTTTTTTTTTCTGAAACTGGGGTAACCAGCCACCTCAGGCAGTCAAACCAGTTTGCTGGGTACCCCTCCCACTTCCCCCTCGGAAACTAACTTGGACTTTAGTGCTCATTGGCTGATGGCTAGAGTTGGATCGACAGGTGCAGCCTTGATAAACAAGGGGGAAGAAAAAAATATATAACTTCCCAGACTCCACAGAGATTTTGTAAATAGAAGTGAAGGCTGTGCAAGCATAGTAGCTGTACTTTTTCTAGTTGGCACACTAGGAACCCAGCAGAGAGAGATCACAGTATACAACCCACAATCCACACAAAAGTTTTTTTGGGGAAGTAGAGTAGGAAGGATGTCTTGTTACTCCTGCTTTTGTCCAAAAAAAAAAAAAACCCCTTCAAGCCAAAATTTTGATTTAAATAGCTCACATGTAGGAAACCTGAAGAATTTTCAGTGATTAAAAAAAAAAAGAGTTCCTGTTGTGGTGCAGTGAAACGAATCCAACTAAGAACCATGAGGTTGCGGGTTTGATCCCTGGCCTTTCTCAGTGGGTTAAGAATCCAGCGTTGCCCTGAGCTGTGGTGTAGGTTGCAGACATGGCTCAGATCCTGCTTTGCTGTGGCTCTGGCCTAGGCCCCTAGCCCTAGCCTGGGAAACTCCATATGCCACGGGTACGGCCCTAGGAAAGGCAAAAAGACCAAAAAAAAAAAAAAAAAAATTATTTCTTGACAAAGGAGCAAGAAAAGCTGTTAAGGTTGGAAACCTCTTGTGGTTTGTAGCCTGTGAGCAATTGGGGCAGCGCCAGAGGGGGTGCAGGATGGAGGGGCTATTGTTTCAGGCAGAATAGAATTTAGGAACTCTGCTGCTCCTTGGAGATGCTGCTTGAACTTTGCTCACCCTTCTCCCCTTTCCCAAGCCCCACAAAAAAAGTGGCTGCAGTGGCAGCTGAGCAGGTAGAGCAGGCAGAGCAGGAGTTTGTACTGGTTTGTCGTGTTTAGTCCTAGATTTTTTTGGATATATTTTAACAGATTAGCACGTTTATGTGGTTTGTGATTTGGATTTTTCTGAAAAAATCAATTAGGTTGTTTTGCTTTATTTTTCCTAACAGTCTGAGTGATCAATGAAAAACCCATTGTCAAGAGTTACCTCTTCGGGAGTATTCCCTGGTAGGCTAACGGTTAAGGTCCTGGTGTTGTTAACTGCTGTGGCTCAGGTTCGATTCCAGACCTGGGAGCTTCTGCATGCATGGGTGCAGCCAAAGAAGGAAAAGAAATTACCCCAAGAAACTAATGAAATTTGTAAGAATCAAAGATTATAATGCATGGCCCAAATGCCAGCCAGACTAGCTGGTAAACAGAATAGTGAACAGCTATATTGATCAGAAAAGCTTTTATAAATTTTTTTTCAAAAAATTAAAATACCACCTTTTAAGAACATATGCTTCAATTATTGGTATAACAGTTTATATTTATGGAGCACTAATTGCTTTTGGGGTGCCTTGCTAAGTACTTTATCTGTAATTCTTACAATGGGTACTAGTCCTTCTACAGATCGGGTAACTGAAACTTCAATAATTTGTTCAGTAATTTCTTAAGAGCACACAGCCAGTAAGTCATGGAAGTAGAATTTAAGCCAGATGTGTCTGGTGTCAAAGGCTATGATCTTAGCTAGTGCACAGTTTTACAGTCTTTATAATAACAAAACAGTCAAAACAGCTTGAATTTAAACAATAGAAGATCAGTTAAATTATGGTCTAGTTAGTAATGTAATAATGTACAGTTTTTTTTAAGGTCATGTTTAAAAGACTAATGACGGAGTTCCTGTCATGGCTCAGTGGTTAACAAATCTGACTAGGAATCATGAGGTTGCGGGTTCGATCCCTGGCCTCGCTCAGTGGGTTAAGGATCCGGCATTGCCATGAGCTGGGGTGTAGGTTACAGATGCGGCTCAGATCCTGCATTGCTGTGGCTCTGGTATAGGCTGGCAGCTACAGCTCCAATTCGACCCCTAGCCTGGGAACCTCCATATGCTGTGGGAGCGGCCCAAGAAATGGCAAAAAGACCAAAAAAAATACATAAATAAATAAAAGACTAATGACATGGAAAATGTTAATGATGTATTTCTTTTTTTTTGTCTTTTTTGTTGTTGTTGTTGTTGTTGTTGCTATTTCTTGGGCCGCTCCCGAGGCATATGGAGGTTCCCAGGCTAGGGGTTGAATCGGAGCTGTAGCCACCGGCCTACGCCAGAGCCACAGCAACGCGGGATCCGAGCCGCGTCTGCAACCTACACCACAGCTCACGGTAACGCCGGATCGTTAACCCAGTGAGCAAGGGCAGGGACCGAACCCGCAACCTCATGGTTCCTAGTCGGATTCGTTAACCACTGCGCCACGATGGGAACTCCTAATGATGTATTTCTAAGTGAAAAAAGTAGGCTACAAGAACTATGTTTCACCTGATCTCAATTTTGTAATAACTGTTTATTTATGGGAATACATACATACACCAAGTTTCAGAGATGTGTGGATGTTGTAGTTATGGGTGTAGTTTTTTTTCTTTTTTGAAATTTTCTACATTTTCCAAACTTTCTTCAATTAACATGCATTACTCTTTTAAGTATATAAGATCCTTCAATGTTATTTAAAGTAGAAGAGCAAAATATAGTAAGAGGAATAACAACTGTGTTATCAATTTTGTGACAGATAACGAAATTTTGTGGGGAAGAAGGGTGGGGGGCACTGAAATCATGAATATAGCTGTGACACAAATGCACATTCTTTCACAGGTGCAGCCACCAGTGCAGAGATGTCTCATAATTTTCCATTAACTGATACCACATTAACCAGGGTCATGAGTAAGCACAATCGTGTCCTGAATATTTCCTCCTTCTTGAATTGCTTTTCTTCTTTGGCTTCTGTGACTTCCTGCTGCTTTTTTCCATCTACCTCATTGGCCTCCCCTCTCTCAATTGCCTTTTCTATTTCCTCTTCTCCTTACCTCCCTTTACATCTCATAGAGCCACAGGCTTGGCCTTAGGTCTCCTCCTCATTATACTAGGAGGAAAACAAAAATTAAAATGCCTTCAGGAGCCACACCAGTGACAAGTGAGTGAAGCAAGTCCTTGATTTCATTGCCAACTCTTCCCCCAGCCCAACTCCAGTCACCTCGACCTCAATCCATAGCACATCTACCGGGTGCTCAAGTCAAAAAGTAGAAGCCATCTTTCATTGCTCTCTCTTCCTCATCTTTGCCCATACACATCCAAAACATCAGCAAATCCTGTGAATCTATTTTCAAAATGTAGAAAATATTTAAAAAATATTTTTAAAATATAGGAAAAGAAAATCCTTTTCTTTTCCCATTCAGCCTGCATCTTGCATAGGCTACATTAGTGTTATCCTAAATAGTATCTCTGCTTTTATTCTTGCCACCATAGATTCTTCAGCACACAGTCAGTTGTACTAATCTCCTTTTTGTTGTTGTTGTTGTTGTTTGTTTTTGGTCATGCCCATGGGCCATGGGATCGTACCCACACCACAGCAGTGACCTGAGTCACAGTAGTGACAATGCTAGATCCTTAACCCACTGAACCACTAGGGAACTCCTATACTAATCACTGGATTTGGACTTGAAAACTCAGAAGTTGTGGCTCTGGTCGTCTTCCATTCTTCCTATTGAAAAGGTAAGATTTACCTAGCTTGACTGAATTATCACAATTCAGAATTAATATAATAGTACCAAAAAATCTGAATTCATTTTGGTTTATTAGCTGTCAAATATTTTGGAACCTAAGAAAGAAACAACAAAACTTATTTGCTTGGTTGTTCTGTTCATTTTGTACTATACCACCTTGGTTAACAATGATTGAGGGAGAACTGAAAAAAAGGGAAAATTATGTTCTATTCTTAATTCTCATCCATCTGTAAAGAACAAAACAGAAGACTGACATAAATGTGAATTATAGGCTGGGGGTGGCTTACCAAACTTCTTTCCGCTTAAATTCGTCTTACCTCATTTTTCCAGGACCTCAATTCAATAGTGTGTGTGTTTTTTTCCCCTTTTAAGCTTCTGCAACTATGACTAATGGAACTAGAATCAGCTCAGTACTGCTTTGTGTTACTTTCTGTATGAGATTTTTCTCAACTGGTTAAAATGACATAAGCAAAATACATTTTGCTTTTCTAAAGTTTAAAGACATAAATGTTAAACTAACAACTTCCCATTAGAGGAAATTGGATTCAGCAGAGGAATAAAGACTTTCTAATTGTGCTTTACAACATAAATTAATTTTCCCCAATTATTTCTTCCATAGCTATTGATCACAGAACTTTCAGTAATCTCATTTCGATCCTGGAAATTAAAGTACATTTTCCTAAATGCTAATTTGTTACCACATTTTGCTTTAGAAATAAACGATTTTGAGTTGACACTTTCTGTCTTGCCTTTTTGTCTTTTCAGGGCCGCAACAGCGGCATATGGAATTTCTCAGGCCAGGGGTGGAATCTGAGCTACAGCTGCTGGCCTATCTACACCACGGCCACAGCAATACCAGATCCAAGCTGCATCTGCAACCTACACCACAGCTCATGGCCACACTGGATCCTTAACCCACTGAGCAGGGCCAGAGATTGAACCTGCATCCTCATGGAGACTAGTCAGATTCATTTCCGCTGAGCCATGTGGGAACTCACTCTGTCTTGCCTTTAGCAACTGTTATTTTCTTTTTACACAGAACTGTTGTTTCTTCTCCCTTCTGATTTAGAAGACTGTTGGTTTTTGGAATAGAAATACATAGTCCAGGAGTTCCCGTTGTGGCTCAGTGGTTGACAAACCCAACTAGTATCCATGAGGATGTGATTTCGATCCCTCGCCTTGCTCAGTGGGTTAAGGATCCCGTGTTGCTGTGGCTGTGGTGTAGGCCAGCAGCTGTATCTCCAATTCGACCCCTCACCTGGGAACTTCCATATGCCACAAGTGCAGCCTTAAAAGGACAAGAAGACAAAAAAAAAGTGAAAAAAGAAAAAAGAAATACATATTCCCGATTATCCAGACTTAGGGAGATTCTGGGTTGTTTCCAATAATCTGAATGACATTAAAATACGTGTTATTTTTAATCAACATTAAACTTACATATGTCATCAAAGGAGTATTATGAAATCAAATAAAAATTAGTTTAGCTGTTGTAACCCTTTGCCCTACGTTGTAGTCACCTGGGAAGCTGTAAAAAAATATTGATGTCCAAGTCCTACTCAAGATTCTGATTTAATCGGTTTGGTCATTGGGATTTATAAAAGGTTCCAGTTGATTCTAGAGAATGGCCAATGTTAAGACTGAAAGAATTAGGCTATTATGGTTCTAAGATATTATTTTCTATATTTGAGGCTAGCTGCATGTACAAAAAAGGAAAAAGGTGGCGATATATTTTCCTTTGTTTAAAAAAGTGACTTAAAGCAATACAAGTGTACCTTACAGTTCTAGAACTCTGAATTCCAAAATGGTTTCACTGCTCTAAAATCAAGTTAGTGTCAGAGCTGCATTCCTTCTGGAGATTGCAGGTGAAAATTGGTTTTGTTACCTTTTCCAGCTTCTTTTTTTTTTTTTTTTGGTCTTTTTTGCTGTTTCTTTGGGCCACTCCCGAGGCATATGGAGGTTCCCAGGTTAGGGGTCTAATCGGAGCTGTAGCTGCCAGCCTACGCCAGAGCCACAGCAACACGGGATCCGAGCCGCGTCTGCAACCTACACCACAGCTCACGGCAACGCCGGATCGTTAACCCAGTGAGCAAGGGCAGGGACCGAACCCGCAACCTCATGGTTCCTAGTCGGATTCGTTAACCACTGCGCCACGACGGGAACTCCCCTTTTCCAGCTTCTAGAGGTTGCTTGAATTCCTTGTCCTGTGGCCTCTTCCTTCTATCTTCAAAGCCATCAGGGTAGCATCTTCAAATCTCTCACTGACTCCATCCTTTCTGCCTCTCTCTTTCATTTATAGGGACCTTCGTTAGTACATTGAGCTCATCTATTTAATGCAGGACAATCTCCCACCTCAAGATCTTACCATCTGTAAAGTCCTCTTCCCATGTGAATTAATATATTCCCATGGTTTTGGGGATTAGAATGTGGGTATCTTTATAGGGCATTCTGCTATTTACCACAAGCCTCATAGTTTGTAGTTGTTTTCCTCTTCATTTTACATACTCTTTTCTGTGGAAGATGCCACATTTCTATCTCTAGCTCCAGGTCACACTGGACATTTGCTGCTGTGTGGTTCCATGGGCCCTGGAACCCATGCTGTTTCTCACTGTTAGGTTTTTGGTTTTTGCCATCTTGGTTTGAATACCTTATCTCCTTTTCTCAAGTCACACCATCTTCTTTGCCCTTCCAGACCTAAGGCATTTCCTTCTCCAGGAAGCTTTTTTTTTTTTTTTTTTTTTTCATGGCTGCACCATTGGCATATAGAAGTTCCCAGGCTAGGGGTTAAATCGGAGTTGGGCCGAGTCTTCAACCTACACCACAGCTCACTGCATCTCTGGAGCCTTAACCCACTGAACAAGGCCAGGGATTGAACCCACATCCTCACGGATACTAGTCAGGTTTGTTGCCGCTGAGCCACAACAGGAACTCCTCCAGGAAGCTTTTTTCAAAAATTGAAGTATAACTAATATATAACATCATGTAAGTTTAAGGTGTACGATGTATTGATTTGATAGTTTATAGATTGCAATATGATTACCACCCATAGTGTCAGCTAATGCCTCTATCATGTAACATAATTATCATTTCTTTTTTGTGGTGGTAACATTTACCATCTAGTCTCTTAGCAGTTTGAAGTTCATAAATACAGCATTGTTGACTGTAATTATTATGCTGTGCATTAGATCTCCAGGACTTATCTTCTAGTTGTCTGTATCCTCAAAAAACATCTTCCCAATTCTCCCATTCCCCACCTCTGCTAATCACCATTCTACTCTCTGCTTTTATGAGACTGGCTTATGTATGTATGTATGTACGTATGTATGTGTTCTTTTTTGGCTGCTCCTCGGTATGTGGAGCTCCTGGGCCAGGGATCAGACCTGAGCCACAGTTGCGATCTAAGCTGTAGCTGTGGCAATGCCAGATCCTTCACCCATTGTTCTGGGCCAGGGATCAAACCTGCCTCCCAATGCTCCCTAGATGCGGCCACATCAGGAACTCTGCGTTTTGCTTCTTTTGGATTCTACATATAAATAATATACAATATTTGTTTTCTCTGTCTGACTTATCTCACTTAAGTGATTCCGTTATAGTCCATCCACATTATCACAAATAGCAGGGTAATATTCTGGTGTGTGTATGTACACACATCTTCTATATATTTTTTAAATTTTATGGACACACTCATGGCACGTGGATGTTCTTAGGCCAGAGACTGAATCCAAACCATAACTGTGGCAATGTGAATCCTTAACTCACTGCACCGCAGAGCGAACTTCTGTAGCTTCATCTTTAGACAGCTTCCTATTAACAATCTGCTTACTGTCCCATACTCATCATTTTAGTGTAACAATTATAAATCAGGCATGGGGTGTCGGTTATGCTAACATAATTTTCATCTATAATAAAACCAGAAATGAAGCATAATCTATTTATTTCCCCCTCTGCAGCCTATTGTATAAGCACAGATTTGGAGTTCTTTTGTGGCTCATCAGGTTAAAGGTCCGGTGTTGTCATTGCAGTGGCTTAGTTCACTGCTGTGGAATAGGTTTGATCCCTGGCACGGGAACTTCCACATGCTGCAGGTGTGGCCAAAAAAAAAAAAAAAACCCAGCACAGATTCAATTCCATTTCTCTCTTTGTGCAGAGATAATATAAATTACAATGGCATTTGATTTTAATTTTTTTTTCTTTTTTGGCCATACCTGCAGCATGTGGGAATTCCCAGGCCAGGGATTGAACCTTTGCCATAGCAGTTTACCTGAGCCACTGTGGTGACAATGCCCGATCCTTAGCCCAATGAGCCACAAGAGAATTCCCTATAATGACATTTTAAACAATCACAATACTATTTAGCCTCATTGGATGAAGTCTCCCACACTTAGGTTCCTCATACATAAAGAGGGTATAATCCAAATAGGGATGGTAGGATGTGCTTTTCAATATATGTATTAACAGAGCAATCTTCCTTTCCTTTTCTTTCTTTCTTTCTTTTTTTTTTTTTTTGGCTGCTATATAGCTCAGTCCATAAGAAAAATATAATTATTTAAGAGTGACAATTGGATTCAGTCTTCTTCTTTTTCTTCTTCTCTTCCTTCCATTCCCACCAACAGCATAGAGGGTTCCCTTTTCTCTATACCCACTGGAGACTTTTCATATCATGGAATTACCTCCTCTGACTTTTTTGTCTGGCTTATTCCTATTTATTCTTTAATACTCAGCCCTAGTATCACCTTTTCTTAGAAGTCTATTAGGTTTTCATAGGCTTATGATGTCTGTCTCAATGACTAGACTGAGTACTCAAGGCGGGGACTATATTTTTCTCTTCTCATATAAAGGTCTAATGCAATGCCTAATACATAGCACTACTCAATAAATATTTTGGGAATGAATTGGAATTAATGAGTGAATTTCCTCTTGCTTTAAATATTTTTTGGGGGGCCTACTATTTGGTACCACATCATCAGTGGAGCATGACTTAAAAAGGCAGAGTCCCTTGACTTACTATAGAATGAAAATTGTGTATGTCTATTAACTATTTATTTCCAATGCCATTTTTAATGGCTTCAAAGAATCCCACTGCATGGAAGAACCGTCATTTATCTAACCAACTTCTTTTTTGGTATGTGTTAGATATGTAACTTGTTTCTGAGTTTTTGACATTATAAATACTAAAATGAACATGACTTTAATTCTGCCTCTGAGGTACCTGGTTATGCCTAGGGTACATTCTTCACAGTGGAAGAGCAGTATATTGCTAAACTGCTTCTCAGGGATGTTACATACTTGCAGTAAATAAGAGTGCATATTTCTCCTTTGCCAACACTAGGTGCTATAAATATTTGCAACGAGAGAGTTAAAAAACATGATCTCAATAATTTACATTTCTTAGGTTATTAGTGGAACTGAACATTTTATTTCTGTATTTTTCTATATATGTATGTCTACCCATGGTGGCTATACATTTCTCAGCAGAGAAAATAATTCAGAGTGTCTGTAATGAAATAGGTGCTTGCTTTAATAAAATTAAACCTAGGTCTTCTCAGTTAGCAACAAAGAGAAAACCTCTCTGGGAAATTTCTTGTGAACTTTATAATCCCAAATGTGATCACACAAAACCCCCCTTGTGGATCTTGGGCTAAATACACTGCTACTACCTTCTTAATTTGTAATTTAAAGTCCTCATAGAGGCCAATTATGAGGACTCTAAATTACAGCATAGCTGTGACCAGGCTGGATAAAGTGTTCACTCTGTTGAAACAAAAGTTAACATGGTTAGGGAGAGTAATCCAAAACTAAATAAGCTGTTTTATCTGATGTTTTATTGTTTTCTATCTATTGCTATGTAACAAACAAGCCCCCAATTCAGTGGCTTAAACCAGCAAGTATGTATTACTTTTAACAATTTCTGTGTGGGTTAACTGGACTCAACAGCACAATTCTATACCATGTGGCATGGCTGTGGTCACCTGAAGGCCCCACCCAGCTGGAACATCCCAGGTGCCTCACTTTCTTGGCAGGTGGTTGGTGCTGCTAGCTGGCCGGAACTCAGCTGGGGCTGCTGACTGATTGGCCTTAATTGTCCTCCACGTGGCTTGGGGTCCAGGAATGAATGTTCAAGCATGCCTCCACATGACAAGTCACCTTCTCCCACCTGGAGTACGAGCAAGCAACCCAAAGCGCAAACCCCAGAGAATGTGGGCTAGAAAAATAATTTCCTCTCCCCTCTGCTTGAGGTCAAACTCCTGGTGTCTCATTTCCTCTGGGAACCCCCACTTGTAGCTCGACCGCTGAAATGGTAACCTGTCACTTTTAGGGATCTCACTGGTCTCTCAGAGATCCCACCTGGATAAGCAGTTAAGAATTGAGCTGACAATGCTGACAGTCATTCTCAGAATATGCACTTATGTGGACTGCAAAGTGGGGGAAGGGTGGTGGTACACGTCATTGCAGTCTCATGACAATTTCTATCTTACCATTGTAAGAAAACACTGCAAATAGGCTACCTGTTTACACACTCCTTAAGAACAAAAATAACATGGAAAAATAGAAGAGACAAATCAACTGATCTAGTATATGTCCATGTTAACTACAATAAATACTTCATTAATTTTTTTTTTTTTTTGTCCCGCACCCAGGGCATATGGAAGTTCCCAGGCTAGGGGGAGAATCATAGCTGCAACTACCAGCCTATACCACAGCCACAGCAATGCTGGATCTGAGCTGCATATGCCACCTACACTGAGGCAGCACCAGATCCTTAACCCACTGAGCGAGGCCAGGGATCAAACCTGCATCCTTGTGGATACTTGGTTTTACTGTATATGTTGCAGACGTAGCTTGTATCCCGAGTTGCTGTGGCTGTGGTGTAGGCTGGAACCTGAAGCTCCAATTTGACCCCTAGCCTGGGAACTTCCATATGCTGCAGGTGTGGCCCTAAAAAGCAAATAAATAAATAAATACAAGTATCTTGGCTAGCATACTTACTGAAAGTGGATTTGGCCTTTTCAAAGTCTCTCTCCCTTGTGTGACGTAGATAAGGGAAAAAAAGAACTTAGTTATTTATGTCTTTTTGCCTTTTCTGGGGCCGTTCCCACAGCATATGGAGGTTCCCAGGCTAGGGGTCGAATTGGAGCTGTAGCCGCCAGCCTACGGCCAGAGCCACAGCAACGTGGGATCCGAGCCATGTCTGCGACCCACACCACAGCTCACGGCAATGCCGGATCTTTAACCCACTGAGCAAGGCCAGGGATGGAACCCGAAACCTCATGGTTCCTAGTTGGATTCGTTAACCACTGAGTCACGACAGGAACTCCGAGAAAAAGAATTTTAAAATGTCCCCAAAGTAGGAGTTCCCTGGTGGCTCAGTGGGTTGGGGATCTGGCATTGTCACTGCTGTGGGTGTGGTTGGTGCTGTGGCATGGGTTTGATCCCCGGCCTGGGTACTTCCCCATGGCTGGGACAAAACAAAACAAAACAACAACAACAACAAAACAAACCCAAATAATTAACTTGATGTAGACTGTTCTAAACTTCTAGATATTGAACTTTTAATTTTAAACATTGGAGTTTTCAATTGTAAGAGTAGGCAATGTCTTTTCCTTTAAATTGCAATTGTTCTCAGAGGCTAATGCACAATAAAAATGTTATTAATAAAGGTTACTAATATTTGACGTTTTACTTAACACTACTAAGACTTAATGAATAGTAAAAGCAATGTTTGCCTTTCTTATGAGGGTGCTGCCAGCCAAGGCCATGAATTTCCAGCCTACGACACAAGCTCTGCTGAATAACAATTTGAATAAAACTCTAAATCTAGGAATACACATCTAGGTACATAGGAAATGACACAGACAGTATCTTTTTCCTAAATTATTATTTAATCTGTACCCTAACAAAATGCCAAGAAGTTACATCTGGGTGGACTGGGTATACTTTCCAGTAGGTACAAAACTTCTATCTTTGTTATCAAAATTTTCTTTGTACATAGGTAAAGGCTTGGAGATCAATAATCTTTGTGATTTCACCATGAAATTACATTCTTTTTGCTTGAATTCCTCGGAGTACGCACAAGGCTTCCTGTTCTGAATCCTCTGCCTTTCCCCCTCTCTGCTCTGATTTCAGTGTATGCTGAAGGCAAGTAAAATTATGAAAATTTTTAGTTCTTAATTTTATCAAGGTGGTGATTTCAGAGAGAGAGATACAAATTATATGGTGATGAAAATTTTAAGCCTGGCTTTACAGAGGTAATCTTTTTTATCCATTCCTTCCTTTTCCTTAAAAATTTTTTTCTCTATCTTTATTCTCTAAATTTAGATGTGCTTCCCCCTCAGAATTTCAGTAGATTTTTTTCTCTGCTAAAGAAAACTTCTGATGAGCTGTTTTCCCTTTCATCTAAGAACATTTTACTTTCTTTGATATATAAAACACATGATTATTGGTGTTTCTACTGATCTTAGATATGAGGAAAGTCCAAGTGACACAATTAATGACAGGGGCTCTGGGAGTTCCTTTTGTGGCGCAGTGGTTAACGAATCCAACTAGGAACCATGAGGTTTCGGGTTCGATCCCTGGCCTTCCTCAGTGGGTTTAGGATCTGGCATTGCCATGAGCTGTGGCGTAGGTTGCGAATGCGGCTCGGATCCCGCGTTGCTGTGGCTCTGGTGTAGGCCAGTGGCTACAGCTCCGATTCAACCCCTAGCCTGGGAACCTCCATATGCTGTGGGAGCAGCCCTAGAAAAGGCAAAAAGACAAAAAAAAAAAAAAAAGACAGGGGCTCTGGAAAGTCTGAATCCATCTGGAAACTCTTCAGCACTCATAGGTGGGTTAGTGTCCTGTTGGTCCTGGAGAGTCCCCTGAGAGGTGGAGGGCAGCTTCCGCTCACTCTGGGGACACAGGCTGTCCACACTGGTGGCAGCCATATTTGGGAAACACTGTATTCCCCCTTTTTCTTTTTTTGTGAGTTGAGTGTAGGATATGGGTATACAAATAAGGCAGTCCTATAAAACCATCTGCTGATAGTTCCTGTTAAGTCTTTTGACTAGACTTTGGCTACATAAAGGTACCCAAAATATAAACAAATTTTAACAAATGATAAAACTGCTTTCCATATTAGTCTTTTATACTAGGAATTTCCTTTCTCTAACTAGTGGTAGTTGTATAGACTCAAGCAAGGTTTTTGTTTTTTGTTTTTGTTTTTTTTGTCTTTTTGCCTTTCCTAGGGCCGCACCCGTGGCATATGGAGGTTCCCAGGCTAGGGCTTGAATCGGAGCTGTAGCCACCGGCCTACGCCAGAGACACAGCAATGCAGGATCCGAGCCGTGTCTGCAACCTACACCACAGCTCATGGCGACGCCAGATCCTAAACCCACTGAGCAAGGCCAGGGATCAAACCCAAAACCTCATGGTTCCTAGTCGGATTCATTAACCACTGAGCCACGACGGGAACTCCAAGGAAGGGTTTTCAGGCTAGAGAAATTAAAGCAAGTCACTTTAGAGTTTTAACTCAATCCAAGTATGTATTGTGTATATACAATGTTTAAAGTATTGTGCCATGATGGAGCTTAATAGTTCACCTGAAGCACTCCATGGCTGTACTCTTTTTTTTTTTTTTTTGTCTTTTTAGGGCCATACCCTGGGCACGTGGAGGTTCCCAGGCTAGGGGGTCCGACCAGAGCTACAGCTGCCAGCCTACACCACAGCCACAGCAACGGAGAATCTGCGCCGCATCTGTGACCTACACCACAGCTCACGGCAATGCTGGATCCTTAACCCACTGAGTGAGACCAGGGATCAAACCCTCCTCTTTGTGGATACTAGTCAGGTTCATTAATCGCTGAGCCATGAGGGGGAACTGAACGGCTGTATTCTTCACACCTACACAATAATCCACAGCTACTGTTGTTTTAACTGTGACTTGGCTAGAAGTGAAGTTTTCCTCGTGCTTCCTTCTGCAGTGAACCTCTGATTATTGCCAACTATTTTACTGTAACCAGAGGCAAAGTAAAGCAGGAGACTGAATAATTCTGCAAAAGTGTAAACAACAGTTGGCTAATTGTCTTATGTCTCCTTTTGTTTCACCAGTAGAACAGTGTTAATAGGGAGCTGACAAATCCATAACAGACACAAAACTTAACCTTAGATCATTTAGATTGAATACCTGTGACCACTCTGTGTTTAGGGTGTTTCACTATTATTATCTTTTTCTTCTCAATGGAGGACATTTATTTGTTAGTGAATATTCTACTAGCACTTATACGCCAGATATGTTAACATACTCAAGGTTAAATTATTTGTCCAAACCCAGGCAACAAGACTCTGTGAGAAGTCAGGCTTAATGCCTGCCTTCCTCCTTCCGAATGCATTAACAGTGAAGTGAAAGTTGTCTCTCTCCTGCTGGCACACCTACTTCCCCCTTTTGCTGACATTCATTGAAGGATTTAGAATATAAACCTGAGGTGTTTAAATTTTCAGGAATGGCAAGCCGTTGATACTGCCTTTTACCCTGGCAATGTACAAGTCATCATTTCAGATCATGAGAAAAACATTTGGGATATTAAACCTACTCATGGAAAACAAATCTTTAACAAACATTTGTAACCATGAGATGTGGTACAGTTGAATTCATTTTAGTGCATCTGTGACCTGCACCACTGCTCATGGCAATGCCAGATCCTTAACCCACTGAGCAAGGCCAGGGACCCAACCTGCAACCTCATGGCGCCTAGTCAGATTTGCTTCCACTGCACCATGACTGGAACTCCAGAAAGTTGTAAACTTTTAAAACGTCTACAGTGGACATTCCTGTGCCTCTCTTTTCTCACGTTGCCTCCCTCCTCCCATAGTTCCATGTGATAAAATCCAGTTCACTTTCCAAGCCCATCTCAAATAACTTTTTCTCAGGGAAACTATTGCCTCTCTCAAACCAATATAATTTTTCTTCTGACTTCTCTGTAGAACTTCGTAACTTTTCTTTGACCCCACTTTTTGGTTCCTTTTAACTGCGAGTTCCTTTTCTTTTTTTTTTTAACTGTGAGTATTTTAAACATTATCTATTTTTAAGGCCTTAAGGCTTCAAAGAGTACCCTATGGGTGAAAAGCTACTTTCCTCTATGTTTTCCACTAATGCATCAGGAAGAATGCTTTACTGTTAATAATGTTAACAGTAACCTTAATAGTGGGAGTGGACGGGAGGGACCCAGATTATGATGACCTGTGCTGGTTTCTATCCCCATATAATTGGTCTCTTAAACTGAGAACGATGCGAACCTAACTTTCAAATTAGAAGATCAGGAGAGGAAAAACACCCCTCAGCGATCTAGGCGCAAATTAACCCCGCCTCCACGCTGTTCGGAGCAGCTGTCCCAGGAATCCTCCTTTGCTTAGAATGTGGGAGAGGTTTAGTGGGGCGGCAGCTGTAAAGCAAGGAATCTTTCCCGTTCCTCGTGCTCAGGATCTTCAGCCCCACACCGCCTTCCGAATGAAGGTGGCAGCTGGCAGGGCATCCCAGTGGAAATCTCTTTCCGAGTTTTCGCCGAGCGCGGCAGGCGGGCAGCAGCGGCAAGCTGTCAGGGGTGGGGACTCTGCTCCCCTTAGACGAGCACGGCAGCCTCGGTGACTCCGGCGCTGCTACCTCTCTGGCTAGTAACGGTCCCTCAGGTGTCCTTCTTCGATTCCAAGAAGACACCTTGGCAACGAGAGGCGGGTTCCGTCCGCGCCAGGAGACTCTACGGTAACAACAACAGAAGGAGCGTCAGAATCCCCGCTCTGCACTTGCCAAGCACCTTCCCAGGCCGGGAGGCGGGCGGTGGGGAGGAGGCGGCTCCCGGAAGGAAAGGTCTTTCCCGGCCGGGCGGGGCTCACACCTGGTGTCCCTGCGGAGCGCCCGCTAAGGCTCCCGCCTTCACCCGCGGTCCTGCTAGCAAGCGGGCGCCCCCGCCGGCCCCCGCCGGCCCCCGCCCGGGAGGCTCCCCTCGCGTCCCCACCCAACAGCCGCCGCCAGTCGCCCCCGCCTTCGCGCGTGCCCGCCTGCCCCGCCGCCCCGCGCGCTCGCGCACGCGCACGCCGCGCCCCGAGGCCCTCGGCGCTGTCATGGCGGCGGGGAGCAGCCTCAGTTCGCACACGGACAGCCGCGCGAGCCGCGGCGGGGCAAGCTGTGGCAGTAGCATCCTCACCGCCCGCAGCAGCCGGAGCCGCGGCGTCGGTAGCGCCGGCAGCGGCTGTTTTTGCAAAGGCTGAGCGCAGGGGAGGGTCGGGCCAGGAAGCCATGGAGTTCTGTGCAGCCGCGGACTCCCGGGGAGAGGACTAGGCAAACTTGGAGGCTGCGACCAGGTGCACTGACCTCTCTCTCCTCCCTCCCCTTCTCGCCGTATCCGCCGGGCCTCCCCTTCCTTCTGGCCACCGCACACACCTCCCTCCTCTTCTAGTTGAACCTCAGGTGCCCGAGAGGTGCTCCACTCCTCCCCCTGGGCCGAGGGTTGAGAATAATCACCGCCCCCTTCCCCCGCCCTTTCCTGCCCTGGATCCCCGCCGCCACCTCTGTTTCGCGGCTGCCAGGCAGGGGCCGAGGAGAGTGCGGAGTGTCTGGGTGAGAAGGAACTTTCCACCTCTTGGGGAGCTTGGGGGCTCCCGGCTTTTCTCCAACCCCTCCTTTCCCAGCGACAGTTTCTTTTTCCGTGCACCTGTGAGGAGAGGTTGCCCTGCGCCTGGAACCTGCGAGAGAGTGGGGGAGGAGTGAACCTGTCCCCGAGCCTTTCGAACCCGCCTGCGTAGGGCACCCAGCTCCTGGAGCCGCGGGGAGGCGGGTGGCTGGGAGTGGAGCACCTTTGGGAACTTATTCGACGGACAATAACTACTCCCCTCCCCCCCCCAACCTTAAAACAAAACCTAGCCTATTTAACAGTGATCTAATCTTCCAATAGGGTTTGGCGTTGTTGTCAGCCTCGGGGAGAGAGATTGGACAAATATTCTCCAAGAGAAGGAGGGCGACGCCAAGGACTTTCCACATCAACTGCTTTTGGGGTTTCTCCACAACTTGGAAGAGTGACCTTTTCCGTTTTGCTGTGCGTCTGTGTGCTTATTACTGGTGCAGCGACTCTGCCCCAGAGTGACTCCGAATTGTCCTTTCTTGAGAACTAGCAATGGCTAGCGAAGACAATAATGTCCCTTCCCCGCCACCAACAGGTGATGACGAGGGAGGTGGAGGGAAAGAAGAAACCCCTGCAGAAGGGGGTGCCCTGTCTCTGAAACCAGGGCTCCCCATCAGAGGCATCAGGATGAAATTTGCCGTGTTGACGGGGTTGGTTGAAGTTGGAGAAGTATCCAATAGGGATATTGTAGAAACTGTCTTTAATCTGGTAAGTAGATCTCTGTTTTACAAGCATGTATTCTCAGTGGGTAAGGGAACAAGACGTTAAAGCTGGAGCCATGTGCTTTACTCAGGCTGATGATAGAAACAAAATTCTTCTGACCTAAGTGAATCAATTTCTTGTATTTTTTAGCCTAGGGGGAATTTCGTAAACTTAGATAGACCTCGAGGTTTTGTGAAAGTGAACAGAGCACTTTGATCATAAGGAAATAAGTGTTGCTGTGGAAGTATTATGGGGGATTCCAGTGGAGTTTTATTCTGTAATTTTTTTTCTTGGAATGTAAAAGTCTGCATTTCTCTTTGACATTTTAAGGTCTTGTGATCTTTTTTTTGGACTTGGTAAAGTAAATGATAGTCCTGCCTACTCTTATGAGTCTGCCTAAGTTATGTTTTACCATAAGTTTTGAACAGAACATTTTTGTTCATAGGGCTGATGAAAGATTAATTTGAAGCAAAGTTAGCATTTATATTTAATTTTGACTGTTTTTTTTTTTTGACTTAAATTTACATTTTGGAATGAATTTAGAGTTACATTTTGTGAAAATTGAATGGCAACTTAAAAAGAGGATTGCAGCAGAAATATAATTTTTATTTCTTTTGTGAGTTCATGTCTATCAGCAAAACATATTTGGTCATTGGAAGTTGTTATGAGCTATGAATGTTGTTTTTAAAGGTGAATATGTAATATTTCCCATTCCCCCTATTCCAGTCTTAGAAACAGTTATTACTGCTAATGAGGACTTCTTAGATTTCTTTATTTCAATCTCTGTTGCCCATCAACCTAAAGAGGAAAAAGTAAATTTGACCTCCTCCTTCTTCCACCTGCTCACCTGTGTTAGAAGGTTACAGATAGAAACAAATATGAAGGTACAATAGTTGAATAACTGTTTAGCACCTTTCCCCTTGCCTCTGTTTCAAGGTTAGGCTTGTTTTATTCAGGGCAGTTAATTATTTCCTTCACTAGACCTTTACTAATAGAATGGTCACCTGTGGTACAACTCCTAGAATGAGAAAGTAGCTAGATGAAGTTCACTTACCTATGGAGTAATGAAATTTTAAACAATAGAGTATTTCTCTACTAGTTTGCTGTGTTGGGAGTCTATATTCAAATAGCAACACACACGTACACATGGTTTTTAAGCTATGTATATTATGGAAATATTCAAGTGTATGGAAAAATAGAACATTATAATGAACGCTGGTGTCTGTCATTCAGCTTCAATAGTTATAAACATCTTGGAGATCTTGTGTGTATGTGGACTTTAAAAGTTTGTGAATCCCAAGGAGATGAAAGGCAAATTGTTGTATTCCTTTGCCTCAAGCTAGACTTGAAAATGCCATGTTCTTCTGGCAGAAGGAGGATTCCTGCTCCTCTGTTCTTTAGAATGTCCTCTCTGGAGGTGAATGGCTGAACATCATTTTATCATTAAGGAAAATCCAAATTCTATATTCATAGTTTGTTTATATGCTGCCTAGAACCATAGGCCTGGTAAAGATGTTAAGGTTATTAAGTCCTTCCTAGCTCCATGTTTGTGGGGCAGTGGAGGTTTGGGTAGAAGGCAAGGGAAAAATCTGTTCTGTTGCATCTCCTCTTCACCGTCATTCTCTTACTGTAGAACAGAGAAAATTCAATTAGTTCTTTTCCTTCCTTTTGCCCTTACAATACTTGTCACGCTCCCACATGGATGCCTAGGGTTTTGGCCAGTCTTGAAAATCTTGGGAACTGAAATACTGGAAATCTGGTAAGCTGGTTCATTTCAATGTTGTTAGTACTGCTGGACTTAAATATTTCCTAATTGATAATCAGCTTTGGTCTCCATTATAGTCAAAGAAAAAAAATTCCATTAACTAGTAATAAGCATGATTTAAAAAAAGTTATTTCAGTTTATTATGTGCCATGCAATTGGCCAGGCCAGATGCTTTACCTGTGCTTTTTAATTCTTTCCTCATCAACTCTTTAATACATAGACCTCATTTTATAGATGAGGAAACTGACACACTGAAAGGTGAAACAGATTGGTGATTCTTAGAATGGCACCCCTTCTAGGCATACGTTTGTTTCTTGAGTTGATGTAGAGGTGTTTGCTTCCCTAAGCAGATATTTATAGCTTAGGCATAGCTTTCTCCAATGTAAGGACAGAAAAAATACTGGTCCTGCTAATACCATTAATAATAATAAAATCATTGGTCCTGAAACCTTGTTCAGATTTCATTTCGTCTTAGTTACCATTGAAATAGCTTTCAAAAACCTGCTTTAAGAAGACCTTAAAAATAGAAAAAATACCATTTTTCATGTTATTCAGTTTTTTTCACTCTGAATGTGGATGCAGTAAGTTGATTTTAACTTTTTTTATGGTCTAGTATGTTGGATTAAAATTTCTAAAGTTGTGAAAAACAGAATATAGACAAAAGAATGTATAACAAGCATAAGTAATGAAATATTATAACAATATAAGCACTGTGAAACTTCCATGTAACTTAATCAGCATATTGCCAATATCACTGAATCCTCATGTGTGCTCCTCCTTTATCCTCGTTTATCTTCTCTTCACTGGATTTTTCTTTTCTTTTTTCTTTTTTTTAAGGGCCACACTTGCAGCATAAGGAAGTTCCTAGGCTAGGGGTCGAACCCAAGCTGCAGCCCCCAGCAACGCCATTAGATCTGAGCTGCGTCTGTGACCTACACCGAAGCTCACTGCAATGCTGGTGAGCAAGGCCAGGGATTGAACCCACAACCTCATGGTTGCTAGTTGGATTTGTTTCTGCTGAGCCGCAATGGGAACTCCTTTATTAGTTATTTTAAATGATAAAGTTTGTACTGTTAAAATTAATCCCCCCCCCACCTCCCTTAGAGTTGTCCAAATAGTAAGTGGTAGAACTATCTGACTCCAGAAGTCTTTTTTAACAAACTGCTGCCTCCAATTGTTAATGTAATAAGTTTTGATTAATAGTACACCTGTGTATTCACGTGTTTCAAACTTTTGGTCAGCTTCTACATTTTTCTGGGTGCAATTTAAAACCATTTTATTTTTTCTCCATCTGTATGCTAAAGTAATTTGTCAAACTTTTGGATCCAGAATAACTAATGTATTGGTGTCTTTTTAGGAATTTGCTAGGCTTTCACCAAGTGCCTCTAGCTATTCAATTCTGTTTAATTCTGGAATAATATTTCCCATTAGCTGGTGACAAATACACGTTTTCATGAAATTTTTTTCTTTAAAAAGTAACTGGGAGTTCCCGTTGTGGCTCAGCAGTTAACGAATCTGACTAGCATCCGTGAGAACTCAGGTTCCATCCCTGGCCTTGCTCAGTGGGTTAAGAATCCGCTGTTGCTGTGAACTGTGGTGTAGGTTGCAGATGCAGCTCGGATCCTGCGTGGCTGTGGCTGTGGCGAAGGCAGGTGGCTACAGCTCTGATTTGACCCCTAGCCTGGGAACCTCCATTTGCTGCAGGTGCAGCCCTTAAAAACAAACAACAACAACAAAGTAATCGTATGATTTTTAATTAAAAAGTTAAAGTTTAGAGGATGGAATATATTTTTTTACTACTCATTATGTGGCATTTGATATAGGTTCTGCTAAATGTTAGTGGTGCAAATTCTTAATACCTACGGAAGCTGAGCAAATTACACAAGCCCTCTGTATTAACTGTGTGTGGAGAGTATACTCGAAGGGGCAGCTGCTATTCCATTTTAGCTGGTTGTTGTCCTGCAGTAACGTGGGCCCAGTGATGTGTAAACCTTATGATTTTTCAGGAAGAATTCAAATTTAGATTTTAAAAAATAGCATTTTAAATGTCAAATTAGGAGTTCCTGGCATGGCTCAGTGGTTAACAAATCCAACTAGGAACCATGAGGTTTCGGGTTCAATCCCTTGCCTCGCTCAGTGTTAAGGATCCGGTTGCCATGAGTTGTAGTGTAGGTCCCAGACATGGCTTGGATCCCACATTGCTGTGGCTCTGGTGTAAGCCAGCGGCTACAGCTCCGATAAGACCTCTAGTCTGGGAACCTCCATATGCCGCGGGTTCTGGCCCTAGAAAAGAAAAAGAAAAAAAAAAAAAGAAAAAAGAAACAAAATTAAATGTCAAGTTAAAATATTAAAAATATTTTTATGTAGGAAACATAAAATTGCAGGTAGTTTCATTTCAAGCTTTTCTATGGATCTTTTTTAAAATTAAAATATAGTTGATTTACAATGTCTAATTTCTGCTGTACAGCACAGTGACTCAGTCATACATACATGCACACACACGCACACACATATATTATTTTCCATCATAGTCTATCCCAGGAAATTGGATGTAATTCCCTCTGCTACACAGTAGGACTTTACTGTTTATCCATTTTAAATGTAATAGTTTGCATCTCCTAACCCAGACTCCCAGTCCATCCCACTCTCTCCTCCCTCAGCCTTGGCAACCACAAATCTGTTCTCTATGTCTCTGAGTCTGCTTTTGTTTGTAGATGGGTTCATTTGTACCACATTTTAGATTCCACATGTAAGTGATATCATATGGTATTTGTCTCTTTCTAATTTGCTTCTCCTACTATGATGCATCCCTTTTGCTGCAGATGGCGTCATTTCGTTCTTTTTTGTGGATGAATAGTATTCCATTGTGTATATATGCCACATCTTCTTAATCTATTCATTTATCAGTGGACATTTAGGTTGCTTCCATGTCTTGGCTATTGTGAATAGTGCTGGTATGAACATAGGGATGCATGTATCTTTTTGAATTAGAGTTTGTCTGGATATTTACCTGGGAGTGGGATTGTTGGATCATATGGCAGTTCTGTATTTAGTTTTCTGAGGAATACCCATACTATTTTCCATTAGTAGTTGTATCAGTGTACTTTCCCACCCACAGTGTAGGGGGGTTCCCTTTTCTCCACAGCTTCTTTAGCATTTGTTATTTGTAGACTTATTGATGATGGCCATTCTGACCAGTGTGAAGTAGTTCCTCGTTGTAGTTTGTATTTGCGTTTCTCTAATAATTAGTAGTGTTGAGCATCTTTTCATGTGCCTACTGGCCATATGTATGTCTTCTTAGGTATAGCAGGGCCAATTGCTATACCTAAGGATGTCTGTTTAGGTCTTCTGCCCATTTTTCAATTAGGTTGT
The DNA here is from genome assembly GCF_016906955.1 of Phacochoerus africanus. Lineage (NCBI taxonomy): Eukaryota > Metazoa > Chordata > Mammalia > Artiodactyla > Suidae > Phacochoerus > Phacochoerus africanus. The sequence goes on from NC_062553.1 coordinate 77,909,107, forward strand.
TTTGTTTTTTGTTGTGAGTTGTATGAGTTGTTTATATATTCTGGATATTAAACCCTTGTATGAATCTTTATTAGAATGTGAATAATTCATCACAATGTTTCTGTTTTGATGTGTTTGTTTTCTCCTTAATACCTGACATCATAATTTAAGGGTTAAGTGTAATCTATTCTTGAGACATGCTTGTTAATGGGCTTCTCCCCCATATCAGTTTGTACTTACGTTATAATAGAAAATTCAAACTGGTTTAAACAATAAAAATGATTTATAGGCTCATTTATCTGTAAGTCCAAAGGTAGGGCAAGATTTAATGGTAACAATAATATTAAGGACTAGTTTCTTTCTCTTGCTGTTCTCCTTTCTGTGATATTAGCTTCAGTCTGTTGCTTTTCCTCTCATGGTAGTAGGATGGCTGCCAGTGGGATTTCGGGCCATATGTATTCTTGTTCCCATCTCTCAGGAGTCAGAGCTTCTCTGTCCTAACATTCCAAACAAATGTCCTGTTTGGACTACTGAGGCAGTAACTGTGGCCATTAAAATATACTGATTGGCTTAAGCAAACCAGGGCCAACTGCTATACCTAAAGATGGGGTCAATTTCCTCTGAAATTCAAAGGGTGAACAAATGCTGATAGGCAGCCAGTGATGTCCACCACGCTCCTTTTCATGCACATAATAATATAACAGCAATGTTAATGATATGTGTAAAGAGGAAATTTTTTTTTTTTTGGCCATGCCCAGGGCGTGCAGGAGTTCCCCAGCCTGGGATCGAACCCAGGCCACAACAGGCAGTGACAATGCTGAATCTTAAACCACTAGGCTGCCAGGGAACTCCATTCCTGTAGTGATTTTTTTTTTTTTTTTGTCTTTTTAGGGCCACGTTTGCTGCATGTGGAAGTTCCCAGGCTGGGAGTTGAATCTCAGGTGCAGCTGCTGGCCTATACCATAGCCATAGCAACATGGGGTCCTTAACCCACTGAGCAAGGGTGGGGCTCAAACCTGCATCCTCATGGGTACTAGTTGGGTTGTTATCACCGAGCCATGATGGGAAATCCCCTGTAGTGATCTTGAGCAAGTTTTTTTAACGTCTTTGTGCCTTGGTTCTCCCCCTACCCCCTGCCCCACAATGGGAAAAATACATTGTAGTGAAACATTAAATGGGTAAATATTTGCAAAGCACTTAAAATAATGCGTGGCACAGTAAATGCTTTTATAACTATTTGCTATTATTGTAATATTTGTAATTTTTGATATTTATAATCATTGTATTCCAACTATATAATTTTTTTTTGTTTCTGTATAGCCATTATTAGCCTTATTAGCTCTGCGGTATACTGTGTCATTCTTGTTTTGGAATTTATTTAGTAGCCATTGTTATTTCTAAAAATGACTTGATTTTAAACATCTTTATTGAGGTATAAGTTACGTAAAATTCACTTGTTTCATGTATACAGTTCAGTGATTTTTAGTAGGTTTCCAGAATTGTACAAGCATTACCACAATCTAATTTTAGAACATTTATAGCCTGTTTTCAAGCCATTTTATAGTTTTAGCTCTTACATTTAGGCCTGTGATCTATTTTGAGTTAATTTTTGGATAATGTGAAAGAAGGATATGATAAGGATCTAAATTCATCTTTTTGTATTCAAGTGTCTCACTGACATTTGTTGAGAAGGCTGATCTTTCCCATTAAATTGCCTATTTTTGTCAAAAATCCATTGACCATACGATAAGGATTCATTGGGACTCTTACTTCTTTTCCGTTGATCTAGATGTCAGTTTTTATATCAGTACTAAACTTTGTAGGTTACTCTGTCCTTGTAGTAAGTTTTGAAATTGGGATGTTTATCATCTTTGTTTTTCTTTTGTAATATTGTTGGCTCTTCTTGGTCCTTTGTCTTAACATAAGAATTGTAGGATGAACTCATCAATTTCTGTGAAAAAAATGGAATGTATTTCTATTTATTTAGGTCTTCATTTCGTTCTTTCTTTCTTTTTTTGGCCATGTACAGGGCATGCAGAAGTTCCCAGGCCAGGGAACTCCTTCCTTCATTTCTTTCACCAAAGTCTTGTTGTTTTGTTTTTCTTTTCCCTTTTGGCTGCCCCTCAGCCTATGGAGTTCCTGGCCAGGGATCAGATCTAAGCCACAATTGCCACCTCTGCTTCAGATGCAGCATTGCCACCGTGCCAGGTGGGGGATAGAACCTGCGTCATGGTGCTCCAGATACACCACTGATCCAGTTGTGGTACAGTGGAAACTCCTGTTTTTTAGTTCTCAATGTATGAGGAGATGATTTGTTTTTGAGTAAATGGTGTATAATATATATATTTTTTCTTTTTAAGGCTGCAGGTGCGGCATATGGAGGTTCCCAGGCTAGGGGTTGAATCAGAGCTGTATCCGCCGGCCTCCATCACAGCCACAGCAACGCCAGATCCGAGCCTTGTCTGTGACCTACACCACAGCTCACAGCACTGCTGGATTCTTAACCCACTGAGTGAGGCCAGGGATCGAACCTGCAACTTCATGGTTCCTAGTTGGGTTTGTTTCTGCTGCACCACGACAGAACTCCTTTTTTTTTTTTTTTTTCTCTTTATTTTCTCTTTTTGCAACTGTAAAATGCTTATGTAGACAGCTTTGTGCATTAAAATTTCCTGAAGAGGAATAAATGGTTTAAAGTATATGAACATCTACATAGCTCATCAGTAGATATTGTTACCTCGTTTATTAATGCTGAAAATTAAAAGCAATTTGGGTGAATTGGTGCATTTTAATAACCTTATAGTTTCTTAGAAGTGATAAAATTGATAACTTAGGCATCTGCAGGTATGCGGTCTTGTTTCTATTTGAATAGGTCCATTTTAAACTGAGAAATCATTTGGGAACTGAAAAGTCAGAGTTTTTTTTCTGTTTGTGAATTATAGAAAGGGAAACAAAATTTTTCGTTTCTTATACTGGCCTAGCTGAACTAATCAAATATATTTAATTTTTGTCTTATAAAGTGTCTCTTTTCACATATAGATTCTTTTTGTTTGTAGTAGTTTTTGTATTTTCAAAAGAAAAATGTCCAGAACACATTTTGTTTTATAGTACTTACTTGGATAAGCAATAAATTGTTTTGTTTATCTTTGTATCTCTAGAACTTTTCACAGTGCTTTAAGTACTTAAAAAGTGTTAAATTAGGAAGTTCTCTTGTAGCCCAGCAGGTTAGGGGTCTGGCATTGCCACAACTGCAATGCGGGCTTCCGTCCCTGGTGGGGGAACTTCCACATGCTGAGGGTGCAGCTAAAAAAAAGTTTGTTAAATGAAATGGAAATGTCTTAATCTCTTCATTAAATAAATTACATTCATTTGGAAGCCTGGCATCTATTATGCTTTTCTGCAAAAGGTATGTTATTAAAACCTTAATGCATATTTCTTTTCTTATTTTCTACCTACTTCTTAGGAAGATACTTGTCAGGCAGCTTGCATTTTTTATTGTATATATTGTATATGTATGTATATTTTTGTTGTGCTGTTGTTGTGTTGTGTCTTTTTTAGGGCCATACCCTTGGCATGTGGAGGTTCCCAGGCTAGGGGTCTAATTGGAGCTGTAGCCACTGGCCTACACCACAGCTACAGCCACACCAGATCTGAGCTGCATCTGTGACCTACACCACAGCTCACGGCAATGCTGGATCCTTAACCCACTGAGTGAAGTCAGGGATTGAACCCGCATCCTCATGGATATTAGTCAGGTTTGTTAATCGCTGAGCCATGATGGGAACTCCTCATTATATATTTTTGAGTTCTATTTTACTCCTAAGAAGAGCAATTTTATTATTTTCAAAATAGTCTCTTATAGCTATTAAAGTACTTTTCCCTTTTTAGTTCTCATCTAATGGAATATATACTCAGAACCTATCTCTGAGTATGTTTCTGGTGAGTCTTTGGCTTAAAAGCTGTTGAAACCTCCCAAAACAAGTAGAAACAAAATAAAAAAAGGAAAATACAAAGAAAAACACTGTTGAGAGGACACAAATTCTTTTTAGTTGACTAAACTTGTTTCATAAGACAATCCTAGTTTTATTTTTATTTATTTATTTTTTTAGGTCCGTACCTGTGGCATATGGAGGTTCCCAGGTTAGGGGTCGAATTGGAGCTACAGCTGATCCGACGTAGATCCTAGCTGCATCTGTGACCTACACCACAGCTCATGGCAATGCTGGATCCTAAACCCACTGAGCAAGGCCAGGGATCGAACCCGCAACCTCATTGTTCCTGGTCGGATTCATTTCCACTGTGCCATGACGGGAAGTCCAAGCAAGTCTAGTTATAGATTTTAGATTTTAAAACTTTCTTGATGTGTATATATCTGTTTCAATTTCTCAAAGATTTAATTGGATTTCTCCCAGAATTATATATATCATTGACATGTGCTTTGTAGAGAATTTCTTGTTGCTGGAGGTTTTAGAAGATTGCATATTGGGAATTTTATGGAGTGGATTCTTAACTTTGGGTAGGAAATTAGATACCAGATGACTTCTAAAGTTAAAGTAATGTTAACTGATGTTTGTGCTCTGAGTTTTCTTGTCTTTATTACGCCTGGGTTTTTGCATTCACCTCTCAGAGCCAGACTAATCCCATCAATCAATCTTTTAGTCATATGTGTTCTATAAAAATTATGGTTTTAGAGACAGGTGAGAGGCCAGATTTTCTCTATATATTCTTATATAAAGATGAAAAACTAGTGAGGTCTCAATTAGTTATGTTTTGTTGATTGAGAACTGAAAAAGATTTTCTTTTTGACCGATAAGATCTTTGTTCATTAATAATGACTTCAATGGTATGGTATTTTTATTTATAAACTACAGTAAACCTCTTAAAGATATGGCCTCTGATGAAGTATTTGGATTTTGTTGTTTCTAGTGAAAATAATTTTCTTATGTAATATAAATATAGTATCTTAAATTCTCTCTCTCTTTATACACACATATACATATACATACATAGATACATGTATATATACACACACATGCACACATACACACACACCTGGTTGAATCCAGTCTTTTATCATCTTCGAACTTCAGTATCTTGAATAAAAATAATCATTATATCTCAGCTTATAAACACACATACACAGAACTTTTTAACACAGAGCATTTTTTGGAATGTGTTGATTTAATATAAATTCACGAAACTTAAAAAAATCCTGATAGTAATAGAGTAGTTAATCAGTTTCAAATGGGATATCAACAGATATTTCCTAGAAATGTAGTAGGCACCATGAGGCCCATTGGTAGCAAGAATGGAGAAAATACTAATTATTAAAGAAAATTAAATAAAGATATCATAAAATTAATGTTAATATTATCACCAGCTTGTTTTCTTAGATCATACTACTGTGAAATTGATATCAAGCAGACACAAAATACAAATAATTTCAGAGTAATTTTCCTTACTCTTAGTGACTTCTTGTTAGTTGATGGGTGAGGCAGTGTGAGTGGGTTATTTTGTTAGTTTACTAAAACATTTGGTGGCCTATGGTTCTTAGTCTGTTTTCAAGCTTTTTAAAGGACATGCTTTAATTTTCCGTGATGGTTGAGATAGTCTATGGCTCTTGAGGTAGGAGAAAAATACGTTGATAATTGGCGTGATTTTGAGGTGAAGTTAATTTCTTACTTTGAGTTATAGGTAGTAACAATAGCTAAGATTTATTGAGTGTGCCATGTTGTATTTTACGTGTGTATTAACCCAGTTTACTTCTCCCAATTCTCACAATCAGAAAGGTGTAGGTGTTACTGGCCAGAATGTTTTGTGTTCTACAACACTGGACTAAAAATAACAGGGCTTGTTGGGGGTAAAAGTAGGATTGAGGTGGGCTATTCAAAACCTCTGGAACTTTGTAATCAGACTGTTAACAAAGTCAGTAACCTTAATGAAAATACTAGCATGGTTAAGGCTCTACTGATATTTTCACCTTAGCATCGCTGTCACTTTTTATTAATCCTGGAATTTATGCTTCCTTCTTTGAGATGTAAGTCTTGTTTTTTTTAGCTTCTGATAGAGAACATTTTATCAGTACTAAATATCTGATCCAAAGTGTAGCTCTCTTCATTAAGTCATTGTTTTAAACTGAGGGAGGGAGTCTTCACATTTCATGTCTACTTACAGATGGTCAGATACTCAATGTGGGAAAAGCATAGTACAGTTGACCCTTGAACAACTTGGGTTTGAATTGTGTGAACTCACTTGCATGTGGATTTTTTTCTGTAGTAAATACTATAGTTCTACACGATCCCTGATGGTTGAAAGCGAGGATGGGGAGGAACCTTGTATATGGCAGACTGACTACGTGTTATATGTGGATTTTCGACTGCATGGACAGTCGACATCTGCCTCCCTGCTCCATCCCTGCATTGTTTAGGGGTCAGCTGTTGTTCTTAACAATCATTAAACCAAGCAGCTCTGTACATTTTCAGTTTTTCTTTAGATCTTTTGTATGCTAAGGATTTCTCTTTAATTCTGTTGGAAGAAATTACGTATGAACCAACATCACTTCCATGTTATACCTGCCTTATTCTCCCCTTCAGCAATCCTATAGAAGGTGGTTCAAGGCATAAATGAAAGTTATAGCATACTGGACTGTTCTCTTGTAATATTCATGTTATAAATGATGAAGCTGAGCGAGGTAAGTAACTTGCTTAAGTCGCTGAGCAAGTAGTAGTGCTGAGTTTCAAATTCAGGCAATCTACAACCTGAGCTCTTAAACACTAAGCCATATGTAATGTATAATTGCAAAGAACTGTAAATGTGAAATAGTGCCTGAAGGTATTTTTCAACCAAGTAATTGAACAGTGTCTGGAAGGGTATCTAGGTTGTTTAAAACTTGCCTAACATAGTCAAGTTTGGCTTGTGGCAGGTAGCATTTGTTTTCCACTTTAAATAACCTTAAATGTATATTAGGAAAAGGTAGTTTTTAAGGAGTGTGATATTCAAATTAGATGGAATTAATGACATAGTTAATCATCATGCAAGGTGCTGGAATTTGCTTTTTAACTCTCAGAGTCAAGATTTAGTTGACTTAGCTTGTAAGGTCAAAATGACCTTGCATATTGATCCTATAAAAATGTGGAATTTTATCTTTTTTTTTGTCTTTTATATACTGACCACATTGAGCACATTAATAGGAAAGGATGATGCATTTGTGAACCATGTGCAGAAGAGAATACCAGATGTTGTCTTTCGTATTTGTCAAGATGTATTTGTGAAGCTCTAGTATTCAAATGACTTTTCCTTGAGGTTGATTTTCTTCCATGGTAGATTTACTGAATAAAGTTACCAAATTTAGGGGGCAAGATTGTTCTTTTTTTTCTTATAGATTAGGGTGTGCATTTAGTTAGAATTTTGCATTTAAATTTTCAAGTAAGATGCCAAAGAATCAACTTGAATAAGACTTTAAAATAGAGCATTTTCACATATTGCTATTTTGACTAGATTTATCACTTATGAGTTAATAATATGACATTACTTTCTTTCTTTGAAACAAATAAATATATATTTCCAGTGGGATTGATCCATTCATTCATTCAGTGAATATTTATGGGGCAGAAATGGTGCACCAGGCATGGTGCTGGAAATAAAAATGAGTAAGACAAATATTGACCTTGCTTAAAGTATAAGTTGTTTACCTTCTAGGTACTCCATTTTGTCAGCTGTTGTGTATCCTTCAGTTTATTTAAATTTATTTTCTGATATTTTACAAGTATACCCTGATTTTATTCCTATCTGTTGATAGAAATCTCTGAGAAAGTAGAAGGTTAGTTATCTTTGCAAAATTTTTTTTTTTTTGCCTTTTCTAGGGCGGCACCCATGGCATGTGGAGGTTCCCAGGCTAGGGGTTGAATCGGAGCTGTAGCCGCCGGCCTATGCCAGAGCCACAGCAACGCGGGATCCAAGCCGCGTCTGCGACCTACACCACAGCTCATGGCAATGCCAGATCTTTAACCCACTGAGCAAGGCCAGGTATTGAACTCGCAACCTCATGGTTCCTAGTCGGATTCGTTAACCATTGAGCCACGACAGGAACTCCGTGAATTTTATATATTGACCACACTCACATTAATAGGAGAGGATGATGTTGTCTGCCATACATTTTTCCCGAGGAATTCTTTATCTTCTCCCCTTTTATCTATCTAAACCATCTAGCAGGACAATCTAATGCCAATAGGTAAGTGAAATACAGTGTGATTTTTTTTTTTTCTTTTTTTTCCTTTTTTTTATTATATTATCGCCTTACCCTGAAAGAGGTAGGAAGGGCCATGTCAATGAATTACCAATTTTTTTTTTTGTCTTTTTGTCTTTTCTAGGGCCACACCTGCAGCATATGGAGGTTCCCAGGCTAGGGATCTAATTGGAACTGTAGCCGCCAGCCTCTGCCAGAGCCAACAGCAACGCAGGATCTGAGCTGCATCTGCGACCTACACCACAGCTCGTGGCAACGCTGGATCCTTAACCCACTGAGCAAGGCTAGGGATCGAACCTGCAACCTCATGGTTCCTAGTTGGATTCGTTAACCACTGAGCCATGACGGGAACTCCACTAGTGTATTTTTTTCTTAATGCATTTCCATTTTGACCTTTTTCAGTAGAACTAAATTTGAACTGGGTGTCTTTTTTTGCTATATTGAACAGAGTATATTGACTATGATTTGGTCTTTAATAACCTTGGGTCATTAAATGCTTGTGTTGGGTACATGATTTGGAATACTGGATATTTCTGTAATCCTTTCCCTCTTCTCTGTCTCTGGTACCACTGCCCTAGTTCAGGTACTCATTATTTTCTGCCTGTATAGTTAATAATAACTGTCTGTTCCTGTTTCTCCAGTCTTAAATATCTTCCAGAACTACTGGTGTGTTTTAGCTAAAGTAAAAATCTGACCATTTTGTTTTCCTTCCAAAAGCCTTCTATAGTTATTCATTCTCTTCTGGAGAAAGGCAAGTTCTTTATTATGATATATAAATAGCTTGAATCTTGGCTTATCTCTTGCCATTCTCTGCCTTAAACTTCATTTGTACAATATTGAACTTTGATTGTCCTTGAAAGGAAAAGAGAACATGATAAACCATGTGTAATGGCTCTCAGAGCTTCTACTCACAATGACATGTCACTTCTGTTCACATTTCATTGACCAAAATAAATCACATGTGCATGCTTGAATTTATCATACCATATGTGAATTTCATAGGGTGCATATATAATCCTCTTGCTAGAGGGGCACTGAATGTTGGAGACCGAGAAAGACTTTATTTCTTCGTAGTTCTTAGATTTTCCAATTTATTTCCTAATTGGTAGGCTTACAGTTATATCTTCCATCTCACTGTATTTCTTGGTTCCATTTTTTTTTTTTCTGAAGTGTATTCTTTTGTAGTTCTTTTAGTGTGGGTATTTGAGTGTGAACTCTCTCAGTATTTGTTTAAAAATGTCCTTATATTGCCCTTGCTCTTGATTATAATTTAGCTGGGTGCAGATTTCTAGTTGGCAATTACTTTCTTTTTTTGAAGATGTTGTTTGTTCTCCTCTAGTCTCTTTTGTTGTTGCTGAAATGTCATGGTTAGTTTCCCAGGCTAGGGGTCGAATAAGAGCTGCACTCGCCAGCCTACTCCACAGCCACAGCAACACGATATCTGAGCCATGTCTGTGAACTACACCACAGCTCATGGCAATGCTGGCTCCTTAACCCACTGAGCAAGGCCAAGGATTGAACCTGCGACCTCGTGGATACTAGTCGGATTCATTACTGCTGAGGCATGATGGGAACTCCTGAGCTGCACCACTTTAAGCCAAATCATTTTTTTTTTTTTCTTTTTGGTCGTTTTTCTTTTCTAGGGCCTCACCTGCAGCATGTGGAGGTTCCCAGGCTGGGGGTCAAATCGGAGCTGTAGCCGCCGGCCACAGCCACAGCCACATCCACAGCCACAGCCACAGCAACGCGGGACCCTAGCCGCGTCTGCGACCTACACCACAGCTCCCGGCAATGCCGGATCCTTAACCCACTGAGGGAGGCCAGTGATCGAACCCGCAACCTCATGGTTCCTTGTCGGATTCATTAACCACTGTGCCACGACGGGAACTCCCCTAAGCCAAATCATTTTTAAGCTAGAATGACTTCAACTATGACGTAAAAGTGAGAATCATACTTCATCTCCTCCTGTGGTTGAAGCAGCATTCTCTGCCAACTCCAGCATATATCTTCAGAAACAAAACCACCAAAATTTGTTGGTAATATAGTTCTCTTGTGGGATGTGAATGTAGTCAGTCAGCCACTTAAGATCAGTCTCTAGTTTTTCCCTTTTAGGTTCTATACTTGAGATACTTGTCATCTGATTTTTCTTTCTTCCTTTTTTTTTTTTTTTTTTTAACAGCTATACTTGTGGCATATGAAAGTTCCCACACTAGGGGTCGAATTGGAGCTGAGGCCTATGCCACAGCCACAGTCAGATTCAAGCCACATCTGTGTGACCCGTGCTGCAGCTTGTGGCAACGCTGGCTCCTTAACCCACTGAGAGAAGCCAGGGATCAAACCTGCATCCTCATGGAGACAATGTTGGATCCTTAATCTGCTGAGCCACAGTGGGAACCTCCCCTTTGGTTTTTCATTTCCGGTTCTTGACAGTTTCTCCTCTTTTTAACTAGCCTTTATGTGTTGTTTTGTTTTGAACTAAAGGCATAGTTAGGAGATATTTCAGGCTTAATTCCAGACTATCACAATAAAGTAAATATTACAAAAAAGTGAATCACACAGATTTTTTTGTTTCCCAGTATATATAAAAGTTATATTTATACTGTAGTCTGTTCAGTGTGTAATAGCATTATGTCTAAAAGTACAGTGTACATACCTTAATTAAAAATACTTTATTGCTAAAACATGCCGAAACAATCGCAGGAATAATCTTGAAGATCACTGTCACAGATCACCATCCTAAATATGATGAGAATGAACTACCTAGAAGAATTTGTGATCCTAGAAGGGTTTTCTGAACCTTGACTGGGGCGAATGGGCTGAGGACTTTGCTGCTCTTAGGGTGATCCCTGCCAGACACCAGCAATGGCAAAAGCCTCAGCTCTGTTTTTGGAAATGACACCTAAGCGCAGTGATGGTGGACAATGATTTGGAAGGAATCTAAGTCCCTGAGTGATAATGAGGAGCAGAGAGGCACCACTGACCTATACCTTTTACACTATTAGAGCAAGAAAAATAAACTTTTTGTTCATTAGGTCATTGCAAAACACCCCCAAAGATAATAGTGAAAAAGTTGTCAGTGTTGTGAGAATTACCAAGTTGGACACAGAGACATGAACTAAACAAATGCTATTAAAAAAATGGCACTGGTAGACTTGCTCAATGCTGGGCTGCTACAGAGCTTCAATTTGCAGTATCTGCAAAGCGCAGTAAAGTGAAGTGCAGTGAAACAAGACGTGCCTGTATTTGCATTTTTTAGCATGTTATAGAACCTGTTACAGCATGGCAGAGCAAGAAAGGAACCTTAGAAATACCACACTCTAACCCCTTCAATTTTTAGGTGAGGAGATTAAGGGTCAGACACATGTCCAAGGTAGGCCATCTGGTTAGGGCCAGAACTGGTTCTGGAATCCAAATCTCCTAAATTCTCATACATTTCTCTTTTCTACTTAGACATGAATGACTTTCAGTTTAGTGAATCATGTTATAATTTGTCTTTCTGTTTGAGGTGAAAGTTTTGTATTTTTCTCTTGCCTCTCTCTTCAAACTTACAGTAAAAAAGCTTGGTCTGATTAGAGTTGTTTATATGTAGTTTCTCATTGGTTACGTTTCTGAAGATCAGTGGTTCATAGTAGAATTAGCCTTTTTCTACTGACATTATACAGACAAATTGAGGAACTAGGATTTGTCAGAAGGAAACTAGCATTTTTTGAGGTCCATGTATTGTAGAATGGGTTTTTACTCTTACAGTATTACTTTCATTTTTTATTTTATTTTATTATTTTTTTTTGCTTTTTTAGGGCCGAACTCATGGCTTATGGAGGTTAGGCTAGGGGTCCAGTTGGAGCTGCCTGCCTTCATCACAGCCACAACGTCACATCTGAGCCATTGCAACCTACGCCACAGCTCATGGCAATGCTGGATCCTTAATCCACTGAGCGAGGCCAGGAATCGAACCTGTGTCCTTGTGGGTGCTAGTCAGATTTGTTTCTGCTGAGCCAAGACGGGAACTCCTACTTTTATAGTGTTACTTTCAGGTACTTGGCTTAACCCTGGAGGGTTGGAGTAATGTACCAGGGTGATCTTAGGAGTTCCCTCCCCTTGTGGTTCAGTGGGTTAAGAACCTGACATATTGTCTGTGAGGATGTGGGTTCAATTCCTTGCCTCCCTCAGTGGGTTAAGGGTCTGGTGTCGCTGTGAGCTGTGGTGTAGCTTGCAGATGTGGCTTGGATTTGTTGTTGGTGTGGCTGTGGTGTAGGCCGCAGCTGCAGTTCCGATTAGACCCCTAGCCTGGCAACTTACATATCTCCCAGCATGGCTATGATTACGAAGTACCACTGGGTTACAAAGTTCTGCTTTACATATGTTATGACACTTTTTCAGACTCTTTCCTCAGTTTACTCTAAATTGTGATTAGATAATTAAACAAGGTTTAGGATAATTTTGGTATGTGTGTTTATTTGTGTGTTTATGGTCCCTAGCATGGCAGAAATGGAATTTCTTCAGGATTTGATATATGGAGTAGCAGTAAAATACAAACATCTTTACATATACAGCATACTTAGAGGTTTTTAAATATAGTTTTTTTGGTCTTTTTTAACTCTAATATTTGCTGACCGATACAAGAATCTCTTAACTTTTGGTGTTTTCCTGAAATTCTATTTCTCCGGTTTTGTCTTTTCTGTATTTGTGCATGGTGGTTTTTTTCCTTTAACCATCCTATTGCCTGCCTTCTTTACCCCTCTCCTTTTTCTCCCTCCCTTCTTTAGTTGTGAATCTCAGTTAAGCTCATTTATGATCTTGGACAAGAAAATTTACCTCTCTGATTCTTAGTTTTCTCTTATATAAAATAGGGCTTATTCCGTCTGTTCTCATGGGGGTTATTATATATTAAAACACTTACTAGGCACTTAATGCTAGTTTGTTTTTTCTCCCCACAATTTAAAAACATCTAACAAAAACTCACTTTTGGGGGTTTAAAATTTGACCTATGTCAGTCACTACAAATAAAAAATTTTATCATGGAAAATTTCAGATATATACAAAAGCATGAGAGAGCTCTCCTCTGTGCCCATTAGCCAGCTTCAGTCATTATCAGCATTCTTTCATATGTTATTTTAACTTATGATATATAGCTTCTATATGTTTTCTTTAGCTTTCTATAATTTGTTCCTTGGAATTATAATGCTTTAATTAAGTTACTAACCTTGGGGGAGCAGTTTTCTAGGAACTTAAAATCTGTGCCCAAGTTTATAAAAAATTGATAAGATAGTAATGGTATGTTGAATATAGTACTGTGCTCAATAGCAGGATCCAGTGTGTGCTGTACTGTTGTGTTTTGAGAGCAATGGTATTTTGTTTCTTTGTCTCTTCAAATGATTTTAAATTATTTAAAATTGCCTAGAGTCACCATGTGTCTATACATGGGGCTTGACTTTACTCCTCTGTGTTTGAGGTGGATGTCTAATCTAACTTAGGATAACAGATACTGATTTGGGTGTGGTTTTATTGGGACAGTTTTCAATAAGGTGAGTGAACCTGTTGAATTGGCTTTTGTCCTCTCTGGTAGAAATTTATATGCATGCTCTTGTAAGTCGGTAACCTTAAATACATTAGCACAATTTCTTTAATATTTGTTTTGGTATATTTTGGTTTTAGCTCTTGTCATACTGGAGTAGGGGTAAGATATGTTTATCACAGATTATTGTCCTTTGTAGTTCCAAGAGCCTTTAGTCATTGAGAGTATTGTATGTATACGTTCTTTTTTTTTTTTTTTTGACCACCCCCGTGGCATGTGGAAATTCCCAGGCCAGGGGTTGAACCCGAGCCACAGCAGTGACAATCCTGATCCTTAACCTGATAGGCCACCAGGGAACCCCCTAATTTAAGTTCTTATTTCTGTCTGGAAATGTTAATTCACTGGTATGGATGAGGAAAATCCTTCCTGTATTAATTTGAAAACAAAGACTTGCTGTGGAGCAAAATTTTAAGAATGTTTTTGCCTAAGACATGTCAGATTTTGACTCTTAATGAGAATGTTTTCCGCCAGCTTCTCTGCTCTCTGGCCCCACAGGGTATATTGTTTGTTGATTGGTGTTTCCTATTTTTTCTTTCCTTTAGAGGAAGGTGGAGATTTCCATAAAGATTCCTTTTCACTTCCTCTACCTATGGCAGGTAGAACTATCATTTCTCTTTCTGTATGGGCTGCCTCTTTTCCTTGAAATTTGTATTCTGTTTTTGTTTTTGTTTGTTTGTTTGTTTGTTTTTTCAATTTGAACGCTTTCTTGGCACACTGGCTCAAGTGAAATGCCTGTAAAATCCTTCTCTTCAATCACCACAAAGTGAGTTGATTTCTATTTTGTTTTCCTAATATGTTTGCTACCCTCGGTGGAGTGAAAAACAGCTTGGTGACTTTGGTGACTTTTATTCATTGGTTCAGAAATTCTTGCTATACCAGTTCTCCCTCTTCTTTATTTTAACCATCTTGCTGAATTACAGGATCTGCATACATGAAGAGAGAACTGGTTTTAAGCCTAATTCTGTGACTTCCAAACTAGACATGACCTCGGTCATTTAATCATTTTTAATTTCTTCATTTACAGATAATTTAACTGTATTTGAAAAAAATTCACTTATTAGTGTATTTGTTGTACTATTTCGATAATATAATAATGCTCTTTAGAGCTATTGCATTAGGTAGTATAATTTACCCTTTTTCTGAATATCTGGAGATTATTAGATTTTGGATTCTGTAGGCCTTCCCTTCCCTTCCCTTCCCTTTTCCTTCCTTTTGTCTTTTTAAGGCCATACCTGTGGCATATGGAAGTTCCCAGGCTAGGGGTTGAATCAGAGCTGCAGCTGTCAGCCAACACCACAGCCACAGCAACGCCAGAACTGGCAGGATTTTGCCAGAACCTACACTGCAGCTCACGGCAATGCTGAATCCTTAACCCACTGAGCAGGGACTGAATCAAACCCACATCCTCATGGATACTAGTCTGGTCCATTACTGCTAGGCCACAATAGGAACTCCAGGACTTCCTTTCTTGATATTAGGTTATCAAATATAATTTTCTTTTTTTCCTATTTTTTTATTGTGAAATTAAAATTCACTGTGTTAACCATTTCTAGGCAAACAGTTTTGCAATATTAAGTAATTCATACTGTAGTACAGCCATCATCACCGTCCATCTCCAGAACTCTTTATTTTGCAGAATTGAATCCCTATACCTATTAAATAATGACTCCACATTCCACCTTTACCCCCAACCCCAGGCACCTACCATCCTTCATTCTGTCTCTTTTAAAAAATCAAATAGTTATTTTTTTACAGTGTTGAAAACATAAAGTGGAGAAATACATTGTTATGTTACTGCAGATTTCAGTTTTTGACAGGTTAGAGGAGGAGAAATTTGGAGGAAACATGTAACAATGCTGAACCAGCTTATGGTGAATGATTTGTGACTTACTTCGAGGTATTGTTTGTGACAGTGTTATTTCAGTTCAGTTTCTACACATGAAAGTTCAGCATAAAAGCATTAAAAAAAAAAGGATTTACTGAATTTACATTTGAAAGCTGCAAGTTGGGAATGGAAAATTTTAAAGAAAGTGAAAAAATCATCAGACTGGATAATTCCTAGAAAGTTATGTAGTACACAGTTTTTTCCTCCCACTTCCCAGTTTTGCACCTGTCATTTGTGTAAATACACAGGTCACAGTGTGGGTTTTCAAATTGTTTTCCCACCTCAGTGAATCGCCTAAATTTCTTCCATTACGTTCGTGGTCTCCTGATTCACTTGGTTGTACTGATAAGCATTGCCCTACATTCTGTGGCTTCTTTGTTTGCTACTTGCCTTTGTAGCTAATTATTTTTAACCCATCTTAGTGATCTTTCTTTATCTTCTTCCAGAAGTAGAGATGCAGTGGAACATGTGAATTACAAAAGAAGCCTGTATTTTTATTTCTAGGGGCTTTTCTTTTTGCAAATACACTATAACATGCAGACCAAAGCAGAAATCTCTGGTAATTCCAGCATTTATCTCTTGCTTTACGGGGATTTCTCAGACAGTTGAATTATATTTTTACCATTTACTATATTTGAATCCTAGATTTACTGTAATATTGTAATCTTTCTCTTATTTTTAGTTTGTCCTTTATTAACATTTAATTTTGGATGGTCATCTGTTAACCAATCTAACAGTTTTCCATTTCTTCTAAGCCTAGTGTTCAGGGGTCATTTTATTTTTCATGGTTTTTTGGTTTTTTTTTTTTTTTTTTTTGCTTTCTAGGGCCACACCCCTAGCATGTGGAGGTTCCCAGGCCAGGGCTGGAATTGGAGCTACAGCTGCCAGCCTACATCACAGCCACAGCAACACGGGATCCTTAACTCACTGAGTGAGGCCAGGGATCGAAGCCGAGTCCTCTTGGATCCTAGGCAGGTTCGTTAACTGCTGGGGCACGAAGGGAACGTCTATTTTTCATTGTTTAAAGCCCATTTAAAATGTATTACATATATAAAATTGCTCTGTGTTGATTTCCCCACAATGTATGTAGGTCCTTTATGATTGTAAGTAGCACATGTATTGAAGAATGAAACTTAAGAAATAATGAATACATAAAGTCCTAATTGCTTAAAGACCAGATTGATGATAATGAGTCTGTCATACCTCTAAGTAGTCCTAATTTAGTGTATGTGGTGGGTCTTCTATCTTTTTCCTTAAAATTTTGTTAGTGGTATAAAGAAAACTTACTGAGCCTTTTTTTTCGCCCACCCACTTATGATTTTTCATTGAGTCTAAGATGCTCTTATTTGTAAGCTGCATCATTATTTTATATATCACCAAAAAAGAGAAAACATTATTTATTCAACCATGAAACAATACTTTCTTTTTTTTCTTTTTTTTTTTTCTTTTTATGGCCACACCCTCGACATATGGAGGATCCCAGGCTAGGGGTCCAATCGGAACTACAGATGCTAGCCTACACCAGAGCCACAGCAATGTAGGATCTGAGCCGAGTATGCAACCTACATACACCACAGCTCACGGCAATGACAGATCCTTAACCCAGTGAGGGAGGCTAGGGATTGAATGATCAACCTCATGGTTCCCAGTTGGATTCATTTCCGCTGCGCCACGACGGGAACTCCAGGAAACAATACTTTCTTATTAGTGACTTTAAAAATAAGGTTATAAGAATATCTGCAGATCCTTTTTCTAGATTCATTTATTATTAACTCTCTGTCTCATTTGTCTTATCACTGCTTGCTTCTCTCTCTCTGTATATATATACACAGTTTCTTTCTGACATTTGAAAGTTCAGCATATTGGCCGTTTAGGCCTTCATGCCTAAGAAGAGGGGCATCTCTTACGTAACCAAAATACACTTATCAACCTCAATTATTCAACAAATTTAATGTGGATTAAAGTATCTTTAAAACACCTTCCATACTTCATTTTTGTTACTTGACTCAATAACATATTACATTTTTTTCCCTCCCCTTTCATCAGGTTTCAGTTTAGATTCAGGTGTTGGATTTACTTGTGTTTCCTTAGTGTTAAAATCTGGAATATATCTGCATTCTTTTCTTTGTCTTTTATGATGTTGATAAACTGAATAACTTTTTTTATGAGAGTGTTCCTTATTTGTGGTTTTTCTGATATTTGCTCATAATTGGATTTCTAATAAGAATTCAACGTAAGTGATGCGTTTTTCTCAGGGCATCAAATCAGGAGACCAGCAGTTTTCATTTGGTCCTCATTGGTGAAGATACTTTTTATTACTTGCTTGAGGTGTTGTTGATTTCTCCACTATAGAGCTGTTATTTTTGCCCTTGCAATTAATAAGCAATCTGTGAGGAGACACATTAAAATTACACAGTTATCTTAGAGTTCCCGTTGTGGCTCTGTGAGGATGTGGGTTCCATCCTTGACCTTACTCGGGTTAAGGATCTGGCATTGCTGCAAACTGCGGTGTAGGTCACAGATGTGGCTTGGATATGGTGTTTGTGGCATAGGCCACACCTGCAGCTCCAGTTCGACCCCTGGCCTGGGAACTTCCATATGCTGCAAGTGTGGCCATTGGGGGGCGGGGGGAGAAACAAACCCCCCCCCAAAAAAACTATTCAATTATGTTGCACTCATCAAAATTTCTCCCTAGATATAGCATCCGTGGATGATTCTTACTTAAACAAATCTTTATAATGGTAGCTGCAAAATGATAATTTTTCAGCTCTAGTATTCCCTTCATATTTACTAGTCAAGCTTTGGCCTTCTACCACAAGCAAGAATCCTCTGTTCTCCCCATTTATGGATTTATCTATTTAAACTCTTGGACTCCTATTTTTTTCTAGTTGTTGATACTCTTGGATTCTTATTTTTTTTCTAGTTGTTTATAACTCATTATCATCCTTAATTATTTTGATGCTCAAATTTTAATGTATTGTTATATATTCTGACATAATAATTAAGTTCTATCCTAATCTTTTTTTTTTTTTTTTTAAATGGCTGCACCTGCAGCTTTTATAAGTTCCTGGTCTAGGGATTGCATGCAAGTCCTAACTGTGACCTGTGCCACAGCTGTGGCAGTGCCAGACCCTTTAACCTACTGCACCACAGCGGGAACTCCTTTTTTTTTTTTTTCCTTTCCTTTTTAATCTGTGTACTGGCTTAAGTGATTTACTTTCCAGTTGTGTGTTTTTTTGTTTGTTTTTGTTTTTTCCCTTTCTGAAGATTCTTGCCTCTTTTAAATTTAGAGAAAGGCTTTCAATATTTCTTTTAGGATAGGCTTAGTATTGCTGTATTTGTTTAGTTTTTGCTCATCTGAGAAGTTTTTTATCTCTCTCTCTATTGTAAATGACAATCCTGCTGGATCTAGTATCCTAGGTTGCAGGTTTTTCTTTTTTAGGACTTTGAATATATCTTCTCACTCATTTCTGACCTGCAAAGTTTTTTTTAAAGAAATCAGCAGATAGCCTTAGTGGGGGGTTCTCTTGTAGTTAATTCTTTTTTTTTTTGTCTTTTTGTCTTTTTGTTGTTGTTGTTGTTGTTGTTGTTGCTATTTCTTGGGCCGCTCCCGCGGCATATGGAGGTTCCCAGGCTAGGGGTTGAATCGGAGCTGTAGCCACCAGCCTACGCCAGAGCCACAGCAACGCGGGATCCGAGCCGCGTCTGCAACCTACAGCACAGCTCATGGCAACACCCGATCGTTAACCCACTGAGCAAGGGCAGGGACTGAACCCGCAACCTCATGGTTCCTAGTCGGATTCGTTAACCACTGCTCCACGACGGGAACTCCTCTTGTAGTTAATTCTAAGTTTTTCTCTTACTGCCTTTAGAATCCTCTCTTTAACTTTTGCTATTTTAATTATGTCTTGGTGTAGGTCTGTTTGGGTTCATCTTGTTTGGGGCCCTCTGTGCTTCCTGTACCTGGATATCTTTTTCCTCCCTTAGGTTTGGTTCTTTTTTTTTTTTTTTTTGCTTTTTAGGGTTGCACCCATGGCATATGGAAGTTCCCAGGCTAGGGGTCGAATTGGAGCCGTAGCTGCTGGCCTAGGCCACAGCCACAGCAATGAGGGATCTGAGCCACATCTGTAATCTACACCACAGCTCGCAGCAATGCCAGATCCTTAACCCACTGAGTGAGGCCAGGGATCGAACCTGCATCCTCATAGACACTAGTCCGGTTTGTTTCTGCTGTGCCACGATGGGAACTCCTAGGTTTGGGAAATTTTTAGCTATAATTTTTTCAAATATATTTTTGATCCCCTTTTCTCTTTCTTCTCCTTCTGGGATCACTTCTCCTTCTAGATTTGGACACTTTCTGTTATTATCCCATCTGGTTTTGTTTTTTTTTTTGCTTTTTAGGGCCGCATCCAAGGCATATGGAGGGTCCCAGGCTAGGGGTCTAATCAGAACTGTAGCTGCCAGCCTGCACTATAGCCACAGCAACTTGGGATCCTACCTGCGTATGTGACCTACACCATAGCTCATGGCAACACCGGATCCTTAACCCACTGAGTGAGGCCAGGGATCGAACCTGTGTTCTCACCGATGCTAGTCAGATTCGTTAGCCGCTGAGCCGCGACAGGAACTCCCTATCCCATCTGTCTTGTATATTGCTTTCATTTTTAAAAATTTGTCTTTTTGTTTGCTGTTCTGATTTAGTGATTTCCATTATTCCATCTTCCAGATCAGTTATTTGTTCTTCTGCATTATCCAGTTTGCTATTTATTGCTGTTAGCTCAGCTTTAGTCTTGGGCAAATGAGTTTTCTAACTTTAATTGTCTCCTCTTTATAGTTTCTAGTTCCTTATTACAGTAATCTGCATTTCTGTCAATGGCTTTTCTTAATTCCTTCAGTATTTTCATCCCCTCCTTTTTGAACTTGGGATCTGGTAGACCAGAGATGTCTGTTTCACTGTTTGTTCTTTCAGGGGGAGTTCTCTTGATCTTTTAACTGGGAGTGGTTCCTTTTCTTCTTCATTTTACTCATATTTCTTTGAGTTTAGGAGAAACGGTTATCTACTGTGGTCTGAAGGGCTGTTTTTGTGTGGGAGTGGCTGTTTTATGTGTTGGCTGTGTGAGTCCAGTATTTATGCTGTGACAGTTGTTTTTGATACAGGTGTTTGCATCATCTTTTCTCAGCGTGTGTTGATCATTATCCCCTTGATAAGCGTGTGTTTGATGTTCGGATGACTAGAGTCTTCAATGGTTGTTGAGTGAGCCCTCCTTTTTGCTCTTTGGTTGTCACAGCCCTGTCAGGGGTAGGATCTGCTCCCCAGTTGCTGAAGTAGATGACCCCAGACCCATTTCTGACCGGCTGTGAGAGGTAGGCAGACTGGAGCACTCTGGCTAGGAGAGGAGCCCCTGAGTATTCCTCTTCAGGAGCTGTCCACTGGGAAGTGTGCTCTGTGGTGTCATCTGTCACCTGTTGTGCAGGCTCATAGAGTATGCTGTTTTTGGCACTGCCCTTGGTCCTGCCTCAACAGTGGGAATTCAGGCATTTGGCCCAGGCATCTTTTAAGTGCTGTTCTCATAAAGCCACTAATACAGATCTACCGGCACAGAAGGTCCAGTCCATGGGCCCAGAACTGCTGAGGTCAGGCATCGGGACTGCCATAGTTGTGCGTTTGGACCTGCCATGGGAGCTGCCGAGTCAGCCCAGACCTTAGCCCTGCCCCATGTGTGCACCCCTGCAGAGCTTGCCCCTGATATCCTTGGACCTGCCCCAGCCTCAGGAGCTCCAGTAATCTGCTCAGATGTCCTTCAGGCACTGAGTTTACAAACCACCTGTGGGACATAAATCTGTGGATTACACAGTTGATGGGACACTCAGATTTCAGCCCTCTTACCCAAGTCTCGGGGTCCCTGGGGCTTGGCTCAGATTTCAGCTCTGCCTTCAGGTGTGGGCAACCCGCTGGTGCTAGCGTGCTCCCAGAACTCAGAGAGGCAGAGCCATGCCTGCTGTGAGCCCACTGAAAACGAGGCTGCTGCTGTGGGCCCAGCCCTGCCCTTTGCACATGTGCTTCAGTGGCAGACCTGGCCTCCTTCCTGCACACCTCCCCTGTTGCAGCCTGGACCACCCCCTGCAGCCCCTTCAGGCTGTCTCCATGCAGCCAGCCCCAGTTCTCTCCCTTGGTCTGTCCTCTGAAGTCCTATGGGTGTCCTCAGCACCCAGCCTGCTGAGCCTGTTTCTCCCACCCCCTCCCTGCCCTGTGCACCAGCAGATGTGCCTCTGGGGACTGCAGTGAGAATGACCAGGACTCCCTGTGCAGGTGTTGCTTTGTTCTGCCTGCTGCAAACCAGTGGCTGTACTTTCTTCTGAGCCTCTGAAGCTCTCATTCTGTCCTGGCTGATCTCCTTGCCCGTAGAGGGGCTTCTAAGTGTGAGAGAACCTTTGTTCTTTCACAGCTCCCTCTCAGGAGTGCAGGTCCCATCCCGATTCTTTTTTTTTTTTTTTTTCTTCTGTCCTACTCGATTACATGGTGATCTTTCTTGCTATTTTGGTTTCATGACCTCTTCTGCCAGGTATTCTGTGAGAATTGTTCCACATGTAGATGTACATGTTCTGCATGTAGGTGTATGTTTGCTGTATTTGTAGAAGGAGGCGAGCTCCATGTCCTTTTATTCTACATCTTGATCTGACCCTGTTCTAGGCTAATCTTAGACCTATCCTGGAATGAGCCACTTTTCTGAGGAACTTAGGTTCCTTTGTGGAGAATGGTCTTAGAGACCAAGACTTGGGTGTTAGGTGTTCTCATTATCCTTGAGGCATCTTTGCTTCTGGGTTCTTTAAGTTGACAGAGGAAGAAACATGCACATATTTATATGTTCACCTATGAGTATATGTACTAATACCCATACGCATTCTCGTATAATTTTATACATGCTTACATAGATGTGTACAGACATATACTTATTTTAGAATTTATTTGTTCACTGATCTCTCCAAATCATTCCATGCCTCTAGGAGTCTTGCTCATCTTTTCTTAATCTACATGTCTGTGTCTCCTCTACAGTAAGACCCTGGATTCCAAAAGTATGTACAATCCCATTTGCTCAGACTAAAATTTTAAGTAGTTTTAGGCCTACTGTGCCTACAGCAGTACCCCCCCCCCACAGTTCATCTACTAAAAAGAATCAGAATTTGTTTGCATTTCCCCCTCCTCTGCATGTAAAGTTAAGGGTGTAACCGTCACTCCCCTCCCCAGCCCCCAGTCAAACTTCTGTGCTCACAGATTACTTGAATTAGCTCTTCCTCTTCCTTTTTTTTTGGATCATGGTATTAATTTGAACTGCATTTGAATTCTTGGTTTTGGTTTTAGTTTTTCCCTCTTACCATCTTTCTTGGTTTAATTAAAATTTTTATTGAATATGTGGAACATCTTCTTTTCTCATTCTTGTGGGCAGTCAGCTTCGTTTTCTGATTTGCCTTTCGTTTGTTTATTTTTCTTAAGCAAAGGAAATATGTGTGTTTTCTCATTCTCTCTTTCATACACAAAAGGCAGCGTGCACTTTTTTCCCCTAATATTTTTTTATTGTGTTAAAATATATTGTGATGTAAAATTTACCATCTTAACCATTTTTAAGTGTAAGTTCAGTGGTATTAAGTACCCTTATATTGCACGACTATCACCACCATCCATTTCCAGAACTCTTTTCATCTTGCAAAACTAAAACCCTATAGCCATTAAACAATAACTCTGGATCCTGTCTTTCTGCAAGCCCCTGGCAACCACCATTCTACATTTTGTGTACATGATAACTCTACCTCACATAAGTGGAAACGCTCAGTATTTGCCTTTTTGTGACTGGCTTATTTCACTTAAAATATCCTCAGAATATGTTGCCACATATTGCTGAATTTCCTTTCTTTTTAAAGCTAAATAATATTCATTGTGTATATAGCCCACATTTTGCTGATCCTTTCATCCCGTGATGGACACTTGGGTTATTTCTACATTTTAGCTTATATGAATAATGCTGCTTTAAACATGGTGTATCTCTCTTTTTTAAAATTAAAAAAAAAAAATTTATCTTCTGAGGGCTGCACTCCCGGCACATGGAGGTTCCCAGGCTAAGGGTCTAATCGGAGTTGTTGTTGCCATCTTATGCCAGAGCCACAGCAACTCCAGATCTGAGCCGCCCTACACCATGGCTCACGGCAACGCCTTATCCTTAACCCACTGATCGAGGCCAGGGATCAAACCTGCAACCTCATGCTTCCTAGTTGGATTTGTTTCCGCTGTGCCACGCAGGGAACTCCAGCATGGTTTATCTCTTTGAGAAATTTCTTCTTCTTCTTTTTTTTTTTTTCCTATACCCAGAAGTGGAATTGCTGGATCATGTGGTAATTCTATTTTTAATTTTTTTTTCTTTTTATGGCCACATCTGCAGTATATGAAGGTTCCCAGGCTAGGGGTTGAGTTGGAGCTGCAGCTCTTGGCTACAGCAACACCAGATCTGAGACGCATTTGCAACCTGTGCCACAGCTATGTCAATGCTGGATCCTTAATCCACTGAGCAAGGCCAGGGATCAAACCCAAATCCTAATGGATGTTATGTTGGGTTCTTAACCCATTGAGCCACAGTGGGAACTCCCATTTTTAATTTATGAGGAACTTCCATACTGTTTTCCATAGTGTCTGTGCCATTTTACCTTTTCCCCAAGAATATACAAGTGTTTGAATTTTTCCACATCCTTGCCTACACTTCTTACTTCGTATTTTTTAAAAAATAGTGATTACCCTAATGGGTGGTCCATTGTAGATTTTATTTGTATTTCCCTAATAATTACTGATGTTGGGCATGTTTTCATGTGCTTATTTGCCATTTGTATTTTCTTATTTGGAGAAATGTTTAAGTCCTTTGTGCATTTTTGAATAAGATTGTTTGCTGTTGAATTTTAATTCTCCAGAGATTGTAGCTGTTAGTCTTTTATCAGATTTGTAAATATTTTGTACTATTTATATGATTTGTAAATATTTTCTACTATTCTATGTGTTGCCATTTGACTCTGTTAATAGTGTCTTTTTTTATTTTTATTTTTATTTTTTCCCCGCTGTACAGCATGGGGACCAAGTTACTCTTACATGTATACATTTTTTTCCCCCACCTTTTGTTCTGTTGCATTATAAGTATCTAGACATAATTCTTGATGTTACTCAGCAGGATCTCCGTGTAAATCCATTCCACGTTGTATCTGATAACCCCAAGCTCCTGATCCTTCCCACACCCTCCCTCCCCCATCGGGCAGCCACAAGTCTCCAAGTCCATGATTTTCTTTTCTGTGGAAATGTTCACTTGTGCTGTATATTAGATTCCAGTTATAGGTGATATCATATGTTATTTGTCTTTTGTCTTTCTGACTCATTTCACTCAGTATGAGAGTCTCTAGTTCCATCCATGTTGCTGCAAATGGCATTATGTCATTCTTTTTTATGGCTGAATAGTTTAATAGTGTCTTTTGATGCACAAAATGTAAAAATTTTCGTGAAGTCCATTTTGTCTTTTTTCTTATGTTATTTGTGCCTTTAGTGTCATATCCAAGCAATCATTGCCAAATTCAATGTTGAAGCTTTTGTCCTGTGTTTTCTTCTGAGAGTTTTACAATTTTAAGTCTGACATCTAGATCTTTGATTCATTGTGGGTTTACTTTTTTGTATATAGTGTAAGGTATAGGGGTATAAGTTCATTCTTTTGCATGTCAATATCCAGTTCTCCCAATACCGTTTGTTGAAAAGATTGTCCTTTCCCTTTGAATGGTCTTGGCACTGGACATAGACTCTTCTGAACTTTACTGTTTTCATGTGATACTTTCTTATGGAATCCACTCTGTATCATTCCCTATAGATCTTCCTCGTTATTTTTTACAGCTGCATAGTTAGTTTTCTTGTGTGTGTGTGTGTGTGTGTGTGTGTGTGTGGTGCCATCATTTATTCAACCATTCTCCTTTTTTGACATTTAGATAGTATTTCTAAATAATTCTGTAATAAATAACCAAATTTGAATATACTTTTGTATGGTTGGAGGTGTATCTCTAGGATATATTCTTGGAAGTAGAATATCTGGGTAGAAGCACAAATGATGTGTGGTTCTGTTAGATGTTAGAAAATATTCACCTTCATGTGGGTTGAACCATTTTGCATTCCCACTAGTGGTGTGTGAAAGTGCCTGTTTACTCAGTGTGTATGTCAAGCTTTTTGCCAGGCTAGTGGGTGAGAAGTGGTATTTTAGCATAGTTTTAGTTTTCATTTCTCTTACTGTGAGTGGATGTTTATGTCTTTTCACATGTTTAAGTTACATGTGATAAGTTAACAGCTTATCTTTTTGTAAGTTGTATGTTTTTTGTCCATTTTTCTATGGACTTTTGGGTCTTTTTTCCCTCAGTTAAAAAATATTTTTCCATGTGAAGGATATTAACCTTCTATCTATGTTGTATGTTGCAAATACTTTCTCCCAGTTTGCTTTTTGTCTTTTAGCTTTGTTTATGGTATTTTGCCACATAAACCTTTTATTTTAATATAGTCATATTTAATAATCTTTTTCTTCTTTGCAGCTGGATTTTTTTTTTTTTGGCAGCTGGATTTTAATCGTAATTAAAAAGGCTTTCCTTAAATTCAACTTATGTAGAAATTCACCCATTACTTGTATAATTTCATTTTTTACATGTAAATCTCTGATTCATTCTGTATGATATGAGGAATGGATCCAATTTCATCTTTTTCCAAATGTCTACTCTACCAACTTTACCCCAGTGATTTGGGAAACCACCTTTTTCATGTATTTGATGTTTTGTATCATTGGTCAGTTTTTGGACTTTTCTGTTCTACTATTTGTCTGTCTGTTCATACTTCATTACCACACTTTTAATTTTATAAGCTTTATAGTTCTTTTTAATACCTAGTAGAATTAGTCTATCTTCATAGCTCTATTTAGTGTTTTCCTACCTAATTTTTGTGAATTAATTTTTCTATATTAATTTTAGTTTCCACTTTTCTAGTTCCATTATAAAGCTCACTGATATTTTCATTGGGAACACATTATACCTATTGAATATCTTAGGTAGAACTTATAGCTTAATTATATTGAGTCATTTTGACCTAGAACATGGGACATATGTGTTCAGGTCTACTTTTGTTTCTTTCAGAAAAATTTATTGTTTTCTTAGTTTAGATTTCTTGTTACGTTTATTCTTAATTATTTTTCTCTTTTATGTTTCTTTTTGTTGTTGTTGTTGTTGTTGCTATTTCTTGGGCCGCTCCCGCGGCATATGGAGGTTCCCAGGCTAGGGGTCTAATCGGAGCTGTAGCCACCGGCCTACACCAGAGCCACAGCAACGCGGGATCCGAGCCGCGTCTGCAACCTACACCACAGCTCACGGCAACGCCGGATCGTTAACCCAGTGAGCAAGGGCAGGGACCGAACCTGCAACCTCATGGTTCCTAGTCAGATTCGTTAACCACCACTGCGCTATGACGGGAACTCCTATGTTTCTTTTTTAAATGAAGTTTTCTCAGCTATTGTGTCTTCTAGCTAGTTATTATTTGTTACCAGTAAGAGATTTTATTCTGTACTTACTGAAGGCACTCTTTTAGACTTATTTGGACATGAAATTTTTACCATTATGTCACATGTATGTATACATGTAGAAGGAAATATAAGCAAAATAAATTGTATAAGGTATGTTTAAAACTTTGATATTCAGAGTCCAAATCATCTGGATCACTTTTTGATTAAGTGTTCTTGATGTCTGTGTTAACTACCCAATATTATCCTCTTGGCCATGAAAAATATTGGTGATATAGCAGTTCTTAAGAGTGTGCTTCATTATTATCTTGGATTTTCTTCCAAGCCACTGTCATTCATTTTGTGAATTTTGATGCTAGTTTTTCTTGGCTTTTTATTAAATAGCCTCACTCTTGGCATAGGGAAATTCCCACGCCAGGGATTGAATCATAGCTGCAGCTGCAACCTACATCATAGCTGTATCCTTTAACCCACTGTGTTGGGCTGGGGCACAAATCCCCGCCTCTGTAGCCTCCTGAGCTGCTACAGTCAGATTCTTAACCCACTGCTCCGCAATCAGAACTCCTAGTTTTTCTTGATTTTTATCAGAAGGTGTTAACGGAAGGTTTTAAAACGAACAACTAGGACTCATATTCCTTTCTCAGGTGATGCTTAAGTGGTTTCTTGACATGAGTGGTTGCATTGTCCAGTCATACCAGTAGAAATAACAACCAAATATCTGCACAATTGCTGCATGACTAACAAAGATATCACTGAATATAATATGTACTTTATTTTATAGATACTAAAATATGAAAATTAAAGAACCTTAGAATTGATGAAATATAGTATCTACTCCTGTGTTTCTTTGTCTGTATTTTCAGCTAACAGCTTTATCTTCAAAACTATGGTGTATTTGATTGAAATTTTCCTTTGTAAGAATTGAAATTTCATTATTTATGAGTGTGATTACTGCACTGGGGCAAAGGAAGGAAGGAACAGTCTCTAGATTTTAAAAAGCATGTTCTTTTAAATTTGTTTTTGTGCATGAGTTTAAATGTAGGTACTGCGTTAGTAAAGTATACCCTGTATTAGTGATATGCCACACATGTAGAGGCCACCCTTGGGCACACTTGCCTTACTGAAAAACAGTCCTCAGAAGGGTAGTGTTTTCCGGAGTGTCGTGACAGCAACAGTAGCTCCCATCTCACATGTTCTTTTCACATATGAGGTGTATGTACCCTCTCTTGAAACTGAAACGTTTTTGTGGTTTTCAACCTATAGGGTATGACAGAAGTGACATGATGTGACATTTGAGGCTCATTGAATTGCTTGTACTTGGGACCTCAAGCTGCAGGGCAAATTCTGCTGTTTGAGACCACCAATTGTGAGGAAGCTCAAATTAGCCCATCCAGGGAGCTCATATGGAGAGGCTCTGAAATGAGAGAAGAGAGAGAAGTCCAGTCATTATATTGTGTTCAGTCCCCCTCCCCCAGATGTTCCAGGTCCAGCCACTGTGGGACAGCACCTGTCCCAAACTGGAAAGTGTGAGCACCTGAATATTTGCCATAGAGTGGTATTCAGACAATGCACTAACAACTAATGGCCTTTTTGACTCAGTATTTTTTTTTTTTTTTAAATTCTGGTCCTTGCTCACCTTTTTTAAAATTTTATTTTATTTATTTATTTTTGTCTTTTTGCTATTTCTTTGGGCCGCTCCCGCGGCATATGGAGGTTCCCAGGCTAGGGGTCGAATTGGAGCTGTAGCCACCGGCCTACGCCAGAGCCACAGCAACGCGGGATCCGAGCCGCGTCTGCAACCTACAGCACAGCTCATGGCAACGCCGGATCGTTAACCCACTGAGCAAGGGCAGGGACCAAACCCGCAACCTCGTGGTTCCTAGTCGGATTCGTTAACCACTGCGCCACGACGGGAACTCCCAGTATTTTAAATTTTTATTGTTTTTTATGAGACGTAGTTCACATATCTTAAAACCTGCCATTTGAAAGCCCACATTTGGTTTTGCAGTGGTGCAGTGTATTAAGGATCCAATGTTGTCACTGTGACAACTCGGATTGCGGCTGTGGTATGGGTACAGTCTTTGGCCTGGGAATTTACACATGCTGCAAGTATGGAAAGAAAGGAAGGAAAGGAGGGAGGGGAGTGAGGGAGGGAGGGAAAAGAGAAAAGAAAAAAAGAAAAGAAAGAAAGCCCACAGTTTAGTGACTTTTAGCGTGTTCATAAGGATGTGAGACCAGTACCATATCCATGTAATTCCTGAATGTTTTTACCACCCAGAGAGAGATCCTGTATCCCCTGTTTTTCCTTCCCTTAGCTCCTGGTAAGCATGCATCTACTTTGTCTTTGTTATCAATCATATTTAACATTTCATTTTTGAATTCAGTTGTCTAGTTTTCTTTCCTTATCACACTTTGAAATAAAGTTACTAGTATAAGGTATACTTTAATTCATGAAGAAAAAGTTATATCTAGTTCTCTTTTTAAGGAGCCAGGGAATTCTGCATTTAGTATTAAAAAGTATATGGGGGAAATAACAAAAATTAAAAAAGGGCACATAAAATCAGGAAGGGTACTTTTTTCTATCTCTAAAATGAAAAAGGTAGATTTTAATGCCTATCTTTCAGGGCTTTTAACATTAAAAGAGATCCTGTGAGTAAGAAGTATTATTCTATTAGTTATTCTTTAAAAAAGTTCATATAAATTTCATCCCACTTTTTTTTTTGGTCATTTTGTCTTTTTTTAGGGCCCCACCCACAGCATATGGACGTTCCCAGGCTAGGGGTCTAATTGGAACTACAACTGCCAGCCTACGCCAGAGCCACAGCAACACCAGATCCAAGCCACGTCTGTGACCTACACCACAGCTCACAGACTGTCAGATCCCTAACCCACTGAGTGAGGCCAGGGATCAGACCCACAACCTCATGGTTCCTAGTTGGATTCGTTTCCCCTGCACCACGATGGGAACTCCTCATCCCACTTTTATTCTTCAATTTGTTAATGTGGTATATCACACTGATTAATTTGCAGATATTGAAGAATCCTTGCATTCCTGGGATAAATTCCCACTTGATCATGATGTACAATCCTTTTAATGTGTTGTTGCATTCGGTTTGCTAGTATTTTGTTGAGGATTTTCGCATCTATGTTCATCAGTGAAATTGGCCTGTAATTTTCTTTTTTTTGTGGTATCTTTGTTTGGTTTTGGTATCAGGGTGATGGTGGCCTCATAGAATGAGTTTGGGAGTGTCCCTTCCTCTGCAGTTTTTTGGAATAGTTTCAGAAGGATAGGAGTTAGCTCTTCTCTAAATGTTTGATAGAATTCACCTGTGAAGCCATCTGGTCCAGGACTTTTGTTTGTTGGAAGTTTTTTAATCTCATCCTACTTTTAGATACACAAACATATATTTAGTTTTTCTTTGATTTTTGAGAAAGATATCCAAAACACCATGTGATTTCCCATTGGTAAAATTTGGATTGTAATTTCAAACTTGGAAATAATTATTTTCTAGTAAAATATGGGAGCAGCTGTAGTCTCCAAAGTGGGATGTTTGGAGTTCCCCTCATGGTGCAGTGATTAACGAATCTGACTAGGAACCATGAGGTTGTGGGTTCAATCCCTGGCCTTGCTTAGTGGGTTAAGGATCTGGCATTGCCATGAGCTATGGTGTGGGGTTGCAGATGCGGCTCAGATCCCATGTTGCTGTGTCTCTGGCGTAGGCCGGCGGCTACAGCTCCGATTAGACCCCTAGCCTGGGAACCTCCATATGGTGTGGGTGCTGCCCTAGAAAAGACAAAAAAAAAAAAAAAAAAACAGAAAACTAAAACAAAATGGGATGTTTAAGATGATTCAGTAAATAAAGTACATGGATAAAATATTAGAATTTATATTCGTCTTGTTAATGATTAATAAAATAATGAGAAAATAAGAAAAAATTTAGCTTTATAGTGGTGACCCTCATTCTGTCTGACAGTCCGGTGAGATTTATAGCTTGAGTGGCATCTTGAGGAAGTCTGGCAGGGATGATACTGGGAACTTCACCTGTTTCTTTCAGTTCATTGTAATAAGTTTACTTGTGCATGGGTGAGTGAAATTAAAGGTAATACTATTCTAATAATAGACTTTTAAACAATTTTTTTCATAATGAGGAATGACTATAAAAATCTTTTTAAAAAATGATTTGTATTTTTTCCATTATAGTTGATTTACTGTGTTCTGTCAGTTTTCTACTGTACAACAAAATGATCCAATCACACATACACATATACGTTCTTTTTCTCACATTATCCTCCATCAAGCTCCATCATAAGTGACTAGATATAGTTCCCACTGCTATACATCAGTATCTCATTGCTTATCCATTCCAAAGGCAATAGTTTGCCCCTATTAACCCCAGACTCCCAGTCCATCCCACTCCCTCCCTTTCCCTCTTGGCAACCATAAGTCTGTTCTCCAAGTCCATGAGTTTCTTTTCTGTTCAAAGGTTTATTTGTGCTGTATATTAGATTCCAGGTATAAATCCTATCATACAGTATTTGTCTGTCTCTTTCTAACTTAATTCACTTAGTATGAGAGTCTCTAGTTCCATCCATGTTGCTGCAAATGGCATTATTTTGTTCTTTTTTATGGCCAAGTAGTATTCCACTGTGTATGTATACTACTTCTTAATCCATTCATCTGTTGATGGACATTTAGTTTGTTTCCATGTCTTGGCTATTGTGAATAGTGTTCAGTGAACATACGGGGTGCATGTGTATTTTTCAAGGGCAGTTTTGTCCAGATATATTCCCAAGCGTGGGATTGGTGGGTCATATGTAGTTCTATATTTAGTCTTCTGAGTTACCTCCATACTGTTTTCTATAGTGGTTGTACCAATTTACAGTCCCACCAACAGTGTAGGAGGGTTCCTTTTTCTCCATACCCTTTCCAGCATTTATTTGTGGATTTACTAATGATGGCCATTCTGACTGGTATGAGGTAGTATTGTAGTTTTTTTTGCATTTCTCTAATAATCAGTGATGTTGAGCATTTTTTCATGTCCTTGTTGGCCATCTGTGTATATTCTTTGGAGAAATGTTTATTCAGGTCTTTTGCCCATTTTTCAATTGGGTTGTTGTTTTGTTGCTGTTGAGTTGTATAAATTGTATATTTTAGAGGTTAAGCCCTTGTCAGCTGCATCATTTGAAACTATTTTCTCCCATTCTTTAACTTGTCTTTTTGTCTTTTTTATGGTTTCTTTTGCTGTGCGAAAGCATGTCAGTTTGTTTAGGTCCGATTGGTTTATTTTTGCTTTTATTTCTGTTGTCTTGGGAGTCTGACCTGAGAAAACATTTGTAAGGTTGATGTCAGAGAATGTTTTGACATCCTATGTTCTCTTCTAGGAGTTTGATGGTGTCTTGCCTTATGTTTAAGTCTTTAAGCCATTTTGAGTTTCTTTTTGTGCATGGGGTGAGGGTGTGTTCCAGTTTCATTGACTTACATGCAGCTGTCCAGTTTTCCCAGCACCACTTGCTGAAAAGACTGTCTTTTCATCATTTTATATTCTTGCCTCCTTTGTTGAAGATTAATTGGCCCTAGGTGTCTGAGTTTATTTCTGGGTTCTCTGTTCTGTTCCATTGGTCTGTATGTCTGTTTTTGTACCAGTATCACACTGTCTTGACTACTGTAGCTTTGTAATATTGCCTGAAGTCTGGGAGAGTTATGCCTCCTCCTTGGTTTTTGTTCCTCAGGATAGCTTTGGCAATTCTGGGTCTTTTGTGGTTCCATATAAATTTTTGGATTGTTCATTGTAGTTCTGTGAAAAATGTCATAGGTAATTTGATAGGGATTGCATTGAATCTGCAGATTGCTTTGGGTAGTATGGCCATTTTTAAATATTAACTTTTCTTTTTTTTTCCATTTTTTTATTTCTCAATGAATTTATTATATTTATAGTTGTACAATGATCATCACAATCCAGTTTTAAGGTATTTCCATCCCACACCTCCAGTGCATCCCCTGACCCCTCAAACTGTCTCCTTTGGAAACCATAAGTTTTTTGAAGTCTGTGAGTCAGTATCTGCTCTGCAAAGAAGTTCATCATTTCCTTTTTTCAGATTCCACATGTAAGTGATAGCATTTGATGTTGGTGTCTCATTGTCTGACTGACTAGCATGATAATTTCTAGGTCCATGTATGTTGCTAAAAATGCCAGTATTTTTTTCCTTTTAATGGATGAGTAATATTCCATTGTGTATATGTGCCAAATCTTCTTGATCCACTCCTCTGTTGATGGACATTTAGGTTGTTTCTATTGCAAACAGTGCTGCAGTGAACATTGGAGTACATGTGTCTTTTCGAGTCATGGTTTTCTCTGGATAGATTCCCAGGAGTGTGATTGCTGGGTCAAATGGTAGTTTTATTTTTAGTTTTCTGAGGAATCTCCATACTGTTTTCCACAGTGGTTGCGCCAATTTACAGTCCCACCAACAGCGTAATAGGGTTCCTATTTCTTCACACCCTCTCCAGCACTTATCATTTGTGGACTTTTTTTTTTTGTCTTTTGTCTTTTTTTTTGTTGTTGTTGTTGCTATTTCTTGGGCCGCTCCCGCGGCATATGGAGGTTCCCAGGCTAGGGGTCGAATTGGAGCTGTAGCCACCGGCCTACGCCAGAGCCACAGCAACGCGGGATCCGAGCCGCGTCTGCAACCTACACCACAGCTCACGGCAACGCCGGATCGTTAACCCACTGAGCAAGGGCAGGGACGGAACCCGAAACCTCGTGGTTCCTAGTTGGATTCATTAACCACTGCGCCACGACGGGAACTCCCATTTGTGGACTTTTTAATGATGGCCATTCTGGCTGGTGTAAGGTGGGTAACTCATAGTGGTTTTGATTTGCATTTCTCTAATCATGAGTGATGTCAAACATCTTTTCTTGTTTTTTTTTGCCATCCGTCAATATTTTTTCCAACCCAGGAGCATAGAATATCTTTCCATTTCTTTGATTCCTCTTTAATTTCCTTGAATACTGTTTTATAGTTCTCAGCATATAAGTCTTTCATCTCCTTGGTCAAGTTTATTCCCAGGTATTTAATTTTTTTGGGGTGCGATTTTAAAAGGTATTGTATTCTTGTATTCCTTTTCAATATTTCATTGTTAGTATACAGAAATGCGACCGATTTTGAATGTTAATCTTGTATCCTGCTACTTTGCTGAAGTCATTGATCAGTTAGAGTAGTTTTTGGGTTGAATCCTTAGGGTTTTCTGTATATAGTATTGTGTCATCTCCATAGAGTGACAATTTTACCTCTTTTCTTCCAATTTGGATACCTTCTATTTCTTTTGTTTGTCTGATTTCTATGGCTAGTATACTTCCAATACTATGTTGAATAACAGTGGTGAGAGTGGACATCCTTGTCTTGTTCCAGATTATAGTGGGAAGACTTTCAGCTTTTCTCCATTGAATATTATATTTGCTGTGGAATCATCCAGATATTTAAAGGGACTACTGTTTAGATTTTCTGGAGCAATTTTTCAGGTAATCTTCTCCTCTGGTACACTGTTACCAGAGTTGAAGAGGCACAGGCCTGAATTCTAATCTATGACTCTTCAACTTTTGAGATTTTCTCCTCAGCTCAGTAAAAAAAGTGCCATCTTTTCAACTCTGAACCTTCCGTGCTCTGCTTGTGTTCTCCTTCCCTGTTTAGTAGTTGAAGTGCCTCTAGGAACAAGGTTGGCAGAAATCTTACCTTGTTCATTTTTCTTCTCTCAGGGGTCACAGACCAGTTCTGCCTGTTGTCCAATGTCTGAAAATAGTTGCTTTATATATTTTGTTTAGTTTTCCAGGTGTTGGTGAAAGGTTAAATCCAGTATCATTTACTCTGTTATGGCCAAGGGGAGTGTGCTGTTTTTTTTTTTTTAATGTAATAACTTATTAAATAAATTTGTGCTGCATAACAAATTAACCCAAAATCTAGAAGCTTAACACAAACACAGAAAATCTCATACTGTTACAGTATCTCAACATACTCCAGAATCTTTTCTAGTTCAAGTTCAAGTATTGATAAGACTCCTTGGGAATAGTTTCTTTCTTTTTTGGGAGGCTATGCCCATGGCATGTAGAAGTTCCTGGGCCAGGGATCAAGCCATGCCATAGCAGTGACCTAAGCCACTGCAGTGATAATGCCAGATCCTTAACCTGCTGCACCACAAGGGAACTCCAGGTGTAGTTTCCTAAGTAAAGCTTTCAGTGGACAGTTCCAGTGTAATTGTGTAGGCTTGTAAAACTTGAGACAAGTTATCTGCCCCTACTCTAGCATATAATGGTGGACCAATGTTAAGTAACTTCTTTCCACTTTGCTGTTTAAAAAGGCAGGATGGCTTAGACAAGGGGGCCATTAGTCTGTAGTACTGAAATTCAGCCAGATGTTGAAACTTTCTTGGTTAGGTCTCAAGCTGGGTGTAACTTTCTAGGGCTCTTGGTTTGCCCTCTAGTTTCTTTATTCTTTCATCTGAGTCATGCTTCCTTTTTCAGAAAGATACTTATCTTTATAGCTGAGCAGAAGCATCAGCTTGCTTCCTGCCAGTAAAATTCTGGAAGTGCACAGACCTTTGTCCTGTCTTTAGCTCCCTCAGTCCATGCTGGCAATGTTTCTGTGTATATATCTCTTTTAAGAACCATGTGGATTTCCTGTGAATCTTCTTGGGGTTCACTGGGACCAAGCCTCACCATAAATATCTTCTAGATGTGTATTTGTTTAAGAGATTTGACTGGACCTATTTGCAGAAGTCAGTTAAATTCTATAGTTTAAGTCTCTGTAAGGATTTTGTGTTTGTGTCTTATTCTGGAGTTTTTAAGTTCAAGAGGCAAGTGGTCCAGAAGAGAAGATGGATGTAAATGGAGGAGTGCAAGAGTAAGCTGGAGCCCATAAATACAAGTTGGAGCCCACAACGACAGGTGAAAACCCATGCCATTTCTTGCTTGTTGTCTCTGACCTTGAGCGTGTGAGCATCTTGCAGAAGTCAGGTTCCTTTGTCACGAAGCTTAACATACAATCTGGCCCAGAAGTATACTTTATTAGAATAAGCCTGAGGAAAATATGGGGAAGGGGGTGCCCAGCCACTGTATCCCACCATCGAGGTGTGCCATCAGATAAGCGAAAGCGTGTATGAGCTACAGAATGGCTGAGGCCTCAATTCCAGCCTCTGTGTTTCCTTCAGGACTCTCATGTGAAGTACCCTCATTAGATAGGAACAGGAAAGGGAATTCTAGGAAATGCAGTTTAGCTTAAGCCTAGTTGACACATTACATGCCACTGTTAGATATCTAAGTTGTTTGTATTTGTTACAAATAATATTTTAATTGGTGTGTATGAAATGCTTTAAATATTTTGGTTTATTGGGATAGATTTCCATAAGTCCATTTGCGGGATTGAACAGTGGTTTGTTTTGTTTTGTTTTGTTTTTCCTTTTTAGGGCTGCATCTGCGGCATTTAGAAGTTCCCACGTTAGAGGTCAAATCAGAGTTGCGCCTTCTGGCCTATGCCACACAGCCACAGCAACGCCAAATCTGAACCATGTCTGCAACCTACACCCCACCTCATGGCAACCCCAGATCCCTAACTCGCTGAGCAAGGCCAGGAATTGAATCTGCATCTTCATGGATACTGGTTGGGCTCACTAATGCTGAGCCACAATGGGAACACCTATATGTATCATTGTTAATTTTGCTCACAGAATGTGGGTATTATCCCAAATCAATGAATGTATCTTATATTTGATCTTATTTATAGTTGCTGCTTGATTAATGCTTGGTAATAGATTCATTTGCAGTGATCTCTTCTTGTGTTCTATTCTTCTAAACTTCATTGTGGATATGTAAAAGCATTTCTGGTTAATTTTTAATTTGAAACTATTGTAGATTGATTGAAACTGTCATACTTCAGTTTGGGCGGGGTAAATGCCGTTAGTATCTTATCTTGGATATTGAAGTTTTAAATTCTCTTTTGGAGGATTGATGAGATAGAGGTAAAGGTAAATTTCACTTATGTTAATATTTTCAAACAATGTTTTTTATTTTATGATAACAAAACTGGAAGAAAATGTAAAGGCTTTAATCAATTTTATTATCAACTTTTAGTATTTAAACATCTTAGTTAACTTCATGTACAGCCATATCTGAGTAATGTGAGAGTCTCCCTTTCTTCCACTTTTAATTTGTAAATACTTCAGTGTCTATCTTTAAAAGATAAAGGCTTTTGTAGTTCCTGTTGTAACTCAGTGAGTTAAGGACCTGATGTTGTCTCTGTGAGAATGTGGGTTTGATCTCTGGCCTTACTTGGTGGGTTAAGGATCTGTGTTGCTGTGGCTTTGGCTGTGGCTGTGGCATAGGCCACAGAGGCAGCTTGGATTTGACCCCTGGCCAGGTGCAGCTGTAAAATGAAAAAAGAAAAAAAAGGTTAAGACTTTTGAAAAGTCAGTCATACCACAGTACCATCATCACTCTTAAAAACAATTCACAAAATATTCAGAATTCAAAATTCCCTCTTGTTAGATTTTTGGTTTTATTTTATGTTATTTTTTATTTTTGTTTCTTTTTTCTTTTTTTAAAAATGATTTTTATTTTTTTCCATTATGCTGGTTTACAGTGTTCTATTAATTTTCTACTGTACAGCATGGTGACCCAGTTACACATACATGTGTACGTTCTTTTTTCTCACGTTATCATGCTCCAGCATAAGTGACTAGACATAGTTCCCAGTGCTACACAGCAGGATCTCATTGCTAATCCATTCCAAAGGCAATAGTCTGCATTAATATAACCCCACTTATATTAACTCCAGATATAAGTGATAGTTGGCTTATTTGAATCATGAACCAAATAATATGTACCCATTTCAATTGGTGTGTCTCTTAAATCTTTTTCAATCTATAGGTTTCCCCTTACCTCCCTTTTTTACTTTGCTATCTTTTTTTTTTCTATAGAATTGGGTCATTTTTTTTCCTATAGAATTTTTCACAGTCTAGATTATCATCTGTAAACTGGTCAATGCTTGCTTAAATTCATAATCAAATTTTTTTTGTAATGAGAATTCTTCATAGCAGCATGTGTTACCTCCCAGCAGGGAGCAGGAAGCACATAAAGTTTAGTGTGTCTCTTTCTGTGATAAGATCCCTGGGTGTGAGATTACTAATCCAGTGGGTTTGTGTTGTCAACTTGAATCTGTTTTTAGGTTCCCTTGAACTTTTTATTTTTTCTACCAAATGACAGACATTAGTAACTCTTGCTTAAATCTATTATTTCATCAGTGGTTCCAAGTGGTGGTGGTCTAAAGTTCATTTTTCACATTCATCAGCTGGAATTTCCTGTAATGAAGAAGTTTGTAAAATCAACAATTGGTTCCTACAGGAAAAAATAGGATACGTACTTGGTTCTTCTCCTTTGTTTTACATTTTTCAGAATAATGAATGGGTCTCTCTAAAGAGAATTGAGTAATAGCTTACTTGGCAAAAATTCACACATTTTCATTCAGACGTCTTTTTATCATATGTATCGTCATGTAGTTTCTTTTAGATTACTCAGTGAATTTTATTACACTTATAGTTGTACAACAATCATCACAACCAAATTTTATAGCATTTCCATCCCAAACCCTCAGTACACCCTTTAACCCCCAACCTGTCTTGGAAACCATAAGTTTTTCAAAGTCTGTGAGTCAGTATCTGTTCATCACATAGTTTTGAGAACAGAGTTACTAGAAGTTTTTACTCTATAACATAAAAGATAGTGATTTATGCATTTTGCTTCTTTTGAAATGTTAAAGTAGAACAAAAAGATTAAACTCGCTAAGGCCAATTATTGATAAACTTTTAAAAAAATTACGGTTTTTGTCCTCTAAGTTTCCCACTCCTTTTAACAGTACTAGAAGATACTGGATCAAACTATTAATTTACAGAAAGTGGGTCCATGTAATCTGAACTAAGAGAATGTGATACAGAAGCGCTTCAGTGAGTATATATTGCTGTTGGATGAAATTTCAGGTAGGAAATAGTTGCATTGTTTGGTATCAGGTAGTCAAGTTAGTATATTCCACTTGACTGCTTTTAGAAAATGAACTTTTATTTTACACGAGGGGGTCAGAGAAGTTTTAGCAAAAATTGCTTTAGTCTTAAATTCTTTGAATGGCAAATGCTTGTATTTTTTAATGCATAACATTAGAGGAAATGTGAAACTTTTTTTCTTCCTAGCATTTCTTCTGACTTTTTAAAAGTAGAAAATCTGTTAGTGATTACAAGAAAGGGTCAGTTTATGTTAATTACAGTGTTGCCAAACCTATCTAAATGCCTAGTTTATATTGTTTAATATTGATGTATTATTTTCTTTCTTCTCCCAGTTTGAGATTTTGCTTCTGTTTAACTGTTCTACTTTATTTTTTTGTCATTGAGATTCATTTTTAGCTCTATGCTAATATTTGTTGAAGCTATTTGAATACTGACTTAAATATTATTTCTGTTTATTTAAACCATTTGCTAATTTTTTGGCATATATGTAGAAAATTTGTAATTTTCAAGAAGAGCTCATAATCCAGCCTTTACTAAATAGCTTGGATTTTTAAAGCTGTTATAAAGGCTGATTTTGTATTACTTCAAATGCCCGTAAGATGGTGCTCATTTGTTTCATTTTGGTAGTATTGATGTTTTTAAGATGCTTCTAAGAGAATCTGTAAATATATTGTGCTGTAAACTTCTAATTACTTTCTTAGGTATTATTATGGTATGGGGATACATTTTGCCAGCATGATATAAATCTGTTACTCATCTTAGTCTAATCATGTGTGTGTGTGTGTGTGTGTGTGTGTGTGTGTGTGTGAGTGTGTGTGTGTGTGCGCGTATTTCTTCCCTAATCTGTTTGTTGGCTAACATTATATATTGATTTGCATAAGTCTTCAAATGAATGATACCTTAAGTGCATCTCAGTTTT
The DNA here is from genome assembly GCF_016906955.1 of Phacochoerus africanus. NCBI lineage: Eukaryota > Metazoa > Chordata > Mammalia > Artiodactyla > Suidae > Phacochoerus > Phacochoerus africanus. Next base: position 77,949,314 of record NC_062553.1, read on the forward strand.
AACCTTCTTTAAAATAAACATCAGATTCTATCTCTGTTTCTTAGAACGTGTAAATTCTTTTCCTTTCCTTTTTGGGTGACACTGGTAGCTGTTGTAAAATAGTAGATGATAAACTTCAGTGTATCTTATGATTAAAAAGAGAATGGTATTTTGTGATCTAGTTCCTCTAAACTGAAAGCATTCTACTATTTCTTTGACTTAAAAAAAATTTTTTTTTTGACCTTGCCTTGGCATGTGGAAGTTCCTGGGCCAGGGATTGAACCTGCGCCACAGCAGTGGCCCCAGCTGCTGCAGTGACAAGGCTGGATCCTCAACCTGCTGCACCACAAGATAACTCCTAACTTTTATTTATTTATTTATTTTTTGTCTTTTTGCTATTTCTTTGGGCCGCTCCCACGGCATATGGAGGTTCCCAGGCTAGGGGTCGAATCGGAGCCGTAGCCACCGGCCTACGCCAGAGCCACAGCAACGCGGGATCCGAGCCGCGTCTGCAACCTACACCACAGCTCACGGCAACGCCAGATCGTTAACCCACTGAGCAAGGGCAGGGATTGAACCCGCAACCTCATGGTTCCTAGTCAGATTTGTTAACCACTGCACCACGACGGGAACTCCCTAACTTTTATTTTTTGAATATAGATTTTAGTTAGACATGAGGAATTAAGTCTATTTCTGGATTGTTACCCTTGTCCCAAATATTCCTTTTGGAATTATTGAACTTTTATTGGTGTTGTATTGAGTGAATATGGCCTGCATGAGATAGAAAGAATTGTTCAGAATTGTTCAGAGATGTTATCATCAAGAGGCTCAAACTCCTGAAAGACTCTGGCCTGATTTGCATCATAGCCTTACAACTGAAATAATCACTGTATCTAATAGTATGTGATATCCTGATGGTCTAACCTGTATCCCAGACCCCTGTATGAGATTGGGCACGGGATTGACCTCCCCGCTAGGACTGTATGAATCTGGAAAGAGTTCCCCAAAAGAATCAAGAGGAAGAGGATTATGAAAGCCTGCTTGCCAGAGAAAGGTGGTAGTAGTTATAAATAATATATTAACCATTACAGGTTGCTACCAAGATGAAATAAGTGCATAATTGAGCATACTTTGAAAATATGCTATGCTGTAGAGCTTTAAAACAATTTTGAGGTTTTTTTTTGTTTGTTTGTTTGTTTTTTTTGTTTGTTTGTTTTTTTTAGAGGTAGTGTCTTGCATGGAATCAGACTTCAGTTTGATTCCTAATTCTTTCATTTCCTAGGTTTGTGATCTTGAGCTATTTATACAATCTTTCTGTATCTGTAAAATGGGAATAATAGTACCAGCCTTATAAGATTGTTGTTAGAATCTTTGGGAATAATGCCTGACATGTTCCTTGTACAGTCTTCCTTCTTGGTAGCTTATGTCTGATGGAGGGATGACTCCTGTTGAGATGAACCAAAGCCATAGTGTGAAGTGTGCATGCTCTGAAATAGACAGGCTTTAACAAATCAGAGTAGGGAATTATCACTTTCTTTCTGTTTTCATCTGCAACTATCTTTGTAAAGGTGAGAAATGAGCTTTGAAGGGTGAACAAAGGTAAGGAAGTAAGACTTTTTTTTCCTTTTTCTTTTTTTGGTCACCCCACGGCATATGGAGTTCCTGGGCCAGGGATCAAATCTGAGCTGCAGTTGTGCAAGCTGCAGCAATGCGAGCGAGATCCTTTAATCTGCTGTGTTGGGCCAGGATCAAACCTGCATCCTGATGCTGTGAAGACTGTGCCGATCCTGTTGAAACTCCATAGCGAGAACTCCCAGAAAATAGAATTTTAAAGCTTGTTCTTGGTATAATAAGTAGTCTGAACTGGCTTGACCACTGAAATTGTATGGGGACAAAATGGGAGGTGAGGCTTTTTGAGATTTTGGGGGATAGGCCTACTGATTGGAAATTTATTCTCTGGGTGATGAGCCATGATGATTTTTGCCCAGGGGTTGTTACATGGTTAAAATTCTCTTAGGAAGCTTGATATAGTGGTAATGATATGGTATTATTAGAATTCTGAACTTAGTTGGGTTTTTAGTGAGAATTTTTTTGTGTACTCAATATATTTTAATTCCTATTTTTCCACATTAAATTAGGCTTTCATTAAAAAATCAATGTTTAGTTGATATTTTAGTTTCTTAAATGAATAGTAGATCTCAAATAGCAAATAGCAGCTAGGTAAATGTTTATATTACTGTGTTGTTTAGATTTCGAGGCCTTGAGCTTTTCTCTGGCCTCAACCTGGTTTTTCTGATGGCTAGAGACTGAGGAAGTTATTTAAATATTAATTATTGCCAAAGTGGACTAATTTTAATCCTATTCTTTGTACTTGTTTATACCGATAGAAAATGTACAGTAACAGATGTTTTGGGAAATACAGGTTCATTGACTTTAATGTACTCTTGTTTGGGAAAAATCTGTTAACTCTATTAAATACTTTAAGTTCTTACGTTGTTTACCTTCCTGGTTTTTATAATGTGTTAAGCTATCTAGAAGAATCCTGATTTAGTGTTTAGCCAGTTTGAACCATTAACAATGAGATATTAATGCAAGAGCAAGAAGAAAAGGCTTAGCATTTTTGAGAATGAGCTACAGAAATACCATTTGGATATTTTGCTTTTAATGCAATTACTTTGTAAGTTGCTCATTCATTAAATTTTCCTCCCCTACCCATTTTCCACCACAACCTCACTTTGCATTTGCTTTTCTTTGGGAATAAAACATTTCACATAATACTGAGATGAAAAAGAAGATGAAGATGGATATGTATTAAAGGGCATTTTTATTGATATTAATTTGTTAGTTGGCTGTAGTATCTGATTTAGCATTAGTGATATATGAGATGGTATTTTTCCAGAATATTATAGGCTATCAAATACATATTTTTTTGTTTTTGTTTAATACTTGATGTAGGTAATTCATTAACAGTTCAAAAAAAAAAAAAGTCAGTATAATGGCTTATCTCCCGTATCTCCTATGTTTTCAACACACCTTATCCCTGCCAAATCCTCTCCCATTCAAAATTTTCAGTCACTGCTAAAGAAAACCTGAAAAATAACTGTTGTTAGCATCTTATATATCCTTCCAAATTTTCTAAAGATTTTAATAAACAAATATAAAATATTTGTATGTTTAACCTCTTTTTAAAAAATATGTATTTCCAAGTTTTTATGTGCAGAATTGAAAAAGTGGTCTCACAGGATTTTATTTTTTTTCACTGTGCTCATGGCATGCGGAACTTCCTGGGCCAGGGATTGAACCCATACCACAGCAGTGACCCAATTGGCTGCAGTGACAATGCCAGTCCTTAACCCATTGTGCCTTAGGGGAACTCCTTACAGGAATATTGTAATGTTCAATCCATACGTAGTTATTCTCCATTTTAATTGCTTATTTATTAAAATTTTATTTCATTATTGTAAGAACACTTAACATAAGATCTGCCCTTTTAACAAAATTTTAAGTGTAGACTATAGTATTATTTGTTATAGGCACAAGGCTGCACAACAGATAGTTCATGAACATGGGATATCTTTCCATTTATTTGCTTCTTCTTCCATTTCTTTCATCCATATAGGACATTGGTCTTAAAGTTTTCATTGTACAGATCTTTCACCTTTTTGTTTAAATTATTCCTAAGCATTTTGTTTCTTTTGCTGTTGTAAATGGGATTGTTTTCTTATTATCTTTTTTAGATACTTTATTGTTAATGTATAGAAATGCCATTGACTTTTTTAATGTTGATTTTGTGTCCTATAACTTTAATGAGTTCATAGCAGTTTTGTGGTGGAATCTTTTGAATTTTCTATAGGATCATGTTGTCTGCAGACAGAGAGAATTTTACTTCTTCCTATTTCAGTGGCTTTTATTTCTTTTTCTTGCCTAGTTGCCCTAGCTAGGCCTCCACTAATTGTGTTGAATCATGGATTTAGTGAGAGTGGACACCCTTGTCTTCTTCCTCATTTTAGAGGAAAAGCTTTCGACTTTCCACCGTTGAGTGTGATGTTAGCTGTGGGCTTGTTATGTATGGCTTTTATTATGTTGAGGTACATTCCTTCTATATTTAATTTGTTGAGAGGTTTTTTTTTTTGGAGGGGGTTATTGTTTGTTTGTTTATCATGAAAGGATGTAGAATTTTGTAAAATACTTTTTCTGCATCTCATAAAATGATCACAGGATTTTTTTCCCTTCATTTTGTTATGTGGTGTTTATTGCTTTGAATCTCAGGTATAAATCTGACCTATCATGATGTGTAATCCTTTTAATGTGCTGTTGAGTTCAGATTGCTTGTCTTCTGTTGAGGATTTTTGTGTTTATGTTTACGAGGAATATTGGCTACAATTTTCTTTTTTTGTAGTGTTCTTGTCTGGCTTTGGTATTAGAGTAATGCTGGCCTTGTAAAATGAGTTTGGAGGTGTTCACTCCTTTTCAGTTTTTGAGAAGAGTTTGAGAAGTATTGGTATTAATTTTTCTAATATTTGGTAGACATCATCAGTGAAGCCTTCTGGTCCTGGACTTTGGTTTATTGGGAGATTTTCGGTTACTGATTCAGTCTCCTTATTTGTTATAGGTATGTTCAAAATTTCTATTCACAATTCAGTCTTGGTAGGTTATGTTTTTAAGAATTTATCCAATTCTGGAGTCCCCATTACGGTGCAGAGGAAATGAATCGGATTAGTATCCATGAGGATGTGGGTTTGATCAGTAATCTTCTTCAGTGTGTTAAGGAGCCGGCATTGCTGTGAACTGTGGTATAGGTCACAGACATGACGCAGATTCCACATTGCTGTGGCTGTGGTGTAGGCCCACAGCTGCAGCTCTGATAAATCCCCTAGGCTGGGAACTTCCATATGTCATGGGTCTGGCCCTAAAAAGCAAAAAAAAAAAAAAAGATTAAAAAAAGAAAAGAATTTATCCATTTCCTCTAGGTTTTTACAATTTGTGAGCATATAGTAGTTTTCAAGTTCTTTTGTGTTTTTGTGGTATCAGTTGTAATGTTTCTTCTTTCATTCTGATTTTATTTAAGTTTTTAACTCTTTTTTTTTTTCTTAGTTAAGCTTAGGTTTGTTAATTTTGTTTTCTTTTCAAAATATCCCTCTTAGGAGTTCCCATCATGGCTCAGTGGTTAATGAACCCAACTAGTATCCATGAGAACACAAGTTCAATCCCTAGCCTTGCTCAGTGGGTTAAGGATTTGGCATTGCTGTGAGCTGTAGTGGAGGTCGCAGATGCAGCTTGGATCCCAAGTTGCTGTGGCAGTGGCATAGGCTGGCGGCTGCAGCTGCAATTGGACCCCTATCCTGGGAACCTCCAGATGCCTCATATGTGGCCCTAAAAAGACAAAAACCAACCAACCAACCAAACAAAAAAATACTTCTCAGTTTTGTTGCTCTGTTCTATTATCTTTCTGTTGTCTATTTCTTTTTTTTTTCTGCTCTAATCTGTTACTTCCTTTTTTCCTACTAACTGAGCTTAGTTTGTTTTTTTCTAGTTCTTTGAGGTTTAAAGTTAGTTTTTTTTTTTTTTTAAACTTGAGGTCTTTGTATTTTCTTAATGTAGGTGTTTATTGCTATAAGCTTCCCTCTAAGAACTGCTTTTGCTGCATCCTATAAGTTTTGGTATGCTATGTTTACATTTTTGTTGGAGGATATTTTTTTATTTCCCCTTTGATTTTCCTTTTTTTCTTTGATCCATTGATTGTTTTGCTCAATCTCTGCATATTTTTGAATTTTCCAATTTTCTACCCTTTACTGATTTGTATTTTTATCCCATTGTGGTTGGAAAAGATGCTTGATATGAATTAAGACTGCTTAAATTTCTTAAGAATGGTTTTGTGGGTGTTCTCACTCTGGCACAGTGGGATGGGCGGCATCTCTGTAGCACCAGGACTCGGGTTCGATCCCCTGCCCAGCACAGTGGGTTAGGATCTGTTGTTGCCACAGCTGTGGTGTAGGTCACAACTGTGGCTCTCATCTGATCTCTGGCCTGGGAACTCCATATGCTCCAGGGCAGCAAAAAAAGGGGGGTGAAAAAAAGAATGTTTATATAGCCTAGCACATGATCTACTGTAGAGAATTTTCCACATATACTCGAGAAGAATGCTTATTCTGCTACTGTTGGATGGAATGCTCTGTATCTGTCTTTTAGGTCTATTTGTTTAAAGTATACTTCAAGTCCAGTGTTTCCTTATTGGTTTTTTGTTCGTACTTTGTTTTACTTGGAACTTTACCAAGAATTAAAAATCATGCCTAATTGGAATACAATAGAGTTTGAGTGTCCAGTGCACTTATTTATTTATGGCAGTGCCCATGGTATGTGGAAGTTCACGGGCCAGGAACTGAAACTGCACCACAGATGTGACCTGAGCCGCAGCAGTGACAATGCCAGATCATTAACTCGCTGTGCTACCAGGGAACTCCCCAAAGCATTTCTTTTTTTTTTTTTTTGTCTTTTTGCTATTTCTTTGGGCCGCTCCCACGGCATATGGAGGTTCCTAGGCTAGGGGTCGAATTGGAGCTGTAGCCACTGGCCTACGCCAGAGCCACAGCAACACGGGATCCGAGCTGCGTCTGCAACCTACACCACAGCTCACGGCAACGCCGGATCGTTAACCCACTGAGCAAGGGCAGGGACGGAACCCGCAACCTCACGGTTCCTAGTCGGATTCATTAACCACTGCGCCATGACGGGAACTCCCCAAAGCATTTCTTAATCAGTGTGCTTCACTATTGTCATATACATTCATATAGATTCTTTATGTAAGTGATCATGAACAGGGATTTGTGTATTGAAAAAATGTGTTTTAAATTATTTTTGTTTCTCCTTTTTTTGGTTTGGGCACGATGAAGCTTTTTTGCTGTAGGACCAGGGTAAATCACTGAATGAGGTTATGAGAACTGGGGGAGCTCTGGAAACTGGTGCTGGATCTAGGAAGTTGATGCCACCAGAACATTCTTTTTCCATAGGGAAGATATCTGCTAGAATCTGCCAATTTACATGTCTTTCCAGCTTTTGACCCCAAAGGCCAAAAGCCCTTTTTCAACTCCTAATTAAAAAAAAAAAAATCTTGGTAATGATATTGATTGGCTTGACTTAGGCCATGCTTTCACCTCTGGATTAATCACTATAACCAGGAGAAGGGAGAAATTACTCAGGCCTGAGTTAAGTGTGCTCTCTATGGCTGGGTGTGAAATACTGTGACTTTATTGCCTGGAGAATGCTGTGAGTGGAATGGGGGATTAATGGAGGAGTGAATGCAGTACAGACGGGAACAATACGTGTCTTTATTTATCTTTTTCTCGTAGGAAAATGTTGTTTCCAGATTATTCCTCTGTTAATACAGTTTTTTTTTCCACATTGGATAAATTTTCCTTTTAAGATTAGTGTGAAATTAAAAGGGCCTAAAAATCTGTCTTTTGTGGAGAAAAGTTAATAACATAGAGCTTTCTTTCATATGTTCTAAATTTTGCTATTCCTTTAAGACTTGTAGAGTGTTCATATTATAAGCTATGAAATTTGGAGTTCCCTGGTGGCTTAGTAGTTAAGGATTGGGCCTTGTCATGCTATGGCTCAGGTTCAGTCCCTGGACCAGGAACTTCTTCATGCTGTAGTTGTGACCAAAAAACAACAACAACAACAACAACAACAACAAACAAACAAAAAACAACCCCCCCCCCAAATTTAACAATGTATTTTAAAATAGTTTGGAAGCACTGAGACAGTGGTAGCATAATAGAGCTATGCTTGTTAAAGTGCATGTGATGCTGTAGTTTTAAACAGTTTTAAACATAAAATCAGATTCAAATAGTGAAGTAATTAATTTGATTATGGACTGCATGACATTTTGCTATCTTTTTTATATCCTATGATGTTTTGATTCCGAGTAATATAAGTTCGATGGACTTGTGACTGGTTGTCATGCAGTGACAAATTTCTGATTTTTGATATATGTCATTGCTGTAAATCACTAGTTTGCTAGATTGAACTAGCAAGCTTTTAAAGAACATGGCAGTATTTACTGTAGATAAATGCAAATTTAAAAAGGTTCTGTGTATGATGGTTTAAATGATTTATTAGCCTTCAGTACACATATGGATCTGAAGTTATGTAATGGATTTAGAAAATTTCATTTCCTGTTTGAAGGTTTAAATTTGCATATTTATTCTATAACGCCAAGTATATGATCTAAGTCAATAGGGTATGTAGTTAAACTATGTGATATCAATATATGATTAATCATTTTTTGGTATATTATATGGTAAACCTTTTTTAGGAGTAGGGCAAGTGATTAAATATTATACTATACTGACATTCTTTTCCTTTTTATATATATATTTGACTGTGATTGGGAGGTAGGGAGTTAAAGAAACTGGCACTATATATCTTCAGGTAGCTTCAGAATTTGTAGTCAGAAGAGTTTCCTCAAAGCCCTTTAATTTGGCTTTCATTTCCTGTCAGTGAGAGATTCCTCTAGGTTAATAGTTTTCTTTTCAATGGAAAATAATCAGTGGAAGAGTTAATCCTGTGACAAAGTTATCCCTCACAAACACTTGTCTACTTTTTAAAATTAAACTTTATTTTGAGATGTTTGTAGGTTTGCATGTAGTTGTAAGTCATAATACAGAGAGATTTCTTTTTTTTTGTCTTTTTTTTTTTTTGCCATTTCTTGGGCTGCTCCCATGGCATATGGAGGTTCCCAGGCTAGGGGTTCAATCAGAGCCACAGCCACCGGCCTACACCACAGCCGCCGGCCTACGCCAGAGCCACAGCAACTCGGGATCCGAGCCGCGTCTGCAACCTACACCACAGCTCACGGCAACACCGGATCCCCAACCCACTGAGTGAGGCCAGGGATCGAACCCACAACCTCATGGTTCCTCGTCAGATTCATTAACCGCTGAGCCACCATGGGAACTCCCAGAGAGATTTCTTATACTCAGTTTGCCCCAGTCAGAAAATCTTAGAAAACTGTAGAACAGTATTGACATTGACATAATCAAGATACGGAAGATTTCTATCACACAAGAATCCCTCCATTGTTCTTTTATGTTCACGTTTACTTTCCTGTCTCCACCCTTCTTTAACCCTTGGCGGCTACCAGTCTGTCCTCTAGTTCTATAATTTTGTCAGTTCAAGAATTTGATATATATATATGGAATCATATACTGGATGACTTTTTGTTTTGTTTTGTTTCAATCAGAACAGGAGTTCCCGTCGTGGCACAGTGGTTAACGAATCCGACTAGGAACCACGAGGTTTCAGGTTTGGTCCCTGCCCTTGCTCAGTGGGTTAAGGATCCGGCGTTGCCGTGAGCTGTGGTGTAGGTTGCAGACTTGGCTCGGATCCCGCGTTGCTGTGGCTCTGGCGTAGGCTGGTGGCTACAGCTCCGATTCAACCCCTAGCCTGGGAACCTCCATATGCCGCGGGAGCGGCCCAAGAAATAGCAACAACAACAACAACAAAAGACAAAAAAAAAAAAAAAGAACAGTTCTCAGGAGATTCATTTATAGTTTGTTTGTTTTTTTGAATTGTTGGGTGGTATTCCATGGTGTGAATATACCAGTTTGTTTAGCCATTTACCTGTTGAAGGACATCAGAATTCTTTCCATTTTTTAACTGTGATGAATTAGCTACTATAAATATTTGTGTAAAGCTTTTTGTGTGAATATAAGTTTTCATTTCTCTGGGAAAGATGCCAGAAGTGCATTGGCTTGATCATATGGTAGTTGCATTTTTTTTTTTTAAGGGCCAAATTCTTTCACAGTGACTGAATAATCTTATGTTCTCACCAACAACATGTGAGTGATTCATTTTCTTCACATCCCTAACAACATTTGATGTTGTACTATTTTTTATTGTAGCCATTGTAATAAATGTATAATTATATCTCATTGTGGTTTTCTTTCTAGGTCTGCACTTGCGGCATGTGGAGGTTCCCAGGCTAGGGTTGAATCGGAGCTGTAGCCCCTGGCCTATGCCACAGCCACAGCAACTCGGGATCCAAGCTGCATCTGCAACCTACACCGCAGCTTATGGCAACGCCGGATCCTTAACCCACTGAGCGAGGCCACATCCTCTTGGATACTAGTTGTATTCCTCTCTGCCCAGCCACGACAGGAACTTCTCATTGTGGTTTTAATTTGCATTTCCCTAATGGCTAATGATGTTGAACTTTTCATGTGCTTATTTGTCATCTATATATCCTCTTCCACAAAGTGTCTGTTCTTATATTTTGACAATTGAGTTTTTGGTTCTAGTTTTCTAATTGGATTGTTTGGTTTTTTTTGCTGTTGAATTTTGAATGTTCTTTATATATTTTAGATATTATTCCTTTGTCAGATGTGTGGTTTGCAAATATTTTTTTCTGGTCTGTAGCTTATCATTTCATCCTCTCAACAGGATCTTTTGGAGTACAGACGTTTTTAATTTTGATAAAATCCAATTTATCAGTCTTCCTTTTATGGGGTCTTGCTTTTGATGTCAAGTCTCAGAACTCTGCCTAGTCCTAAATCCTACAGATTTTCTCCTATGTGTTTTCCTAAAAGTTTTATGTTTTACATTTATTTATTTTAAATTTTATTTGTTTGTTTAGTTATTTATTATATTTTTAGGGTCACGCCTGTGGCATATGGCGGTTCCCAGCCTAGGGGTTGAATCAGAGCCCTAGTCATTGGCACATAGCAACACGGGACCCGAGCCATATCTTTGACCCATGCTGCAGCTTGTGGCAACACCAGATCCTTTAACCAGCTGAGCAAGGCCAGGAATCGAACTCACATCCTCTTGGATACTAGTTGGGTTCTTATCCCTCTAAACCACAATGGGAACTCCTGTGTTTTACATTTAAATTTATTATCTGTATTGTGTTAGTGTTGTGTAAGGTGCGATACTTAGGTAAAAGTTCATTTGTTTGTCTATGCATATATAATTGCTCCAGCACTGTTTGTTGAAATTACTCTATTGAATCTCTGTTGTAGCTTTGTTGAAACTCAACTGGGAATACTTCTGTGGGTCTAATTGTGTGCTCTCTCTTCTGTTCTGTTTTATATGTCTGTTCTTGTGACGATACCTCATAATGTAGCAATATAAGTCTTTAAATTTAGTAGATGAATCTCCTCCACTTCATCTGTCTTTTCCAAGATATTTTTTTCTATTCTAGTTCTTTGCTTTTCTGTATAAATTTTAGAATAATCTTTCTATATCTGCAAAAAATCTTGCTGCAATTCTGATAGGAATTATTAAATCTATGTATCAATGTCGGGAGAGTTGATGTTTATACTATGGACACAATATGTTTCTACATTTGCTTAGATCATCTTTTGTTTCTTTTATCACCGTTTTATTGTTGTCAGTATCAAGTCCTATACGTATTTTGTTAGATTTACATCTAAGTATTTCAGAGTTTTTTGAGCACTTTTAAGTGGTATTATATTTTGAGTTTCATTGTCTACATGTTTATTGCTAGTATATAGAAATGTAATTTAAAAAATGTAATGGATTTTCTATGTTGTTACCTGTGACCTTGCTGAACTCAGTTAGGTCTAGGAGGTCTTTTTTTGTGAAATGCCTTTGGACTCTAAGTAGATAATTATGTTATCTGCAAATAGAGACAGTTTTATTTCTTCCTTTCTGATCTACATGGCTTTTATTTCCTTTCTTTGCCAGTAATTGCCTGACTGGAACCTCCAGCACTGTACTGAATAAGAGTGGTGAGGTTTCACATCCTTGCCTTTTTCCTGATCCTAGTATGAAAGTGTTCAGTCTTTCGCTATAAAGTATGATTTTAGTTGTGGATTTTATATACACACTCCTTATCAAGTCAAGGAAGTTCCCCTTTATTCCTATTTTTCTGAGAGATTTTACCATGAGTAGGTATTGAATTTTTGATTAGACACTTTCTCATAACCTCCCTTGCTTGTTGCAGTTTTTCCTGTCCCTTAAGATTTTTGGTTAGGGTTAGGATTAGAGAATGTGGCGCAGGGCAATAACCAAGTCATTTATTTGAATTTAAGTTATCACATGCCTTTATTTATAAACATTTTGTCTTGCTTTAAAATAAGAATATAATTTTTTTCCTACAGTGATTATCCAGTAAAATATCATATTACTGACAGTCCATTTTCCTATTATTTTAGTTATTTGAGTTCTCAATTACTTTTGTATGTAAAGTTATTAACTTTCATAATCACTATTGTTACATTTTACTCTTTTTTTTTTTGTCTTTTTTGCCATTTCTTGGGCCACTCCCGCGGCATAAGGAGGTTCCCAGGCTAGGGGTCAAATCAGCTGTAGCCACTGGCCTACACCAGAGCCACAGCAACACGGGGTCTGAGCCGTGTCTGCGACCTACACCACAGCTCACGGCAACGCCGGAACCTTAACCCACAGAGCAAGGCCAGGGATCCAACCTGCAACCTCATGGTTCCTAGTCCAATTCATTGAGCCACACAGGAACTCCGTTACATTTTACTCTTACTCTAAGAAATATGCATTCATTCCTCAAATCTCTGATAGACTTATATAAACTCACAAGGAGATTTTTGCTCCAAAATGTTTGTATTTGAGAGTGAATATATTGACTCTAAATGACCTGTCTTATTCATGTTACCGATGCTATTAGTGCTGATTATGCATGATGTGAATATTCTTGATTATGTGGTCATTTATCACCTACACTTTAGGTGTACCCGAAGTGATGCATAAATGGTCATCTAGCTGAGACTAAGCAACATATTTTGGCCTGAGACCTACACTGAAGCTGTATTTTCACTTATCTTTAATTTAAATATAATTGTGTCATTTAAAAAATGCATTTGTATTATACCTACTGTCCTGCAACTTAAAAAAAAAAAGATTAGAAGTATGTCTTGAATGTTCTGACATTCCAGCACATATAGATTTATATTCTTTTTTTTTTTTGCTTTTTTCAGGCTGCACCTGCAACATATGGAAGTTCCCAGGCCAGGGGTTGAATTGGAGCTACAGCTACCAACCTGTGCCACAGCCACAGCAGTGTGGGATCCGAGCCGTGCCTGTGACCTATACCGAAGCTCACAGCAATGCTGGATCCCTAACCCACTGATCAAGGCCAGGGATCGAACCCGCAACCTCATGGTTCCTAGTCAGATTCGTTAACCACTGAGCCACGACGGGAACTCCCTAAGTGCACACTTTTGAATCATATTTAAAACAAAGAATTGTCCAAGATAGCCTTTTCTGATAACCCACTCATTCTTTTATACATCATTTACTGAACTTCTATATGTTAGGTTTGTGTCCTGCTGAAAGTAATAGAATGCACATCTGATAGCAATTTCATGAAATTGAGGTGTTATTTTTCTCACGTAAGAAGGATTTTGGAGACAGGCAGTTGCTGGCAGTAGTGGTTCTACTTAGTAATGCTTCAAGAGCTATATACTTTCCACCTTTCCTTCTCCCGGTCTTAATGTATTGGCTTTTTGTCTCTCCTTGTGCCTCATGGTGTCAATTAGCTACTGCACCTATGGGCATCCTGTTAGTGTTCTGGGAGGGAAAAAGGCAAAGGCTACTCCAGCTCTGTTTCCCTTTTATCAGGTGAAACCCTGCTTCAGCCATTGTAGTGCCTTGTGAATTTGGGTAAGTTATTTACATTTCAGTTCCTCATGTATTGAGTGGAGATGATTGTTTTTTTGTTTGTTTTTCTTTTTTTTATGACAGCTAATTAAAATGAAAATTCATGTAAAGTGCTTAGCATGATACGTACATAGCTCACAGCAATCACTCAGTACACGTGTCCTATTATTTTTGTATTTTTATCATGATTATTTTATTTCCTTTCAGGATACAGAAAAAAAGCACAGAAATATGCAGAATGAAAAAGTTTTTCCCAACTGCTATTAGCTGTTTGATTTGTAATTATGTTGATGATTTATTACTGTGTAACAAATTACTCCAAAACTTTGAAGCTTAAAACAGTGACAACCATTTATCAGCACACAGTTTCTGTGGCTTAGGAATTTAGGAACAGATTGACTGGACGGTTCTGGATCAGTCTCTCATAAGGTTGCATTTAAGATGTTAGCTGGATATATGCCTAAGAGTGGGATTGGTGGGTCACATGGTAGTTCTATATTTAGTTTTCTGAGGTACCTCCATACTGTTCTCCATAGTGGTTGTACCAATTTACATTCCCACCAACAGTATAGAAGGGTTGGCTTTTTCTTCACACCCTCTCCAGCATTTGTTATTTGTGGATTTATTAATTCGGGAGGGAGTGGGGTGGACTGGGAATCTGGGGTTAATACATGCAAACTATTGCCTTTGGATTGGATAAGCAAAGAGGTTCTGCTGTATAGCACTGGGAACTATATTTAGTCACTTGTGATGGAGCATGATGGAGGATAATGTGAGGAAAAGAATGTATATATATATATATATATATAAGAATGTATATGTATATATATATATGTGTATGTGTGATTGGATCACTTTGTTGTACAGTAGAAAATTGGCAGAACACTGTAAGCCAACTACAGTGGAAAAAGTAAAAATCATTAAATTAAAAAAAAACATGTTAGCTGGGGTTGCAGTCATCTGAAGGCTTAACTGCGGCTGGAAGACCCACTTTCTTTCTTTCTTTTTTTTTTTTTGTCTTTTGTCTTTTGTCTCTTTAGAGCTGCACCCACGGCATATGGAGGTTCCCAGGCTAGGGGTCAAATCGGAGCTACAGCTGCTGGCTGGCCTACACCACAGCCATAGCCACGCCAGATCTGAGCCATGTCTGTAACCTACACTGCAGCTCATGGCAATGCTGGATCCTTAACCCACTGCGCGAGGCCAGGGATGGAACCTGCGTCCTCATGGTTCCTAGTCGGATTTGCTTCTACTGCGCCATGATGGGAACTCCTAAAAGACCCACTTCTAAGGCTACTTATGTGACTGGCAAGTAAATGCTTGCCTCATTTCCTCTCCAGGTGCTTCTGTCTTAGAGCTACTTGAGTATCCTCATGACATGGTGGCTGATTTTCCTCAGAATGAGTGATACAGGGGAACCATCATTTCCATAATGACTTAGTCTTGGAGGTCACTCATGTTACTTATGCTGACCTCTCTGTTGCCACACAGAGCAGCTCTTGATTTAATGTGGGAGGTTATATCTTACTTGGCTTTTGGATTGAACTGTTTATCAAGAGATAGGGCTTCATTTTGATGGACTTTGATTATTCATATTTTCTTTTCCCTTAAAGTAACTTTAATTTAAGATGTCTCTTTCTTTGTCTAATTATTATATTCTCTTAAGTCGCAAAAAGAAACCTATAAAAAAACAAATAGATTGTTTAAACCATTTACCTGAAAATTTGAAAGGCATTCTAAATGTTTGCCTAAAACATAGTCAATTCTATTATATTATTCATAGCGGGAAGCTTCAAGAATACAAATACATTACCCAGTGTTTCTCAAAACAGCTTTGGAAGAATGCCATTACTGTGAAAACTCTTGTCAAGAAAAAGAAAGGAGTTCCCATTGTGGTGCAGCAGAAATGAATTCGACTAGGAACCATGAGGTTGTGGGTTCGATCCTTGGTCTTGCTCAGTGGGTTAAGCATCCAGTGTTGCCATGAGCTGTGGTGTAGGTCACAGACGTGGGTCAGATCTGGCATTGCTGTGGCTCTGGTGTAGGCCAGCCAGCTACAGCTCCAATTAGACCCCTAGCCTGGGAACCTCCATACGCCACCTCGAGTGCGGCCCTGAAAGGGCAGAAGACAAAAAAGTTCTTATAGACAGTGAAGTTCACAAATTTTTCAAATACTTAGTTTAGCTCACTGTGTAAAGAAACTTTTGAAAGCCGAACTTATAGATTAGATTATTAATGAAGATGTAAGGAAAACATCAGGCTAAGAGTCAGTCTGATTAGAGGTTTTGGCTGTGAATTAATACACAGTCATTTGTTCCTCTATAAAATATATGTGCGGTAATTAGTCTCTATGACTTACTTGGTACTTATAAGAATTAGTATAGTAGTAGAAATGGAAATTTTATGTATTTTTAATTTTTAAAATTTTTTAATTTTATGATTTTTATTTTTTTCCATTATAGCTGGTTTACAGTGTTCTGTCAGTTTTCTACTGTACAGCATGGTGACCCAGTTACACATACATGGATACATTCTTTTTTCTCACATTATCATGCTCCAGTATAAGTGACCAGACATAATTTCCAATGCTACACAGCGGGATCTGAAGTGGAAATTTTATATCAGTATAATTGTATTGGTAATATTACTAAAACAGTTGATGGAGTTCCTGTTGTGGTGCAGTGGAAATGAATCCGACTAGGAACCATGAGCTTTCAGGTTTGATCCCTGGCCTTGCTCAGTGGGGTAAGGATCCAGCGTTGCCATGAGCTGTGGCCTAGGTCAGAGACACGGCTTACATCTGGCGTGGCTGTGGCTGTGGTGCAGGCCGGCCGGTCGGCAGCTACAGCTCTGATTCTACCCCTAGCATGGGAACTTCCATATGCTGCAGTTGCGGCCTTAAAAAGCAAAAAAATAAAAATAAAAAAATAAAATGCTTCTGGGCATTCTGAGCAAATAGTGAAAGACCCAAAGGACAGTAAGTATTAGAAGGACAACAAAAACCTCAAAGGGAGTAATTTTCAGTTCCAAATATTAAATGGTTGACAGGAAATTATTATCCATGAGTTTAATTCTCTTAACCTTTATATTCAGAATTTTATGATTGTAGAAATTCATGATAATTGTTGGTAATGTATTAGCATAAGGCCTCCAAGCCCAGGTCAGTCTCGCTGTGTGATTATGGAATATATTTCTTTTCTTTTTAGTCTTCCAGGGTATTTGTGATTGTGATACATTACAAAATGCCAAGGATTAAAAAATTTTGTTCACTGTATCCAATCACTTATGATAGAATATGATAGAAGATAATATGAGAAAAAGAATGTATATGTATGTATGTCTAGGCCATTTTGCTGTACAGTGGAAATTGACAGAATATTATAAATCAACTATAATAAGAAATTAAAAAAAAATAAAATGAGGCTAAAAAGACCCCCAAAACTTCTAATTTCCTTGTATTCCATGTCTTCTCCATCTGAATTCTACCTTTTTATCTCTAGTCAGTAGATTATATTTTTTCTTGACTTTGTATATAAATGAGATTTTTTTTTTCAGATTTGCTTTAAACTTTAGCTGTACTAAGACAAATAGTAAAATTCACTGTTTTCATATGTACGGTTTTATGAAGTTTGATGGATATACTTTGGTATCTGATATGATAATCAAGATATTGAAAATTTTATCGTCCCAAAAGTTCCCTCATGTTTTTTGTGTTTAGTTCTGTCCCTCCATTCTTAACCCTTTTACAATCACTGCTCTAACTTCTTTCTGTATACTTTTTCATTTCTATAATGTCATATAAATGGAATCATACAACTTGTAGTTTTTATGTCTAGCTTTTCCGACTTAGCGTAATGCTTTTGGGATTGATTCATATTGTTAATGGTATCAGTAACTTGTTCTTATTATTGCTGATTAGTATTTTATTGTCCGGTTGTACTGCAACATGTTTCTCCATTTACTAGTTGATGGGCATTGGAATTGTTTCCAGTTTTGGGTGATTCTAAATAAAGCTGCTATTAACATTCATGTAAAGATCTTTATGTGGACAAATGCTTTTGCAAAATGTGTTGAGCTTTTGTGGGAATCTTTATTATCGTTGAAACTGAAGTGCCTACCTTTTCTTCTATGGAGAGAGAGTTTAAGATACTAGAAGTAGGACTTTAGGAGTTCCTGTTGTGATGCAGCAGAAATGAATCTGACTAGGAACCATGAAGTTTCAGGTTCGATCCCTGGCTCTCTCAGTGGGTTAAGCATCTGGTGTTGCTGTGAATTGTGGTGTAGGTTGCAGATGTGGCTTGGATCTGGTGTGGCTGTGGCTGTGGCATAGGCTGGCAGTAACAGCTCTGATTAGACCTCTTGCTTGGGAACCTCCATATTCCACGGGTGAGGCCCTAAAATGACAAAAGACAAAAAAAAAAAAAAAGGAAGTAGGACTTCACATTTCTTGCCTGTGGCACTGGCATATAATTAGAGCTCAAATTTGTTTCCATAATTTTTAAATTATGAAAGTAATAATATTTAAATCTAATGGTATATATTCTAAGGATCTATTATATGTGAAGCATAATGCTAAGATTAAAAAGAAATAAATTTTTTTTTGAAAATGATTTCTATTTTCAGTGATCATCAGCAATGCTATTTGAGTGGAAGACTGATGGGAAATAATTGGAGAAGTGATTAAGATTTGTGATGTGAAAATGTATATCGTATGATTGAAATATTAGGTTAAGTCCTGTGCGATTGTTGTCTTATAGTCAGAAACAGCTGAATATTGGTAACATAATGTGGGTTGTCCAGGTTTTTTTGTCGGCTGGAATGGTCAGAATGATTCTTAGAAGGGAATGGTCTTAAATGGGTCTTAAGAAAATGTTAGGAAATAGTTCTTCAAAGGATACAAGAAAGTGGAAAGCCAGTTGTAGAGAAGAGCAGATTTAACCTAATTTTCTGAAATAAGAAATTTCTCATATTTTTGGAGTTCCCGTCGTGGTGCAGTGGAAGTGAATCTGACTAGGAACCATGAGGTTGTGGGTTCGAACCCTGCCCTTGCTCAGGAGTTAAGGATTCGGCATTGCCATGAGCTGTGGTGTAGGTTGCAGACGAAGCTCGGATCTGGCATTGCTGTGGCTCTGGCGTAGGTCGGCGGCTATAGCTCCAATTAGACACCTAGCCTGGGAATCTCCATATGCCTCAGGTGTGGCCCTAAAAGGACAAAGGAGAAAAAAAATTCTCATGTTAGAATTACACTAAATGTTCTCTAATTTCTAGCACCTGGATATAGTTTTTAAAAATTATAGTAGGAACAATTATTTTAGTAGGAACAAAGGAGAATCAGAATTGCTAAAAAGAAAATTTGTTAAACTCATCCCTTACTATTGAGAGTATAATTTATAATTCATATTGGATCCTGAAATAGCAGATTTGATTGCCAGTACCCAATCATTAGGAAATATTTTAGACTCATATTTATGTGAAATTCTTTGAATGGGATATGACATTTTATTAAGGGTTATAAGTATTGTAATTCATAATGAACTTACTGCTTTTTCTTACATATATTGCATCTAGGTCATAATTTTCTCTATTTACATCCATAGCAGAGAGAAACACTTTTCTGTCTTTACTTACAGAAATTAAAATTCCATGAGCGAGAACTATTACTTCATAGGAAATTTTTTCTTTTGTTTTTTTTTTTAAATTTTGTTTTAATTAATTTTTATTGGAATATAGTTGCTTTACAATATTGTGTTTCAGGTGTACAGCAAAGGGATTCAGTTATGTGTATACACACATCCATTCTTTTTCAGATTATTTTCCTATATAGGTTATTATAGAATATTGACTAGAGTTGCCTGTCCTATACAGTAGGTCCTTGTTGGTTTGTCTATTTTATATATAGCATCTGTATATGTTAATCCCAAACTCCTACTTTGTCCCTCCCCTTTCCCCCCATGTTTTCTCTTTGGTAAACATACATTTGTTTTTGAAATCTGTGAATCTGTTTCTCTTTTGTAAATAAGTTCATTTGTATCATTTAAAAAATTAGATTCCACATGTAATTGATATATGATATTTGTCTTTCTCCATACTGATTTCCATAGTGGTTGTACTAATTTACATTCCCACCGGCAGTGTATGAGAGTTCCCTTTTCTCTACCCCCCGCCCCAGTAGAGAATGCAGCTTTTTCTAAGAGAATGTTGTGTAGTCTGTGCCCCTCTAGGTTGAATGTGTGTCTTCCTGCTGGCTGTTCTAGGCATATATCTTCATCATGGAACCACTTAAATATTTTTTTTGTTGTTGTGAAGTATATAAAACGTACCAGAGATACAGTGTGAAATGTATAAATATACTTAAATATTTTTAAAAATGTACATGCATATACCGAACATTTAGATTAATGATAGAACCGTATTAATACCTTGGAATCTTTTTATCCCCATTGGAACAATTATCCACATCCTAAATCTGGTATGAACCATTCCTAAAAAATAGTTTATCATCTATGTATGTATTTTTTAACAATATATTATTTATTTTTGAAAAACTGATTATAATCACACACCTACTTCTCTAAGGAAAGTGCAGTGCTGTCTCTCTTAAGTGAAGGTGCTGGGAGTAGATAGCTGAATAGGGTCTCTAGGTCATGGTCTGGCTTTTTAAAGAAATTGCATGAGCCCTTACTGGGATATTCAGTAGGCAACATCAAACATGTACCCTGGGGGAGTTCCTTGGTGGCCTACTGGTCAAGCATTTGGTGTTGTCACTGCTGTGCCTTGGGTTCAAGGCTGAGGAATTTCCACTTGCCAACAAACAAAACCAAAAAAACCCAAAACCCTGGGAAATTTAGAGGTGTATCAGTTTGTTAGGGCTGCTATAGCACGGTACCAAAAATTGAACATCCCAGACTACAGCTTTAAAGTTCTATAGGCTAGGAATCCAAGAGTAATGTGTGGGCAGTGTTGTTTTTTTCTGAACACTGTGAGAGAGAATGTAGGTTTTAGGCTGATGGAACAGATACCCCAGATATAGAAACCTGTCTTTCAGGTGAGAGTTTGGGTAGTTAAATGTCCAGGGCTACTGAGGCAGCTCTATAATTGTCAGAGTCCATAGACCTTCATGCTCTGTTATCTTCAACATGAGACTTACAGAGATTCCAAGATGCTACTCTAGCTCTCACCATCATTTTAGCATCTTGTGTAATAGGAAGGAGGAATGTTGCAAAAAGGAGTCAAGTTAATTCCTTTTAAGAGTCAATTCCTTTTAAGAGTTAATTCCTTTTAAGCAGTAAGAGTTGTACATACTGCTGCCTATCCTCATTGGTTGGAACTTGGTCACATGGCTGTAACTTTAAGGAAAACGGGAAAGTGAGGTCCTTTGCCTGGGCCCCGTGTACCAAACTAGAAACTGCTATTGTGGAAGAAGAAGAAAATGTAAATTGGGACTCAGTGCAGGTCTGTGCCATAGCATTGTAATTTTTCCTCAACTTCTTCCTATTGATAAGTTTCTAGTGACTGTAAACGGGCTTAGAGTCACCTTCACTTAGAAATGGATTCCTAGGGATAAATTTGGTACCTTGAAATTGGCACTTTTAAAAAGTCAACACTTTATTATTACTATTATTATTTTGACTGTGCCCACTGCTTGCACAAGTTCCTGCGCCAGGGATAGAAACCTGAGCCATAGCAGCGACCTGGGCAGTGGCTGCAGTGACAGTGCCCAATTTGAGCCACCTGGGAACGCTAAAAGTCCATATAGTTTTGGAGGATGTACATAAATTTAAAAAAAATGAACTCTTTGGTCAGTTCATTTTATAATGAGTACACAGGTCCAGTGAAAAAAGTGACTTGCTCTATGAAATAGAAAATCCCTAATTAGGGTCATAAGCTGTGATTCTACTCTATCCAGTTTTTGCTATGCCACAGGCTTTGAGGAAAAATTCAGTAAGTTTCCAGAGAAAGCATAGCTTAATTTTGAAGTATTAGAATTTTCTACATATGATATAGTCTTTCCAGTTTTATAAATCTTTTGGAGAGAAAATAATTATTTTTGGTCTGTATTTATTTCTTGTTTATTTTTTTTTAAATTCAAGTGACTTTAGTGACTAATTTCAGCTTGAAGGTTTTTACTAATATAATCATTGCAAAGAAAATAATCATCGTGCCCAGTTAAAGTCCCAATAAAAAACTTGTGAAGGTTTATTCAGATTCTTTGAATAATACACTTTAAAATTTCTGTAATCTTGTACATTAAACTAAAACCTATGGAAAGCATGTTATGCCACCCTGAAGGTGACTATAAAAATTGTTTATGAAGTTCAGGCCAAGACTAAAATATGTTGAAATGGAGAGTTTTGAAAAATGTTCTATATAGCAAAGGAGACCAAATCATGCTAAAATGCAGAAAAAGACTATACATCAGTTTCCAGGCTACATTATTCAAAAAAATACAACCATAAAAAAGGTAATAAGATTACATTTTCACATTTCATGGCTAGTAAAGTGCATTAGGCTGCTCAGATATTCATAACTTACTGTGACATTTGGGAAGATTACATTTTGTAGTGCACAGCCATTACTACAGCTCAGATAATAACTAGCCAATGCCTGGACTTGGATTATGATCCCTGTCATTGGGAACAAATTTGTGTTTTGAAGGTTGATCAGCTTCAAATAACTATTAGAAAGGGTTAACATGACATACTGTAGACCCTGGGCCTGCTTTTTAGGTATAATAGATATGCATACATGTAGTATATCAAATGTGCCACGTATTTGTATGTACCAATTTCTGCCATCAATTTTCTCCTTGAAAGGCATATTTTATAATATTTAAAGCAGTGGAGAAATATTTAAAACACCTGTCCGGATATTGCTCTCACAGTGTAAACTCAATTTAAAAGCCAGTGAAATATTTGGAGGTTTTTTGGAAATTACTTTCAAAAATTAATTCTATGGCTTCTTGGCAGGGTGGTTACTGATGGTAATAAACACAGATCAAAATGAAAGATTGATGTAAGTAATAGGAAGGTGAAGGTAAGGTCACTTAAGTTAGCCGCAACTAGGTTTTTGACCTATTTAGTCTCTGTAGAGGCTGTCCTGAAGTGTACATGTATGAAAAACTCTCCCTGTGTCCTCGTTCCCCACATTCTTAGTTGTCTCTTCAGAGGGAATCACTGTTAATTCTTGTGTATCATTCTTAGGTATACATCTATATTTATATGTTTCACACTCAAATTGTGGCATACTGTTCATGCTTTTTTCCATCTTGATTTCTTACCTAAACGGTATATTTTAGAGGTCTTTGTATGTCAAATGGAGCTTCCTCATTATTTTCAATGACTGTATCATAGTCCTCATACAGTTAAATATACTTTACTAACTGTACCTAATATTTTTTGGGGGAGAGTATTGTTTCTTCTGTTCTCTATTGAAATGCTAAAAGAAGGTTCTTGTATCTAACATCATTACCTAAATGTACCTATGGAATAAATTTCTAATTGTTAAGGTAACCACTTGTGTCTGCTTTCTATTTAGCATAATTCTTTTGAGATTGATTCCCTTTACCAACTACTTTTCTCATTTATAGTAATTTTTCAGTTTTTTAGATATATATATCATATCACCTGAAAATAATTGGAATTTAAAGCCTCTGTTCCAGTTTATACATGTCACTGCCTTTTGACTAAATGTGATTTCCATATCTCCAGAATAATATCAAATAATGGTGATGGTAGTACATCCTGGTTTTATTTCTGACTTTTGTGAGAATCATTCCAGTTTTCATAACTGGGCAGAATGCTGGCTTTTAAAGGTGTATTTTTGTTATTAAATGAAGTCTTTTAAAATTAATAAATGTAGAAAGTTTGATGGAAATACAAACCCACCATTTAGCTATGCCACAGTACTTTGAGTTGTAGGTAACATCTATCACTGGATGCTTAAAAGTATGATGAGAAACAAGATATTTCTGTAGTCTCAAAGTATTCCTTAGAAGATGCTTAATAATTTAAAAATAGAAAAATCTGACAGACACCTCCTTAAGCAAGTGATCAAAGCTAATTTCACCAATAGTGAGACATACTGATGTCAGATACCACCAGAAATGGTACAACCAGAAAGACACACATCACTTCTGGTGTGTTTTTATCAAAAATGTATAACCTGAGTTGAAACATGATGAAATGCTCAGATTGGAAGACAGTCTATAAAATAACTGGCAAATACACTTGGCAAGTGTCAAAATCATGAAAGCCAAAGAATGCCTGTGCAGCTGTCTCAGTTTGGGTAAGACTGAGGGGATGTTCATCCTGGATCAGAAAAGATCATTAGTGTGGCCAGTAATTCTGTAGTATTGTATCTGGTTTTAATGATTGCACTATGATTGTGTAATCACATTGGGGGGAGATGGGTAAAGGGTATACAGCAACTCTGTAAAATTATTTCAAAATAAAGTTAAAGGCAAAACAAACTAGTCACAAATAGTCATAAAAGCAAAAAAAAAAGTTCTCTATTATAGTTCATATGTAGTTTACAGAATTTTGGGGTACACTTAGAGAGCCAAGCGTGTATACTTCATAGCCAGCACCATATATCTAGGAGAATTGCCCAGTCATATTAGGGAACTCTTTAACAGAAACCCAGTTGCCATCTCCTCAGGCCACATGTTACTGATCTTGCAAAGAATTGTACATTCAAATCTCTGCCGGAGCTTTCCTAGAACCAAAAGCCTTTATCACTGTGCTTGCCAGGACTTCTTATCTCCCTGCATGCAGATACTGTCTCCTGTTTTTTGATTTTCCATTTTTCCTTTCTCATGCCAGTGTATATCTTTGGCAACCTGGGATGTAAGGAGTTTTAATTGAATTTTTAGTTCTGAACCTTTTTTACTTTCCTGGAGTAAACTCTATTTGGTTTGTTATTATCTTATGAGCTGCTGGATTTTGTTTTGTATAGTTCACTTTCTCCTAATTCTTGTCTACCTTTTGGGTTTGGGAAAGCATAATAAAAAACAAAGAAGTAATCAGAAGGACAGGACTATAGGTGAATTATGTATGTAATTATTTCTGACAGAGATCTTTTAAAAAATCTGGTTTAAAAAGATAGGCTTACTAAGGTAATTTTAAAAGTATGCAGGAGTTTCTGTTGTGGCTCAGTGGTTAACGAATCCGACTAGGAACCATGAGGTTGGGGGTTTGATCCCTGGCCTTGCTCAGTGGGTTAAGGATCTGGCGTTGCTGTGAGTTGTGGTGTAGGTCGCAGATACGGCTTGGATCCTGCTTTGGTGAGGCTGTGGTGTAGGCTGGCAGCTACAGCTCTGATTTGACCCCTAGCCTGGGAACCTCCATGTGCCACGGGTTCGGCCCTAAAAAGCAAAAAAAAAAAAAAAAAAAAAAAAAAACGAAAGCATTTCAGTTCCTTTAAATGATTGGGGTTTGTTAAAGTTAAAAAACTTTCCCTCTGTTGGAGGCTGCTGTGGGTGAAATGGCAAGGTAGGAATACAGCTTTCTCCAGCTGTGTTTCCTGATGGTAATATCAATTAAATAAATTTTCTTGGTTACTGACTTCAGGTGTGTGACTAGGTTAAAGTTATGTTTAAGTTATCCTGATTATTGACAAAGGGTATCAAAATGGATAGGTGTAAAAAACCAGGAATTTGACAAATAAAAACTGTAAGTTTTGTTTCTATTCTGGCCTCTTTTCAGCATTTCCTTTTTCCGCTGTGAGCTCATACTTTGTATAGGTTGCTTGAGTAGCTCATAGTGTACCTAATTCATAGATGAAATATTGAATTAGAAGTAGTTATAGAGCTCAGTTAGATCTTTATTAGTATCAGGGCAGTAGTTAGTGATTTACCTAAGACATCCCATATTTGTTTTTATTGAAGAATATTTTCATTTTTATTTTCTAAGTTTTGCTTGACTTTTATCTATCTTAAAGATTTCTTCAGAGGCCTTGTTTTTTAGAGCTTTTTATGTGTGTGTGTGTTTTAAAGGTCTTTTTATTGTTGTAGAGGGTGGAGAAGAAAATGTATATGGGTAGTTACTGAGTGTACTCTAGTTATGTTGAAGAAGTACTAATACTTTCAATGTTTTTTTCTCTCCCCCCACCCCCAACCCACCCTGAAGCTGGTTGGAGGACAGTTTGATTTAGAAATGAATTTCATTATTCAAGAAGGTGAGAGTATCATCTGCATGGTGGACTTACTAGAAAAATGTGACGTTACTTGCCAAGCAGAAGTCTGGAGTATGTTTACAGCCATTCTGAAGAAAAGCATACGAAATCTTCAAATCTGCACTGAAGTTGGCCTTGTTGAAAAAGTGCTTGGGCAAATTGAAAAAGCTGACAGTATGATAGCAGGTATGACTTTCTATATACAGTACAAAGGATGTGAAGAAATGAAGTTTGATTCTTAGGTAGTCTATTTTTCTTATTTAATAACATTTGCTTAAGAAATATTTGAGCATCTAACATGTACCTGGAACTTTAGTGTCCAAAGTGAGCATAGCCTGTTTTCATCTTTCAAGAAATGTAAGTAGTTTAATTATTTTATTTTTTGTTTTCTTTGTTTCCAGATCTTTTAGTTGACATGTTGGGAGTGCTGGCTAGCTACAATTTGACAGTTCGAGAACTAAAGCTGTTCTTTAGTAAACTTCAAGGAGATAAAGGACAATGGGTAAATTTAAATACTATTTGGTATTTGAAAGTATCCCTTTCACTGAACTTATTAGTGGCTTTTAAGCAATTGATACTGTTTCACAGGGAGTAAATGTCAAATTGAAGGGAAGAGAGCAATTAGAATAGCATTTAGGGAGTTCCTGTTGTGGCTCAGTGGGTTAAGAACCCAACTAGTATCCATGAGAATGCTGGTTTGATCCCTGGCCTTGCTCAATAGGTTAAGCATCCAGTGTTGCTGCAAGCTGTGGTATAGGTCTCATATATGGCCTGGATCCCTTGTTGCTGTGGCTGTGGTGTAGGGCTGCAGCTCCATTTTGACCCCTAGCCTGGGAACTTCCCTATGCCAAAGGTGTGGCCCTAAAAAAAAAAAAAAAAAAAAAGGGGGAATAGTAAATAGTATTTAGACCTTGCCATGAGCTGATACTGATGTGGACTAAGATAACCTGGTGTTCCAGGCAGGTTGATAATTTGATCCTTCAAATGTTTGTTTTAAATATGCATTCAACATTTATTTAGAGGAAAAGGGTAAAGATAGAGAAAAATGTTGGGTAGCAGCACCAAGTTTCTCTATCAGTCTGAGTAGTATAGCTGACGCACTTAAACTTGAATAACCCACTCAGTGAAAAGCCCTGCCTGTAATTGGATCCACCCTCCTTAGGTACAATTTAGTGGCCCTTAGCAATGGTTGGTAATTGTCAATTGACTTTGAACTACAGGTGCCTGCTTTATCAAACTGTTTCTTCCAACCCTTTACTTTTCCCTTAGAGGTATATTAGTAAATATTTTCTCTTTTTGTTGCTTTTCTAGGCTTATTTTAGAGCTCTTTAGAAATCATTGCCTGATGCAATTATTTTGCCAGTTGATCCTTAATCTAGCTCTGTTTAAGTGTATCTAACTTTGTGCTCTGCAATTTTGTACTTCATTGTATAAAATTTTGTAATTTATTGTTTTAAAATGATTAGACTCTTTTTTCTTTTTAGCTTTTGTCTTTTTAGGGCCGTACCTGTGGCATATGGAAGTTCCCAGGCTAGGGGTTGAATCAGAGCTACAGCTGCCAGCCTACACCACAGCCACAGCAACACTGGATTCGAGCTGCATCTGCGACCTATACCTCAGCTCACGGCAACACCTGATCCTTAACTGAGCAACCTCATGGTTCCTAGTCAGAATCGTTTCCGCTACACCATGACAGGAACTCCCACAGTGATTAGACTCTTTAGCTTCTTTGTATCAAACTCTAGTTATCTGGCTTCTTTTATGATTTTATTATTGATTTTCAGGGATTTTATTATGTTTGTTGGTATGGTTTACCTTGTATTTAACCTTATTTAGAGTTCTTGCATCTGAGAGTTTATAATTTTTATCAAATTTGGAAACATTTTGGTCATTATTTCTTCAAATATCATTTCCTTGTCTCCACCCTCCCTCCCTTCTGGGACTCCGATTATGTGTATGTTAATATTGGCAGTGCCCCTTAGGTCACTAGATTTTTTTTCTCTTTCTCTCTTTTTTTTTTCCCCAGTTAGTCTTTTCTCTTTGTGCTTCATTTTAGATTGCTTCTATTGCTGTTTTTAAGGTAATTGATCTTTTTCTTCTGTGGTGTGTTAACATCCATTAAAATTTGAAGATTTCGGATACTTTTAATCTCTGTAATTTCTATTTAGTTCTTTTTTTAAAAATATCTTTCATCTTTTTCTTTATTCGTGTTTTCCTTTAAAACCTTAGGAATATGTAGCATCTATTTTTTGCTCACTCGTTCTGCTTTTACTTGTAGGTTGATTTTCCTGTTTCTTATGCTAGTGATTTTAGACATAGTGATGTTAGACATTGTGACTCATTCTTTGTTGAGGGCTAGATTTGGTCATGTTCCTGTTAGGATTGGTTTTGCAGGCAGATAAGTTACTTGCGGATTAACCTTATCCTTTCAGGCTAGTTTTAAAGTTTTTTTGGTCAGGTCTGGATTGGCTGTTATTCTAGCTCTAGGCCAGCCTTATTATTCAGGCCTGACTTTCTAGGGTCTCTGTGAATGACCCTAAGTCTCAGACCTGAGGCAGGCGGTGGTACAAGACTATGGTCTTGCCATTGTGCTTAGTAGGGTCTTAGCAATTCCTGGCTCTATATTAGCTCTGGGAATTCGTTGACGTATGGCTGTCAAAATCTTGGCTACCCCATCTAGTTGAATTTTAAGTTAGAAATGAACAGTTTGGAATTAGGCCAGAGAGTCAGTGCAGATTTCTGGAGCTTCTTTGCATAGGTCCTTCCTCTGCAGTGCTCTACCCTGAAGGTCCTGTCCACCTCAGACTCCCCATTCTCCAGTGGCCGCCTCGTCAACTCCCTGAGACTTTTAAGTCCTCCTTGGTTTCCCTCTCCCTGTGCAGTGATATGTGATATGGACGTCAACTCCCGTAGAAAGTCTGGGTAATCTCATGACTCATTTTATTTCTCTTTCTTAGGATCACAGTCTGGAGGTACTTTTTTTCTATGTCTGAAAATAGTTTTTGTTTCATCCATTTTGTCCAGTTTTCTAGTTGTTTATAATAAATTGGTAAGTGTAGGTCCCGTTGTGGGATTGGGAATAGAAATAGGTATAGAGGATAAAGGGGAAAAATAATGAAATATTAATAAAACAAGGACATGATCTTGTTCAGATGTTATATGTAGGTAACTTTTGCTGTCACAATTCAGTGAAAAAAATTCCTATATCTAAATCCATATCTGCCTTTCTTTCTTTTTTTTAAGTCTTTTTAGGACTGCATCTGTGGCATATGGAAGTTCTCAGGCTAGGGGTCGAATCAGAGCTGCAGCTGCTGGCCTATGACCACAACCGCAGCAACACCAGATCTGAGCTGGTCTGCAACCTGCACTGCAGCTCGTGGCAATGCTGGATCCTTAACCCACTGAGCAAGGGCCAGAGACTGAACCCACGTCCTCATGGATACTAGCTGGGTTCGTTACCACTGAGCCACAAGGGGAACTCCCTATCTGCCTTTCTGATTATGGCTTTAGCACAGATTTTTACATGTGGAAATAGTGTATCAATGGGAATGAACATTTTTAAGACTCTTGAAATATGACTACTAAGTTATTTTCTGAAAGTCTTCCCTAGTGTACAATCCTGCAATAGTGTCTGTGGAGGAAAATGCAGCTGCTGGCTTATGCCACAACCACAGCAATGTTGGATCCCCGCTGAGGCTGCGACCTACACCACAGGTCACAGCAAGCCTAGATCCTTAAGCCACTGAGTGAGGCCAGGGATTGAACCCACATCCTCATGAATACTAGTCAGGTTCATTACTGCTGAACCACAATGGGAACTCCCTTAATGTATTCTTTTAAAATTGGTTTATAGAAAAGAAGATTTTGAGGATTGATTTCTCTAGATAGAAATGCTGTAATACTGGAGTTCCCATCGTGGTTCAGTGGTTAACAAATCCGACTAGGAACGATAAGGTTGTGGGTTCGATCCCTGGCCTTGCTCAGTGAGTTAAAGATCTGGTTGCCGTGAGCTGTGGTGTAGGTTACAGATGCGGCTCGGGTCCCTCGTTGCTGTGGCTCGGGTGTATGCCGGCGGCTGCAGCTCTGATTTGACCTCCTATCCTGGGAACCTCCTTATGCAGTGGGAGTGGCCCAAGAAAAGGCAAAAAGCCAAAAAAAAAACCCAAAAACCAAAAAAAAACCCAAACAAAAAAAAAGAAATGCAATAATACTATATTTTCATTTTTGACTGTAGATTATTTTTGATAATTTGATATTAGAATTTATTTAAGGGAGTTCCTTTTGTGGCACAGTGATTTGAAATGAATCTGACTAGTATCCATGAGGATGCAGGTTCAATCCCTGGCCTTGCTCAGTGGGTTAAAGGATCTGCTGTTTACATGAGCTATGGTGCAGGTCCTAGATGTAGCTCTGATCTGGTGTTGCTCTGGCTGTGGCGTAGGGTGGCAGCTATAGCTCTGATTTGACCCCTAGCCTGGAAACTTCCATATGCCTTGAGTGCAGCCCTAAAAAGCCAAAAAAAAAAAAAAGAAAAAGGATGAGCTCTAAAGAATGGGTAAGGTTTATTTAGCTAAGAAGGGGGTCTAGTGAGAATATTTTATGCACGAGGAATAGCTTGTGCTAGGGCCTCTTGTGGGAAGAAGACAGAGAAGGCATTGTAGATGGAGTGCAGAGAGATGCAAAAAGAGACCATGGAGGTCGGTAAATGGCCTGTGGACTATTTGGGGGTTTTGGTCTTTACGTTAGTGGCAGTGGGAAGCTACAGGAGAGATAGAATAATATAAAGATGAAAGTGAAACTGACAGCACTAACAGCTTGAACCTAGCCGGAACACAGATTGGGACTTGAACCCAGCCTAGACCCAGATTGGGACTTGAACCCACAGTTTTAAATTAGAATCACTCACTGAGATTCCGGTTCTTCATGCCTCTGCACAGAAGGAATTCAGCGAGAGACAAAGTGATAGGCAAAAAATAGATTTATTAAGATAGGATGCTTGTGACAGATGCAAGCAGGCAGGCATGGAAGCCCTGCCCCCAGGATCTGGTGGGCTACAGTTTTATTTTCCAAGGGTGGTGGGAGTCAGAAAAAGACTACCTCTTCCTCTTTCTTTGAGCTGTAGCTCCTCCTTAGTATCCCTTAAGGTGTGTATTCAAATCAGCAAAAGGGTGGTCCTCAAACTCCTGCCCTTGGTCTGAACCTGAATGTAGAGCTCACCCCATCCCCCACCCAATGACCCAAGGCAATTCTCACGCCTCCACTAGTCAAGCAAGGCTACCTAGTGCTGATGGCTTTCTTGAGCAGTTATTAACTTACAGTAATCTCCCAAGGTCCCCTAGGTTTCCCTCTGTATCTGTGATGCCTTATTGGGACTTGTAGGACTACCTGTGCCTACTCCATCCCTATCAAAAGTGCAGTGATTAAAAGCATGGACTCTGGAGTCAGACTGAACTCTGATCTCATTCTTATCACTTACTACCTGTGTGACCTTGGACATGTTCCTCTACCTCAGATTTCTCCTCTGTAAAAACAGAATGGTAATAATCTCTGGTATGGTTATGAGGCTAAAATATTTAAAGTGTCTTTAACAGTGGGTTTGGTAAACTTTTTTTTTTGTGAAGTTATAAAGTGTTTTATGGAGTTCCCATCGTGGGTGCAGTGGAAACGAATCCAACTAGGAACCATAAGGTTCTGGGTTCCATCCCTGGCCTTGATCAGTGGATTAGGGATCTGGTGTTGCCGTGAGCTGTAGGTCGCAGACGTGGCTCGGATCCTGCTGTGGCTGTGGTGTAGGCCGGCGGCTGTAGCTCTGATCTGACCACTAGCCTGGGAACCTCCATATGCCGAGGGTGTGGCCCTATAAAGCAAAAAAAAAAAAAAAAGTTTTAAAGGTGGATGGGTGGTGAATTGATGTTTGTATTTTTAAAAGGTCATTTTTGCTGTAGCGTGGAGAACAGTTACAACTTAAATGATATTAGCTCATATTTATCCAACACCTCATATGAAACAATGGTATAGGGTGCATTGTTTCCCTTCCATCCTTTCTCCCTCCCTCCTTCTCCCTCTCCCTGTCCTCTCTCCCTCCCTCCCTTCCTCTCTTTCTTTCTTTTTAATGGCCACATCTGCGGCATATGGAAGTTCCCAGGCCAAGGACAGAATCAGAGACCTATGCTGCAGTTGCAGCAGTGCTTTATTCTTTAACCCGCTGTTCAGGCCAGGTACCACACCTAAACCCACACCTCTGCAGTGACCTGAGCCACTGCAGTTGGATTCTTAGCCCACTGTGCCACAGTGGCAATTCCTGTTTCTTTAAGATAGTTTAAAATAAACTTTCTGGAGTTCCCGTAGTGGCGCAGTGGTTAACGAATCCGACTAGGAACCATGAGGTTGCGGGTTTGGTCCCTGCCCTTGCTCAGTGGGTTAACGATCCGGCGTTGCCGTGAGCTGTGGTGTAGGTTGCAGATTCGGCTCAGATCCCGCGTGGCTGTGGCTCTGGCGTAGGCCGGTGGCTACAGCTCCGATTCAACCCCTAGCCTGGGAACCTCCATATGCCTCGGGAGCGGCCCAAGAAATAGCAACAACAACAACAACAACAAAAAAGACAAAAGACAAAAAAAAAAAAAATAAATAAACTTTCTTTGGTTATTTTAAATGCTTTTTAGCTTATAGAGTTATTTAGTTATTTTTGGGATATGTTAAGTATAGTTATATTACAAGTAGGTATTTTTGTTTTATGGTTAATAATGTGGTTAATGAATTACTGATTATTTTCATAGCCTCCACATGCTGGGAAGTTGTTGTCTGTGTTAAAGCATATGCCTCAGAAATATGGTCCTGAAGCCTTTTTCAACTTTCCAGGAAAGAGTGCTGCAGTAAGTACATTCTAATAAGAAAATCACTTGGAGTTCTTTCCTTTGCTTCTTCCAAGTATGGCTCTATAAACATTCCTGATGTGTTCTGTGTTAGGTATAAATTTCTTTGCACAACCTAACTTAATCCTTACAGCAGTTGTGCATGTTACCTTTTTTTTTTTTTAATGGTTTCAAAGGTGAGGAAGTAGAGGCTCCAAGAAGTTAAGAAAGCTACCACTTAGCCCTTCAGTGGCAATAGAATAAGAACCCAATTCTTTTCAATATAAGCCCTGTTGTCTTATGAATTTATCTCTGCATTCTCAAATAGAAATTTATGTGTAGCATTTTCACCTTTATCTTTCCGATCATCTTTCTTTAGCCTTACATTTCACAATTAGTGTTTCTTTTAACCTGATGTAAAAAATGAGAATAATTCTTGGAAACTTTATAGGTAGGTTTTTCTGAACTGTGAGTTTCCATATTATATTAGTCTCAGCATTTTTATGAGCTGTAGTCAGTTTATAAATAAGACAATTATGTTTGCCAGTAAAATTTGTAATAATTTGAAGTTCCCGTCATGGCTCAGTGGTTAATGAATCCGACAAGGAACCATGAGGTTGCGGGTTTGATCCCTGGCCTCGCTCAGTGGGTTAAGGATCTGGTGTTGCCATGAGCTGTGGTGTAGGTCGCAGACATGGCTTGGATCTGGCATTGCTGTGGCTGAGGTATAGGCCAGCAGCTGCACCTCCAATTCGAGTCCTAGCCTGGGAACCTCCATATGCCGCAGGTGCGGCCCTAGAAAAGGCAAAAAGACAAAAGAAAAAAAAAAGTAATATTTCAAAATATTATAGGATTATATTATATAATGTATATGTGTTATTTATGCAAGCTTTTTCACCTTTTCATTATTACACTGGCCTTCCTGTTACAAGCAAACATTTTTTTGAAGATATTTCAGCCTGTTCTTTTTCTGAGCTTACCTTTTATTCATTTTTTACTTTTGTTCTCATGTCTTACTTGCTTAAGGCCCCTGTATAGCCAGGCAGTGCCAGCAGAAAGAAAACAGTGTTTTAAAAGGACATTTGTGATATTTGAATGCCTCACACACAGTATATGGTTTTCTTTGGAAAGTTTTATTGCTCATATTATTTTTTCTTTATAATTTTTCCTTAATAATCATTTTAGATTTGAATCTTTCCAGAATTACTTTCTTGGCACTGAGCTTATCATGTGTCTTGAACATAAAAAAGTATTCTCATAAGATTAACCTTTTTTAAATGCATGTTATAGTTTAATTGCTTATAATTCTTTGAGATTGTCATGTTTCCATTCTATTTACATGTATATATCTTGAAAGTGGGACACTTCAGCTCCACAGTTTTTGGAAATTTCAGAAAATAGATGTTTAGAAAGTATTCAGTGACTCCTTTTTTCCCCTTAAATATAGCTTCTAAAGAGTAGAGTATTCATGGATGAATTATCTTTTTATAAAGCTTTCATATCTTCTACTCTTATTTTTCAGTGAGAGAGAATATATGTATACAGTGAATATGTATACTTTTATTCTTTTTCTTAATGCAGTCTTCATTTTAAATCAGCCTTTGAGGTCTCAATAGTGTTAGTATATAAATTTGACTCTGATGTTTTTCATGTTTTATGGAATATCATATATATATATAAAAAGATGTATGCATGTATATGATGTATAGACATAAATGCATATGTAAATTATAACAGTAAACAAAAGCTTTGTAGTATGATCTTTTTAACAGTTTTATTGAGTTGTAATCCACCTGTCATACAATTCACTCATTTATTTACTTATTTTTGCTTTTTAGGGCTGCACCTGCAGCATGTGGAAGTTCCCAGGCTAGGGGTTGAATCAGAGCTGCAGCTGCTGGCCTATACTACAGCCACAGCAATGCGGGATCTGAGCCATGTCTGAAACCTGTGCCACAGATCGTTCGCCAGATCCTTAACCCACTGAGCAAGGCCAGGGATCGAACCTTCAGCGTCACTGATACTAGTCGGGATTGTAACCCCTCTCAGCCACATCTGGAGCTCCACAATTCACTCATTTGAAGTGTACAATTGAATAGATAAGTGTGTTCACCAAGCTGTGCAACCATTATCACAATCAGTTTTAGAACATTTTCATCACCTCAAAAGAAACCCCATGCTCATTAGCAGTCACTGTACACTTTATACAAAACTCCTAGTTTTAAATTATTCTGTTTTCTGTCTCTTGGATTTGTCAGTGCTGGACAATTCATGCAAATGGAATCATACAGTGTCTGGGCTTTTGTGATTGGGTTTTTCCACTTACCATACTGTTTTCAAGGTCCATTCATGTTGTAGATGTATTAGTGCTTCATTCCTTTCAATGGATGACTAATATATTTGCATAAGAATATACTACACTTTAATTATTCATAAATTAGTACATATTTCAGTTGATTCTACTTTTTTTGGAATGTCCTACAGGTTTTTGTGTATATGTGTTCTTTTTTTTTTTTTTTAAGGGCCGTATCCATGGCAAATGGAGATTCCTAGGCTAGGGGTCAAGTAGGAGCTGTAGTGGCTGGCCTGTGCCACAGCCACAGCAATACCAGATCCAAGTTGCATCTGTGACCTATACCACAGCTCATGGCAATGCCGAATCCTTTACCCACAGAGTGAGGCCAGGGATTGACCCTGCGTCCTCATGGATGCCAGTAAGATTTGCTTCCACTGAGCCACAGCGAGAACTCTTGTTTTCATTTCTTTTGTGTGTGTACCTAGTAGTGGAATTGCTAAGTCATATTGTCTATGTTTAACCACTTGAGGGCCTTCCAGATTGTTTTCCAACGTGGCTATATCATTTTACAATCCCACAAGCAGTTTATGAGGGTTCTAGTTTTTCTACTTGTTTGATAGCACCTATTGGTAACACTATGTCTTTCTTTTTGATAATAGTCACCGTCATCCTGGTGGGTGTGAAGTAATATGTCATTGTGGTTTTGGTTTGCATTTCCTTAATGGCTGATGATATTGAGCATCTTTGCGTGTCCTTATTGGCCATTTGCATATTATCTTGGAGAGACGTCCATTCACATCTTTTGTCCACCTAAAAATTGCATTTTTTGAGAGTTCCCACTATGGCATAGTAGGTTAAGGATCTGGCGTTGTCTCTGCAGTGGTGCTGGTTCAATTCCCACACTGAGTAGGTCACAGCTGCTGCTTGGATTTGATCCCTGGGAACCTCCATATGCCGCAGGTGCAGCCAAAAAAAATTGCATTTGTCTTTTTGTTATTGAATTCTTTATTATGTAAAATATTCTTTATATTCTAAAATATGTAAAAATTCTTTATGTATTCTTCTGGATACAAGTTCCTTATCAGATAATTTGCAAGTATTTTCTCACATTCTTTTGGCCTTCTTTTCATTTTCTAGATGGTGTTCTTTTTTTTTTTTTGTCTTTTTGGCATTTCTTGGGCCGTTCCTGCGGCATATGGAGGTTCCCAGGTTAGGGGTCTAATCGGATCTATAGCTGCCAGCCATAGCCATAGCCATAGCAACGCGGGAACCAAGCTCCGTCTGTGACCTACACCACAGCTCACGGCAATGCCGGATCTGTTAACACACTGAGCAAGGCCAGGGGTTGAACCTGCAGCCTCATGGTTCCTAGTCGGATTCGTTAACCACTGTGCCACGACGGGAACTCCATAGATGGTATTCTTTAAAGCACAAACCTTTTTAATTTTAACGAAGTCTAGTTCATGTTTTTCCTTTTCTTGGTTGTGCATAACTAAGGATTTTTTTTAACCCAATGTCCCAAAGATTTACCCCCATTTTTCCTTGTGAGAGTTTTATAGTTTTACTTTTCACATTTAGATTGATTGATTTGGGGTTAATTTTTTGTGTATGATGTAAGGAAGTGGTCAACTTCATACTTTTGCTTGTAAATATCATTTTTCAGCACTTTTATTGAAAACATTATTTTTTCCTCATTGAGGTGTTTTGATACTCCAGTTGAAAATCAAGACCACAAAGATAAGAGTTTATTTCTGGGCTTTCAATTTTTTCCATTAATCTATACCTCTATCTTTAGGCCAACAACACACCAACTTTTATTATTGTATCTTTGTGTTGTAAATTTTGAATTTGGTAGCATGAGCCCTCCAACATTGTTCTTCTTTTTAAAGGTTTTTTTTTTTGGGGGGGGGGAGGGTTTAGGTCTCTTGCATTATGTACTATGATCTTTTAAATAAAAATTTAATCCAAGTGCTAAAGTCATTTATATCATGACATGAATATATTTTTAAAATATTAGGAAAAAAATGTTATGAACGAATCCTCTTCAGTTTTTTATTTGCTGTTAAATATTCCAAGCCTTTTCCTTAACTATTTTCTTTCTTTTCTTGTCCATCTTTCTCTATTCTGATACCTTAACATTTCAGCAGCAAATTTCCAATTTGATATCACTACCTATCTTTTTTAATTGTAATATCTTTGGATATGTTAATTGTAAGAAATGAAGCAAATAAGGTTAGTGTGTCAAGCAGGTCACATGGAATATTTCTATTATTTAACTAAATATCATAACTATGTATTTTGGAAAATTCAGAAGTTATTAAAAATCTTTCAGATAAAGAGATTACTTCTGCATATTTCAATTATGACATAGAATAATAATGTAGTTGAAATATAAATACTATTGTGAGGTCTCATTCTCATGATTTCAATAGCACAGTTTTTCTTTTTTTTTAATAGCAAAGTTTTTCATTGTGAGTCAGTAACTCAAAATTTTTTCCTTTAGGCTATTGCATTACCTCCTATAGCTAAATGGCCTTACCAGAATGGTTTTACATTTCATACTTGGCTAAGAATGGATCCTGTAAATAACATCAATGTGGATAAAGATAAACCCTATTTGTATTGGTATGTATTTCTGTAACTTAGTATTGTTATTTTACTTTGAAAATGAGAAGAATATTTAGAGGTGAAATGAAAACTTACTCTTTTTAGTTTCAGAACCAGCAAAGGTCTTGGTTACTCTGCTCACTTCGTTGGGGGCTGTTTGATTATAACATCAATAAAGTCAAAAGGAAAAGGCTTTCAACACTGCGTGAAATTTGATTTCAAGCCACAAAAGGTATACATTCATGTCGAGACATAGTTAAGTTACCAAGCTATTCTCACCTTCACAATGCTTTGTTTTAATGTTTTTGACAGAATATGCAGTAAATCCCAACTCTCTTTTTATACTACTTCAGAAAATGAAGTGTAGATCACTGGATAATTGTTAACTACTTTGGTTTGAATAATAAAAAGAGTGAATATTTAGTTGTAGAGTTCAAGGGAAATACAAGGGGAAAATATCAGTGGGGATTATTTTAGTAGTAGTGGTAGTGGAGGTTGTAAAAGGTATTTTCTTTTGTAACTTAAAATTTAGAGATTAATACATGGTTTATCAAGAAAATGTACATGTATGCATATGGTAGACAGTTAAATAGATAAAACAAATATGACAATTTTGAAAGTTGTGGAAACTAGATGTTTGGAGAAAGTGTGTATACTTTTTACTTTCAGGGGGTATATTTGAAAGTTTTCCTATTAAAAAGTTGGAAAAATAATTTCTTAGGTAAATTCTAATCTGTTGAGAGTTCCCTTAAATCAGTATTTTTGCAGAGGTAGAATACAGAATTTAATAAAGGAGGTCTTATTTTATTTTAGATTCAATTGTAATTTAGCATTTAGTTTCTCCTTGTTATTGTCAGTGTGGTTGAGTTGTTGGAATGATCACTATCTTTTTTTTTTGACCATTTTGCTGATTCAGTGGTATATGGTAACCATAGTGCACATATATAACCGGTGGAAGAACAGTGAGCTTCGATGTTATGTGAATGGTGAGCTTGCTTCCTATGGAGAGATCACGTGGTTTGTCAACACCAGTGATGTAAGTAATTTGAAAAAGTTACAGTGAAATAAGGAAAATATATTTTACATTAAATATAAATTTTAGAATAGCACATAGTGGGGTTTTTATCATCATCATTTGGCTAGCATGTTAATATATTAATAGAGAAGAACTGTGCTAATGTGTCACCTAAAATATTACTCAGTCCTTGTTATAAAATTATTTTGAATAGGATAGAGAGAAGGATTGATAGGAAATAGTAGGTATATCTTAAAAGCATTTATATCATTGGTCCATTGATCAAATTAAACTTGAGGAGTTTCTGCTATGGTGCAGTGGGTTAAGAATCTGACTGCTGTGGTTTGGGTCCCTGTGGACACGCAGGTTTGCTTTGCAGCACAGTGCAGTGGGTTGAAAGATCCTGCATTACTGTAGTGCGGCAGAGGTTGCAGCTGCAGTTCAGATTCAGTCCCTGCCCCAGGAATTTCTGTATGCTGTGGGCGTGGCCATAAAAATTAAAACGGATTTGAGAGCTCTGCTATGGGGTTCTGATTATTGTAATACATAGAATTAGATGACATATGCTTATAAATTTACCATATAATTCATAGCTGCTACAGGTAGCTATCATGTTATAATATTTTCAGGATTCTTAAATATCTATAGCTTAGAATTAAATTCAAACATTTTTTTATCCCCTGATTACATTAATAGAAACCTTAAAAAAACAGATCTTGAAAATGAATACTTTTTTTTTTTTGTCATTTCTTGGGCCGCTCCCGCGGCATATGGAGGTTCCCGGGCTAGGGGTTGAGTTGGAGCTGTAGCCACTGGCCTACACCAGAGCCACAGCAATGCTGGAACTGAGCTGTGTCTGCAACCTACACCACAGCTCACAGCAACGCCAGATCGTTAACCCACCAAGCAAGGCCAGGGATCGAACCCATGACCTCATGGTTCTTAGTCAGATTTATTAACCACTGCACCACGACGGGAACTCTAAAATGAATACGTATTTGCAACACCCATTTACCACTAACTCTTCCTTTCATATCCTGTGCTACGCATATTTATATATTTTGCAATGTTAAATGTAAGAGCTCAGGTTATTATAACAGATAGACTTAGGTTTGAATTCCAGTTTTACTGACTACATAGCCTTACTTATTTTATTAGGCCTAAGTTTGCTTCACCTAAAAATGAGTGTAGAATAGTACCTATCTCAGAAGGTGCTGTTGAGATTCTGTTCACAAATCCATTGGCGGAGTGCCTTGTACAGAATAAGTGCTCAATAAATGTTAGCTCTCATATTTTTTTAATACAAAAAAGATGTCAGATTTGTGTATTGTTTTTCAACCTGTTTTTTCCTTACGTTAACTTTTATTGGGTGCTTCTAACTTTATTTTCTGTAAGCCCCAGCATTGCAACATAAGTACTACTGT
This sequence comes from Phacochoerus africanus, assembly GCF_016906955.1. Taxonomy (NCBI): domain Eukaryota; kingdom Metazoa; phylum Chordata; class Mammalia; order Artiodactyla; family Suidae; genus Phacochoerus; species Phacochoerus africanus. The sequence continues at coordinate 77,989,310 of NC_062553.1, forward strand.
AATTTTCGCTTTACAGATGAGACTGAGCACAGAGAGGTTAAGTAGTTTGCCAAGAACAGAAGCATGGGAAACAGCGATTTGATCTAGTGGTTTGCCTTCAGAGCCCAAGTGTTAAAAATTTTCTGCATTCCTTAATGTTATTACATATGTATTTTCCAACATCCTTCCTAATGATTTTGTGGTATAAAAGCATACTCTAAGATATGAAGTACTTTTCTTTCCTCGTTGTGTATATGGGCTTTTAAAATGTGGTCTTTGCAACCTGGATGTTATTAAGAGGATTTTTTTATTTTAAGAAGAAAAACGCACTTGTTTTTCTGGATTTACACATTTCTTTTGAGAGATTGCATCTACTCCAATGAGTTTACCCATTATTTGTATCTTGATGTCTGCAAAGAAATCTGTCTTTACAGTTTTACCTTCTCACTAAACATACTGAACTCTGTTGGCAATTGCTTCTTCCTCCATATTAGTTCACAGAAAAGATGCATTTATTAGATGTCCCAGACTTAACTTGTAATTTTCCTCATTGCTCCAGAATCTGCTTTCTGCCCTGTTCTTTGGTTGACCACATATGAACCTTCAGAGCCCATAATGACTTTTCTATGTTTCCTACGTCCGCTTTGTCATCAAGTTTTGTTTATTGTACTTCAGAAACTTATCTCCTTTTCTGTGATGTCTTTCCTGATCTCTGCACCAAATGAGAATGAATGAAGTGCTAAATGAATTATTTTAATCTATTCAGATTATATTTTGGAATGGACAAAATGTTATTTTGGGTATTGTTATTTCTGGAGGAGATAGTTTTTTGTTTTTTTCTCTAATAAAATCTTCTGTTTCTTCCACAGACCTTTGACAAGTGTTTCCTGGGCTCATCAGAAACAGCAGATGCTAATAGGGTATTCTGCGGTCAGATGGCTGCAGTTTACCTTTTTAGCGAAGCTCTTAATGCAGCTCAGATTTTTGCTATTTATCAGTTGGGCCTGGGATACAAGGTACTTTACTTGATGTTCGCTGCTTAACCTAGTGTTGGTTGAGTTTGATTTGCAGGTGGGTGATGATGCATGGGCTGTTTACAACTTGGGTTACTAAACTGTATGTCAAAGTGACCAGAGGCACCGTAGGGACATCACAGGAGTCAAAAGGGTACTTTAACGTTTTGTGGGCAGCATCGCGTACTTGTCATATGTGGGGTACTGTGCACACTGCTAGCTTAAGTTTCAACTTTATGCTGCATTTCTTTTGGTGATATTATATCTTTGAACAGTTTTTAGTAGTTGCTATGATAAAAAGCAAGTGCCATGTGAAAATTAGTGTGGAATAGGAAATGAGAATGAGGTATGAAATCCCATTCCAAAATTTGAGTATGTGTGCAGTGTCTAAGATGCGTATACATCCCATCAATAAATAATTTTGGTAATAGAATAGTAAAGGAAATAATTTTTCAATTAGTGCATTAATTTGTTCAGATGGCTAATAAATTAAGATATAAAGTTAAAATATAAAATATAATTGTTAAAATATAAAGTAGTTGGGTCAAACTAGTAAACAGAAGTGTTCAATATTTATTTTGGTTCAGAGCACCATAAAAAATTAAAGAGAAGGTGCGTCATGAATCTAGAAAGTTTGGGAACCATATGTTAAGCTATTGTTAGTCTTTTTTTTTTTTCAGGGAATAATATAATGATGTGCTATGTTCCTTTGAGAACAAAACCAACTTTATTGACTTAACTTGTACACTGAGTGAGTAAATAACGTATTTTAATCAGTTTTGATACAAGTATGCCAACATAGCAGTTGAGAAATAGAACATTTCATCATAGCAGAGGAATCACTCTGCTCCTGCCTAATCAGTTCCTTGTGCTTGGTAACCCCACCCATTCCTGGCAACCACTGATCTGTTTCTGTCACTATAACTTAGATTTGTTTTTATGCAGATAGAATCATGCGGTGTATACTCCTTATAGTTTTTTCTTAGCATATTTTAAGATTCATCCATGTTGCTTTGTGTTAGTTATTTTTTTTCTTATTTACTGATAAGTAGTATTCCATTACATGAACATATCACAGGTCTTTAACAATTTATTTAGTAATGGACATTTGAGTAGTTTTTAGATTTTGGCTGTCACGAACAAGCTGCTGTTAATTTTGGTGTACAAATCTTTGTGTATTTCATAAATACCTAAGAGTGGAATTGCTGAGTGGTGCCTAAAATTGGGAAAAAAGGAATTGCTGATAAATGGTACTCAAATTTTAGTTATGCAAGATGAAAAAGTTCTAGAGTTTTTCTGTATAAACTGTGACTGTGGATGACAGCACCAAACTGTTAAGAAGGTGGATATCCTGTTAAGTGTTCTTACTGCAATAAAATTAAAAAAGATAAAAGAAGTAAAAAGCAGTGAAACCAGACATCTTGACTTTTTCCTGATCTTAAAGGAGAAAGTGTCAACTATGATGCTATCAATTTTCTGTAGATGGTCTTCGTTAATTTAAGGGAAGTTTACTTTTATTCCTAGCTTATTGGGTATTTTATCATGAATTGTTAGATTTTTTTTTTAGATTTTGTCAGATGCTCTTTGTGCTTCTGTTGAGATGACCATGTGATTTTTGTCTTTTATTTTTATTAATATAGTATATTATGTTGACTGTTCAAATTTTAAAACAACGTTGAGTCTCTGGGATAATCCCATTGGGTCATAGTTTATTTTCCCATCTATGAATAAGGCCCAGAGAAACACATAAGTGGTAAATGTGTAGAAATAACTGCTGATATTAGTACTTTAAATAACCTGTGCCAAATTCTTATTGATAGTTATCTCTAATACATTAATAGCTTATTCTTTTCCTTACTGTGTCATCAGATAGTGATAAAACTGTACTTAGAAGTGATATAAAGTGAGAAATTGATCACCATGGAATTACTCTTTGCTTTACTTATTACTGTTGAAATCTATTGTGTAGTGTAAACCATGTGTTAGACTGTTCCCCAAAACTTGTGTAAGATAGCAGAGATATGGAAAAATCTTTAAAACATTGCAATTAAGTACTTTAAGGATTTAAAACATATATTTTATTTATTTATTTATTTTTATTTTTTATGATTTTTGTTTTTTCCACTATAGTTGGTTTATAGTACTCTGTCAGTTTTGTACTGTACAGCAAAGTGACCCAGTCACACACACACATATGTATATATGTACACATTCTTTTTCTCACATCATCCTCCATAAAACATGTATTTTAAAAGTAAAGGATGGAATGCTTCTCTTGTGTCTTCTTAATGTTTGGTGAAGCACCTTATTGCTTTAAGTCTTTTGAAAGGGAATTGTTTTTGTTTTAATCAGTCATATCAAATAGTAATTACGCATATGTGTTATTTCCGTAAAGCTAACAGGAATTCCTGAAATATTCCAAATACTTAGTTTTTTTTAGATTTAGCTTAGTTTAGATTTGTTGGTAGGAATGACTTATTCCCATATGCCACATAAAATAGGAAATGTTTGTTTAGATGTTTCTTTTCAAAACTTGTACCTGCTACTGTTGACATACTGTACTTTAAACAGACTCAAAGAGTAAAATATTATTTTTAATTGAACTCTTGTTTTCTTTCCTTCTTTTCTTATTTGCTTTTTAGGATGGAACCTGTGGCATATGGAAGTTTCCAGGCAAGGGGTCGAAGTGGAGCTGCAGCTGCCGGCCTACACCACAGCCACAGCAACACAAGATCTGAGCTGTGTCTGCTACCTAAACCACAGTTCATGGCAACGCCAGATCCTAAACCCACTGAGCGAGGCCAGGGATTGTACCTGCAACCTCATGGATAATAGTCGGGTTCATAACCTGCTGAGTCACAATAGGAACTCCCTAACTGAACTTGTATCTAATCCCTACTCTGCCACAAGTTAATTTTGTGGCCTTAGAGAAATCAGCTAATTTCTTGGGACTTCCTCAGTTTCTGCTTTTGAAAAATGGATTGTATAATCTCCCAAAGTATATGGTCATTATTTGTAAAAATTGGTAAATACTTTAGCTTTTATAGGTTCCCCAGATGGCATTTCTCCTCAAAAGTATTTATTCACATAAACACCTAGTGATGAAATACCCATTATAATTCGTTTTCACTAAGTGAAAAAAGTTAAAACAGTGCTTATAAATTTATTAATTGTTTATCTAGGAGGTAGAAATTTTAGAAAAATAGAAATGATCAGGGTGATGTATTTAATTACGGCCATTTGAGTATTTCACATAAAAGTCAGAAAAGTAAAGATAGTCTGACTATCCTGTTTTACATTTTATTTTTACAGCAGTATTGAATCAGAATTCACAAGTTGTTGGAACAGACAGTCCTTGTAGCCTTAAGTGGCTTCAGTTAGCTTTAAAAAAAAAGTCTTGTCTATCATTTCTTAGAACTATAATTCAAAAGCGCTATATAAATATAGACTTCTACAATATTATAATGTTGATACATAAATTGCTTTTAATTCTGGTATTGAATTTAAAAAACAAAAGTAAAGAAATTTTCTAAATCTATGTTAATAGATGCATGATAGAAAAATATGTAATTTTTAACATCAATAACGTAAAGTGGGCTGCTAGAGATGTAAATTAGTGGAGCTTTTGTGGTTGAAATCATTATCAATTTAAATTAGAGTGTGTGACTTTAAGTTGTTTCATATAATTTCCATGGTAACCACAAATAAAATACCTATAAGAATTTCAGGAGTTCCCTTTGTAGCTCACTGGTTAACGAACCTGACTGTAATCCATGAGGATTCAGATTCTATCCCTGGCCTTGCTCAGTGGGTTAAGGATCTGGCATTGCCTTGAGCTGTGGTGTAGGTCGCAGATTTTGCTTGGATCTTGTGTTGCATTGCTGTGTTGTTGTGACGTAGGCTTGAGGTGTAGTTCCCATTCGACCCCTAGCCTGACAGCTTCCATATGCCTTGTGTGTGGCCCTAAAAAGCAAACAACAACAATAACAACAATGAAATTTCACAAAGTTAGAGAATGGGATCAAAGCATATAAGTACCCCCCCCAAAAAAAGAAATACACAGGGAAGCAATTAACAGTTAACAAATTATGATGAACAAAATGGCAATAGTTAGTCATTCCCATTCAGTAATTACTTTAAATGTGAACAGATTAAACTTCTAACTCAAAAGAAACAAATTGGCTGAGTGGATTGAAAAAACAAGATCCAATGTTTCCTAGCAGAGATGCACTAAGGACATACATAGGCTGACTGTGAAAGCATGGAAGAAGATAGTGCATACAGATGATAACCAAGAGAGAGCAGAGGGAGCCATACTTACATCAGAAAAAACAGACTTGAAGTCACTCTTACAAGAGACAAAGGAAGAACTCATATAATGATATGATACTGACACTTATAATCCTCTAAGTATCAGTTCACCAGGAAGATATGACAATTTAAAATATATAACTAGGAGTTCCCATCATGGTGCAGCAGAAATGAATCCGACTAGGAATGATGATATTGTGGGTTTGATCCCTGGCCTCGCTCAGTGGGTTAGGGATCTGGCGTTGCTGTGAGCTGTGGTGTAGATTCCAGATGCAGTTCAGATCTGGCATTGCCATAGCAGTGGCGTAGGCCGGCGGCAACAGCTCCAGTTAGACCCCTAGCCTGGGAACCTCCTATATGCCGTGGTGCGGCCCTGAAGGAAAAAAAAAAAGACAAAAAAATATATGCATCTAACATCAGAGTTTCTAGATACATGAAGCTCACATTGACAGCACTGAAGGAAGAATTATGCAGAAACACAACAATAGTAGGCTACTTCAATATACCACTTTCAAAAATGGGCAGAAGAACCAGACAGAAGATCAATAAGGAAGCAAAGATCTTGAACAACAATATTGATCCATTGCATCTAAGAGACATGTGGAGGAAATTCTACCAACAACAGTAGGGTACACATGGAGCAGACTTTTGAATAGACCACGTGTTACCATGTAACAAGTCTTAACAAATTTAATAATACTGAACTCATACCAAGAATCTTTTCTGACCATGATGGAATGGAATTGGTAGCAGAAGAAAACTGGAAAATAAACAAATATGTGGAAATTAACCAACACACCCTTAAAAAAACTAATGGGTCAAAGAAGAAACGATGAGGAAAATTAGAAAATATCTTGAGACAAATGAAATTTGAAATAACATATACCAAAACCTATGGAATTCAGGGAAAGCAGTACTAAGAAAGAAGTTCATAGTGATGAATGCCTGTTTAAAAAAAGAGAAGGGGAGTTCCCGTCGTGGCGCAGTGGTTAACGAATCCAACTAGGAACCATGAGGTTGCGGGTTCGGTCCCTGCCCTGGCTCAGTGGGTTAACGATCCGGCGTTGCCGTGAGCTGTGGTGTAGGTTGCAGACGCGGCTCGGATCCCGAGTTGCTGTGGCTCTGGCGTAGGCCGGTGGCTACAGCTCCGATTGGACCCCTAGCCTGGGAACCTCCATATGCCGCGGGAGCGGCCCAAGAAATAGCAACAACAACAACAACAAAAGACAAAAAAAATAAAAAAAATAAAAAAAAAAAATAAAAAAAGAGAAGGATTGGAGTTCCCCTCCTGGCTCAGAGGAAACGAATCTGACTAGTATTCAAGAAAACACAGGTTGGATCCCTAGCTTTACTCAGTGGTATAAGGATCCGGCATTGCCATGAGCTGTGGTGTACGTCAAAGATGTGGCTTGGATCCTGCGTTGCTGTAGCTGTGGTGTAGCGTGGCAACTATAGTTCCGAATTGACCCCTAGCCTGGGAACCTCCATGTGGTGCCACTGCGGCCCTAAAAAGACCAAAGGAAAAAGAAAAAAAAGCCAAAAACCCCCCTGATAAATAGCCTGATTAATTAGGAAAAAAGAGAGAATTTAGATAACTAGAAGCAGAAATGAAAAAGTAGGTATTATTACTAATGCCATGAGTGTAAGAATAATTATGAGACTACTACAAACAGTTATGTGTCAAAAAATTGCATAACCTAGAAGAAATAGTTATTCCTAGAAACATACAATGTACCAAGACTGAAGAAATAAAAATCTAAGCAGACTATAGCTGGTACGGAAATTGAATCAGTAATCAGAAATCTCTGAATAAGGAAAAGCCTAAGACCAAATGGCTCCACTGGAGTTTTCTATCAACATTAAAGAAGAATCAAACACCAATCCTCCTCAACTCTTCCAGGAAATAAAGAGAAAGGAACACTTCTCAACTCATTTTTTGAGTCCAGCATTGTCCTGAAACCACAGCCAGACAAAGACACTACAAGAAAAGAAAGCTACAGATTAATATCCCTGGCTAATATTAATGCAAAAAATCCTCAATAGTAGAGTAGCAAACACAATTCAAGAGCACATTAAATGGATCATACCCTATGACCAACTGGAATTTATTGCTGGATTGTAAGCCTAGTTCAACATACAAAATTCAGTCAGTGTAATACACCATATTAACGGAGTGAAGGACAAAAACTACATCATCATCTCAGTAGATGCAGAGAAAGCATTTGACACAATTCAGCACCCTCTCATAATAAAAAACAATTAATTAGAAAAGTACCTCAAAATAACAAGGTAATATACCAAAAGCCCATAGCTAACATCATATGCAACAGTGAAAGAGTAAATGCTTTTCCTCTAAGTTTAGGAACAAGGCAAGGATGCCCACTCTTACATTTCTGTACTACATAGTACTGGCTGTCCTAGCTGGAGCAAATAGTCAAGAAAAAAGAGTAAAAGTCATCCGCACTGGAATGGGTAAAGTCAAATCATCTCTCTTCACAGATGATATAATCTTATATGTAGAAAACCCTAAAGGTTTCACAAAACAACTGTTGGAGTCAGTAAATGAATTCAGCAAAGTGCAGGATACAAAGCAGCAACAAAAATCAGGAGTTCCTGCTGTGGCTCAGTGGGTTGTAAGGACTTGGTGTTGTCTCTGTGAGGATTCGGGTTTGATTGCTGGCCTTGTTAATTGGGTTAAGGATCTGCTGTTGCCGAGGTGTAGGTCACAGACGTGGCTCAGATCTGGTGTTGCTGTGGCTGTGGTTGTAGGCCGGCAGCTGCAGCTCTGGTTGGACCCCTAGTCTGGGAAGTTGCATATGTTGCAGGTGTGGCTGTAAAAAGAAAAAAACCCAACAAAATCTGTTGCCTTTCTGTACAGTAACAACAATCTGAAAAAGGAAAATAAGGTAATAGTCCCATTTATAATAGCATAAAAAAGAATACTAAAGAATAAACTTAACCAAGGGGGCATAAGACTTGTACAGTGAAAAGTAACAAAAGGATTAAAGACAAAAATAAAATGGAAAGACATCAATCTTCATGGATTGAAAGACTTAATATTGTTTGAACTTGTACTGCAATTGCCATAGTTAATGCTATTGTACTGTACACTTAAATATATTTCATATGGTAAATTTTATGTGCTTTTTGCAAAAATTAAAAAAATACAGTGAAAAAATATATTTGGTAAGACATTAATTTTTACATTTTTGAAAGTGAATTTTTAATGTCAAGTTGACTTGACTTCCATTATATCTTTTAAATGAATTCAGTCCTCTTTAGAAGTAATTAAACATTTAGGGTGCCTTTTAATTGATATTAGGAAAATGATCAGCGTTATGTCTCCTTAAATTTTTATATTTGTGGTGATTTGTGTTTAGGTTTTCTTTTTGTGGCATACCATTTTAACTGTTCTACTTTTTATTAATTCTTAGGGTACATTTAAATTCAAAGCAGAAAGTGACCTGTTCCTTGCTGAGCATCACAAACTCTTATTGTATGATGGCAAACTCTCCAGTGCCATTGCATTCACGTACAATCCACGAGCCACCGATGCCCAGCTCTGCCTTGAATCATCCCCTAAGGACAACCCTTCAATCTTCGTTCATTCACCGCATGCACTCATGCTCCAGGTACTAGCCATAATCTTTTAAGAATATTTTGAATGGTAAATTTTGATGTATTATTGAGGTCTACTTGATAGTGTCTATTAATGATACACTCAGTGTAACATTTTATTGTTCCTTTTATGTTTTGTTTTTACTTGTTTGGTTAAAGAAACATTGGAATCTTTACTGTGTCTTCTATTTTATAAGGATGTGAAGGCAGTTTTAACACATTCCATTCAAAGTGCCATGCATTCAATTGGAGGAGTACAAGTGCTGTTTCCACTTTTTGCACAGTTGGATTATAAGCAATATTTATCTGATGAGGTTGACTTGACTATATGGTAAGTGCTTTTGCTTTTTTTTTCATCGATATGAGAGTTATTTTCATCACTGTTGAGCTGCACCGTATTTTCTCAAAACTTTTAAATTTGTTGTTAGGGCTAAAAGAACATAAAGAAATTTGTGAGCTATAATTGTTTATTACAAAGTCGATTTAATTATAATGATATTGAAATTTTAAATCAGTAGGAAATATGCTACCTCTAAAATATTAATTTTTTGAATAAAGTTAGAAATAGTGATAATGGACTTATCAAAAATGAATGCATTTTTATCTAAAATATAATTTTAAAATATTTTAAATGGTTATCTGGCAGTAATTTCTTATGGTAATTTACCTTTGCATATTTAATTATTATTGATTGCAAGTAATTAATTGACCTCTAAAAATGTTTGATGATGTTATGCAATAAGTGATTTTTTTTTAAATTAGATTATGTATTTGACACCTTTGTCTCTTTTGTTTAGTGTTGAGTATAAAAACGAAGAGACACGAATTCTAGGACAAGTCATTAAAATACTGGAATCATTAAAATACCCCTGTGGCTCAGGGGTTATGAACCTTACTAGTATTCATGAGAACACAGGTTCAGTCCCTGGCCTTGCTCAGTGGGTTAAGGATCCAGCATTGCCGTGAGCTGTGGTGGAGGTCACAGACACAGCTTAGATCTGGTGTTGCTGTGGCTGTGGTGTAGGCTGGCAACAGCAGCTCCTATTCAACCCCTAGCCTGGGAATTTCCATATGCTGCAGATGTGGCCCTAAAAAAGCAGGAAAAAAAAAGAAAAAAAGAAAATGTTGGAGAGGATGTCTAAATGAATGTTTTGTGATTGTATATGCTATTGAAACTTTGTAATAAAGTAATTGTTAAATTTATTGAGTAATATTAATGTTTTTTGTTCTCCCCTTTTGAAGTTATTTCTGATTTCTACTTTTATATGCAACTTGAAGGATACTAACAATATATGTATTTAATGATGTAATTCTTCTAGATTATTTTCAGGTGACAGTATGACTTTTTCAAAATGAATTATGTATCAAACTAGAATTTATTGACTACATTAAAAATCAATAAAAAATTACTCTTGACATATTACTACTTCATCAAAATTTTTTGCGTCCTGGTCTAAAACTCTTGTAACAGGGCTCAGTTACTTAATTTTTTTCAGCTGCACCTGTGGCATGTTCTTCGGTCAGGGATGGAACTTACACCGCAGCTGTAACCAGAACCACAACAGTGGCAACACTGGATCCCTGTTGAGCCATGTGGGAACTCCTTTTTTTTTTGTAATAAATTTTTCAACATTGTTGGAATTGCTTACACTTAAAAGCACTTTTGTGCTTTTGGAGGAGGTTGGCTGTTTTCTTTTCCTGTTTTTTTTTTCTTTTTCTTTTTATGTTTGCACCTGTGGCATATGGAAATTCCTGGCCAGGGGTCGAATCCAAGCTGTAACTGTGGCTTATGCCACAGCCATGGCATCACCAGATCTGAGCCCCATCAAGCTTCACTGCAGCTTGTGGCAATGCTGGATCCTTAACCCACTGAGCTTGCCAAGGATCAGACTCACATCCTCACAGAGATAATGTCAGGTCCTTAACCCACTGAGCCACACGATAGGAACTCCTGTTGTCCTTTTCTTTGTGGGAATCTCTCAAAACCTTTGAGAAGGATGTAACAGCAGACCTTACTTCATTCCATTTTGAGTATCTAAAAGTTTTGAAGTGGGAGCATGGCCATAGCCCCTGTTTGCTTTTAAAAGTTTTCTTCACTATTCTTATGATTTTTTTATTAGTGTAATGAACAAAATTTTTTGTTGTTGTTGTAACACATATTTTCTTTTCTTTCTTTTTCTTTTTTTTTTTGATTGTTATTTCCCCAATACAATTTTTTTTTCCTCTGTACAGCATGGGGGCCCAGTTACACATACATATGTACATATTTTTTCTCCCATTATCGTGTGCCATCATAAGTAACTAGATGTAGTTCTCAGTGCTACACAGCAGGACCTCATTGTTAATCCATTCCCAAAGCAATAGTTTGCATCTGCTAACCCCAAGCTCCCAATCCATCCCCTCCCTTCTCCTCCCCTGGGAAGTCACAAGTCTATTCTCCAAGTCCATGATTTTCTTTTCTGTGGAAAGGTTCTTTTGTGCTGTGTATTAGATACCAGATATAAGTGATATCATATGGTATTAAATTATTGTTTGAGTACTACAGTTCATCTACAACTTTACTTTCTTATCTTCCTCTTTATGAACCCTGTGTTCTGTTCAAATTAGGCCAGTCTGAAGCCCTAACATATTTGAGGATTTCTACCCTAGTCTTTTTGCCCCACATCTTGACCTCTGACCCTCTAAAATTGAATATACTTGCTCATTTAAGTTACATCCATTTTTTAGGACCATAATGTACTTATATTAACCATTTATTACTTGTTTTTGGACAATTGCTAATTTTTCTCTTTTGTGTATGTTTGTCATATTGTTTCTAAGTAATTCACTTATTACCATATTTGTGATAAAGTATATGAACTAAATGTTCGAGTAATAAATCCTAATCTTACATTAAAATTTTGGCCTTGAGATAATGTTGGAGGCAGTTTTAGTAGAGTATCAATTTCCTTGAAATAAAAAATTTCTCTTAAGGTAAATGAGAGACTGAGTCTATCTCAACAAATTTTTTTTTAATAGAATATGTTTTCTCAAATTGTTGTCTTTTTTCTTAATCCAGTTCAACTTTGCTGGCTTTTATCATGGAGTTGTTGAAGAACTCAATTGCTATGCAAGAGCAGATGCTTGCTTGCAAGGGCTTCTTGGTTATAGGATATAGCCTTGAAAAGGTAAAGTATGAAATGATATAGATATATATATATATATTTTAAACTTAAATGTTATTTGCATTTTAAACGTTACATGGTCATTATAAAATTCATAAAATACCTATTCTTAAATAAGAGAAGGTAAAAATCCATCAAATTGTCCCATCTATAGGTAAGTTATTCATATTTTATCATATATCCATGAAATAATTTATATTTTTGATACTTACTTTGCAGGCCATGAAACTTGGTCTGCTAAGTGTTTGAGAATTTCTTTCTGCAAGTATATCTCCTTGGTTGTGTAAAGTTACCTAAATTAAAATAACCTTTTGTTGTTTCACTTTGCCCCCACTGCTTTATTAGAGAAATGTGAAATTGAGTCTCATGGCATCTTTTACTTGGAGCATAGTTTGTGGACCAACTTTTTTTTTTGGTATTAACAGAGTTTACTTACCTTGCCTTTCTTGGTAGTGACCTTTGAAATATCTTCCTTTGCAGTCTTCCAAAGCCCATGTCAGCAGAGCAGTGCTTGAACTTTGCCTTGCGTTTTCTAAATATCTGAGTAATCTACACAATGGGATGCCCCTACTCAAGCAATTGTGTGATCACATTCTTCTTAACCCAGCTATATGGATTCATACCCCAGCCAAGGTAATACATGTATTGATTTTGTGCAACTGTCTTCACAAAGTTTTTGTGCTTGAGAAGAGTGATAATTATGAGGATTTTCTTTTATCCATTTACGTGCTATTATGTAAGATTTCAGTGGATTACATTTTTTGACTAAGTATGCTTTTGCAAGTCAGTATTTCCTTTATCCCTTCCTCTCTTTCTCCCCTTCCTGCAATATCAGAGCCATGGTTTTTATTTGCTGTTGTTAAATCATATTTTCTTTGAGACTTTGATTTATATTTACTAAATTTACATTTCCTAGATGTAAGTCAAAGTTGGGTAGTTACGTTGTAAATACAATGTTTCCGATCAACTGTAGCTTTATTCTATTGCAGATATACATACATATGTATCTGTGTATCTTTGTGTATATATGCATATATATATATTTTTTTTTTTTCGTTTCCTACTCACTGTGCTCTCTCTCCCTCTTTTTTTTTTGTCTTTTGTCTTTTGTCTTTTGTCGTTGTTGTTGCTATTTCTTGGGCCGCTCCCGCGGCATATGGAGGTTCCCAGGCTAGGGGTTAGAATCGGAGCTGTAGCCACCGGCCTACGCCAGAGCCACAGCAACGCGGGATCCGAGCCGCGTCTGCAACCTACACCACAGCTCACGGCAACGCCGGATCGTTAACCCACTGAGCCAGGGCAGGGACCAAACCCGCAACCTCATGGTTCCTAGTCGGATTCGTTAACCACTGCGCCACGACGGGAACTCCTCTCCCTCTTTTTTACACACATATTCCTTCTACCCATATGATGAACTCCTGAGTTTATTAGAGGGACAGGTGAAATGTTACCCTTTCTTGAAGGCTTCCATGACATACTGGTCTTATTTTATCATTTTATTTTTTTTGGTCTTTCTTTTTTTTTTACTTTTTAAGGTGGCACCTGCAGCATATGGAGGTTCCTAGGCTGGGGGTCTAACTGGAGCTGCAGCTGCCGGCCTACACCACAGCCACAGCAACTCAGGATATGAGCTGCATCTCCGCCCTACACCATAGCTCATGGCAACGCTGGATCCTTAACCCACTGAGCAAAGCCAGGGATTGAACCCGCATCCTCATGGATGCTAGTTGGGTTTGCTAACTGCTGAGCCACGATGGGAACTCCTTATTTTATCATTTTAATTTCACATTAATAAAAGTTATTACATAGAATTATATTGAAACAGGAATTTTAAACAGTACTGTAACAACAAACCACTTACGTTAAGTGAACATAAGTGAATTTGTGGTAAAGTATATAAATAAAAACTTTGATAAATCCTAATGTTCTATTAAGTTATCCTAAAAAATGTAATAGTGATAGTGTTAAGCAGAACTTGAAACAGAAATTTTTATTAAATCGCATAATTGCATCTGCAGTTTTTGTTAGAAGTTGTATCATTTCAAAGCCATTGATTTTCTTTCTCCCCCTCTTTGGTTCATTTTCAAGTGTTCATCATTGTTCAGGTTGGAATAACACATACTTACTCTAGTTGTCAGAAAAAAAAATGTCTGCAGACTTTTTGCTTTTCTAGAGTCATAGTATCTTATTTTCAGCTGCTCTTTTCAGATGTTAAGGAGAAAAACAGCTGCTGACTCTGATTGCCATTTGGAAATAATCAAAGGAGGCAGCTGGAGGTTGTAGCTTTTTATCTCTGAGTTCAAATTTGACCTCTTTCTCTTCTATGACCCTCAGTCTTATTTCTTTTCAAGGATTGTTTCAAGTTACTTTTTAAATCTTTTACTAAACACTTCTTTGTCTTACTAAGCAGAGTATTTATAAGACTTTGGATCTCTTTTGATGTGGTCAAAAAGCCTCTTATTAGATACTTACTTGTAGGGGAATATTTAAAAAATTTATCATGTCATTTCCTTCAGTTCCTAGTATGAATATACTTTATTTCTTACCTTTTACTTGTTAATAATTTTCTTTAATTTCCTTTTTAGAATTTGCAGTTGTCTTGGTAATATTAAACTTAACTTTTGTTTCAGGCTTCTGCTTTGTGTATCCATGAGGGGTTATATCTTATTTTATTATCCAGGTAGTTATAACAAAGGGCAGATCCAAAATTTGTTTGACCTCAAGGTCCTAATAATTCCAGGAGGAAGGAGTTTTTTAAAGAAAAAGAATACAACATAATGCATAAAAAAGTCAGACTTTGTTTATTGGAAGGAACCTGAATTAGATGGGCAGGCATAAGATTTAAGTTTCATTAGCTTCAAGGTAAATTCACCTCTGGTTACCAATGTTGGAGGTATGGATTATGGATCGATCCTTGCTTTTGGAAAAGGGTGCTCAGAGTCATTTATAATATCCATTTATCTTTGATCTGCTCAGAGACAGGCTTTAAATGACCTAACAGAGAGATGAGTGTTCCTGTAGACAGTCTCTCATTTGTTGAGGGGCTACTTTAACCTGGTCACTGTGGATGCGATGGTCAGTAAGACAGATCTGATTCCTGCCCTCAAAGAATTCAGACGTAATGGGAAATACAGATGTTCACATAGAATTCGTGTGGTTATTACATTATATAAAGAGTGAATGAGGAAAGGTTTATTTGTAATTAGAATGTAAATAATCTTGAGGTCTTCATTCTTATTTACCTGAATATGTTGCTCTTAAATAGTTTCTTTAACTATCATATCATTCTCCACAGGCTGGCTTTCTCCAGTTTTCTGTACCTTAGTTTATCACTCTTTTTTCCAGAATTGCTTTAAGTTTTTAACATGTCACTCTCATCACATCATTTCTTAGCCCCAATTGTTTTCACGATAAAGTATTAAGTCTTTATGCCAATTCTTCCTAGGCTTTCTCTCTGAAAAACTCAGTTATCCTCAGTGGCTGGGTAGGTACTAAAAGGTTATCCTTAGAGCAGTGATTTTTTTTTTTTTTTAGGGCCACACCAGTGGCATATGGAGGTTCCCAGGCTAGGGGTAGAATTGGAGCTACAGGTACCGGCCTATGCCACAGACACAGCAACGTGGGATCTGAGCTGTGGCTGCAACCTATACCACAGCTCATGGCAATGCCAGATCCTTAACCCACTGAGCGAGGCCAGGGATGGAACCTGCATCCTCATGGATACTAGTCGGATTTGTTTACACTGCGCCACACTGGGGACTCTGAGCACGGTTCTTAATTTTGGCTGTTTGTAGATTTAGATGGGAGAGATTTTTTTTTTCCTCCTAAAAATGACGAAACCAGAATCCCACCTCCTCCCCCTAGATTCTGACTTAATTGGTATGGGATAGGACCTAGACATCAGCATTCGAAAAATGTTTTAAGGCACAGTCATGATGAAGGATGGTTGTTCTAGATCTAGTGAATGATTTATATCACCTACCATGTTCTCTGTTTGAAATTTCCTCCTTTGTTCTACCTATTGTACTCATCCTCAGAACCTTCCTTTTTTTTCTTTTCTTTTTTCTTTTTCCCTTTTTTTGTGCTGCATCACTGAGTGAGGCCAAGGATCAAACCTATATCCTCATGGATACTAGTTGGATTTGTTTCTTTTGTGCCACACTGGGAACTCCAAAGCCTTCTATTAGTGAAGCTTATCTTGACCACTTGAGCTTATCCTAAAATAATTTCTCTGGCCTCTGAATTCTATAGTTAATTATACACTACTGCATGATTTTTCTTATGTATCAGTCAGTGTCTTTATTACTTTTGGCTTTTCACTTAAATTTATGTGTATTTTTTATCTTCTCAATTAAAATTTCAGCCTCTGGGGTCAAAGGAATACAGTGCTATGCATATAAGTGGATGTAAATATTTTCTGAATGACTTAAATAGCATATTTAAGAATTTGAACCAGGTCGTAGAAAGTGTTGTATATCCTTAATGACAAACTCAGCCTATCCATTTGAATAGTAGTGGCAATATCAAAATACTCTCTTTTAGCAAGTCTGTGGGTTATAACAGGTTTTGGTCTTCTAAACTACAGTCATCTTCTAAACCTCAATTTTAAGTTGTTCATAATCTGCCACTCTTTGCCAAGTGTGTTACTGACTGCCTCCCTCCCCATTCGTTTAGCCTTGGTTGTTTATAGGGCACCCGGAAGATAGGCACCTAATTTTTATCTTTCAGGGTTCAAAATGAAAATAAGCTCAGGGTCCAGGAAGGTAACGTAACTATTGTGTTGTAAATGATCAGGAAGAATTTTATTTTTTGGCCAAACCTAATGCCCTATTAATATTGTTTATTTTATAAGCTGTATCCACTATCACTGCAATGAAAAATTGTTGATTTTGATATAAAAGTAGAGCAAAAGTGGGCTTTTTTGTGTTGTTGTGACTATTAAGTATAGTCTGAACTTTAGAGACTGTAATGTTATGGTTATAATCTTTGTAGCAATGGGCAATTCTATTTTTCTGACAAATATTCTTAAGGTAGCCTTTACATGTTTTTGTATGATTTTCTTTCTTTTGTCTTATTTCTACTTTTTTCCTACTAATTTTCACGAAAACAAAGACAATTTCTAGATTTTTAAAACAAACTGTGTATAGTATAAATAGTAGGTTTTTAATAAAAAAGTTACACATGCTCATGAATAATTGCTGATTGCTAAATTGGAAGAGTGCTGCAAAAACTGGGTAGATTTGGGGTTGTTTACTTTATAATGCTACAGTGAAAGGAGAACTTGACCGGTTTCATTTTGTAAGAAGTTTGTGTGCTTGCAAGTATGTGTCACTGGAGATGTTTTATCTGTTAACATGGTTGTTACTATCATTTTACTTTTTGTAATGAGTGTGGTCCAGGTAGAGCAGCCTGAGAGTATCCCTGGAAACAGGTAAAATGTGGGTCTGCTTCTTTAATTGGAGCTCTTTGTTTGGATTCTCTAGGTACAGATGACACTCTATACTTATCTGTCCACGGAATTCATTGGTACAGTCAACATTTATAATGCCATTCGGAGAGTTGGAACGGTGCTTCTCATCATGCATACACTCAAGTACTACTACTGGGCAGTGAATCCTCAGGATCGGAGCGGTATCACCCCAAAAGGATTAGGTATTTATATCTAGATATTACATTATAGATACGGCAAATCAGGACTCTCTTCCTCCTTCCAATACTATTACATTGTTCTGGGAATTTTGGTAAATCTCAGCATGGCAAAATTTTATTTTAATCTCACTGATAAGTTTAATAGTTTGTCCTAAATTGTGATTTCCAGAGGTTAATAGTTTGCTTCTTTAATAGAAGAGTGCTACTTTTGCTAGCATAAGTTGTTTGGGGAGCAAATATGACTAGGATGATTCTTAAGGCATTGAGAATGAGAAGAAATCTATATTGGCAACTGGTATTGATACTGGGGTCAGTTATCACAATGAGAATCATGACAGCAGTGTTTTTTGGGGCATGGAAATTTTTTGCAGGGGTAGGGAGTATCTGCTTGTAATGAATGATGTAATGAAATTACCGATTTCAGTAATTATTTTCCTGTATAATCAGGACTGAATTACTGGAAGGGTAATGTTCGTTCATCATGTCAGTGGTTCATGGGAGGGGTCAACATAAAAACTTTGGTTTTCTTTTGGTTGTTAAGTATTGCAAAATCCTGCTTCAGACTGGCTTATATCATAACAGGGAGTTAATCAGCTCATATAGGCTGGAGGTTTCAGTAGAACATGGTGCAGGGGCTCAGATTTGGCCCTCCATTTCTCAGTCTTCTGTGTTGGCTTTTTTTCATGTATTCTTTCCCTTTGTACTTATAAGCAGCCATTCTGCCTTCACCTCCGCACAAATTTAAATCCAACAGAAGAGCATCTGCCTAAGCATTTCCAGTAAAAGTCCCATTTTTTTCTCTTTGGTGCTTGTTGTGTGTAGATCTGTTGGCAGGTATTCTTTAGATTGCCCAAGTGTGGAGGCCCTTCCTGCCTCCAAAAACACATGATCTGAGACTGACGAAGGGTTCAGTTCCTCTATAAAAATTAAGTGCTGTTGCTTGAAATCCGGAAATAGATGGTGGAGATTCAAACAACATACATTCTGATTGTAATCAAAGGCTTTGGTTGTTCAGTGATTTACCAAGACAAGGTTTCATATTTGTACAATACTTTTTTTTTAAATCACTTTCAAAATAGACTTGATTTATTCTCAGAGAATGTGCTATCTATAATGTAGAAAGCTGTGAGGACACACAGAAGGTATATGATCTATTTTAGTTGGCTTAAAAGTAGGCCATAATTTCCTGATGTTTATTTCATGGTGCTGCAGGTGTGTCATATACTGTCTTGGGTGTCAGTATTACATCCCGTCCTTGATTTTATAACTGATTAGTGACCTTGGGAAAGTCTCATACTCCAAGTGAAAGGGCTAGGCAAACTTCGTGATTCTGTTATAACTTGGTAACCTGTTCTTCGCCTAGGAATTGTCATGTGGAACAGATTTTAAACAATTTCCTCCCTATTTTAATTGATCTGTTCAAGGTCATGTGTGGTCCTATGCTTTGGTGGTCTAGGAACTAGCTGGAACTAGTGATTACTGGGGAAAAAATTACGGAAAATATGAGGCAAACAAGCACCTAAGTTAGGATCTAAGAACAATGGGTATTTGGTTTCAAAAGCCTTCTACTTGGAAATTAAATGTTTAAGACATGAAAATTGACTTTAATGTGAGCCATGTGTGACCAAGGACTTTTTCAAGAAGGGGAGGAGATGTCAGAGGTAGTCAGCGTAATGTTTTCCTTCTTCATGAATGATGCTGTGTTGAGGTGTGTACTCTGTGACTGTTCGTGTAAGCTTATACATTGGCGACAGTAGGAAAATGTTTTTTCGTACTAAATTCATGTATAAAGTTTAGACTTTCTTTTGCTTTTTTCTTTGTAAACTTATGTTACTATGGTAACATTCCCAGAGAGTCCTTTAAGACAAAATATACTTTTATTACCTCATTTTTATGTTTTGAAATTCCTTTTGCCTTACTCAGAAACAGACTTCTTCATTGCAATTTCTCTGTAACCCATTTTGTACAGTTGGAATATTGTATATACCATTGCATGTGAGACTGAATGCTTGTCTTTCTAGAGGCATTAAACTCTGTAGGAAATTGACCTTTATATTTCTTATAAATAAGTGGAAAAACTATTGGGAATGAAAATTTTATACTTAGCTTTGAGGTCTTTGAAATACTTAGTGTGTGTATGTTTATTTTATTTTTTTAAAGATGGACCACGACCTAATCAAAAAGAAATGCTTTCACTACGAGCATTCTTATTGATGTTCATTAAACAATTAGTGATGAAGGTGAGTTCATATTTTTTAGCCTATAGCATGTGTCTATTATAAATTATAATTTCACATAAAATACAATCTTGGTTTATTTACTCTTTTCTCTGTTAGTAGGTTTCCTCAGTGGAGAATATTTTGTAAGATATTTATTACCTTAGTTGTTTTTTGTTCTTCTTTTTTAGGCATGTACTGATAAACATTAATACAGAATTGAAGATTGATAATTGTTAATATATGTTAGATGAATTTCTGTAGGAGTTCAAGTGTATTCCTTCTTTCATTGAACAGATAGTTACTGAGTTCTTATTCTGCTATTTTTAGAACTGGTGATATAGTGGTGAGCAGAACTCCTCAAGGAGATTTCGTTTTTAGGGGTTCCTTGTACCTGACATTCACATTTTGGAAATATTTTTCCTGTATGAATGTAACAGATACGTTTATATTTTATCCCATTTCATTCAACAATAGGTTAAGTAAAATTTAATGTTTTTTTAAGGAAGATGTTTTGAGTTTATAGGATTGCAATATATAGATATATTTGTTGCTGATATTTTATTCAGTATTTTACTGTATCATTTTATTTTCTATTCTTTACAGTCTAATGCTGTATTAGCTGTTACATAATATTGTGATAAGTGGACCTAACTTTTAGTGTATCTTTCAGACTCAGATACCTTATTTCCATTTATTAAGAAATTTATCCTTTGAATTGTCTGTTTCTATTCTTTCTTAGTGTATTTTGTTTCCTAATTGTCTTGCTTATTGTTCTTTTTTGAGATTTCATCTTTTTTAATGATAAATAAACTAATGAAGTAGGTTGAAAATTTTCGTAATAAGTTTGCGTTTAAAAGTATAGCATTTTTCCCAGTGAAATTACTACTCAGTTTTCAGTAACTGATATTTTAGCTTGGTAATAATAGAAGCTGCTTATTTTACTCTCCAAATTTAATAGAAAATTAAATTAAAAATTATCTTCTATATTTAGAAGAGTCATGGTGTGAGCAGTACCTTTTACTTATCATTAGCCATTATTTTTGCTTTCTTCAGGGTTCTGTAGTTTTACTAGACAGGTTATCATGTACTGTAAGGTGCTGAAAACAGACTTGATATCTGATCTCTTTTGACTTCTGCATAGTCTTGCATACTGCATGTCTTTAGTGCTTCTTCCAATTATTAATTTACATTTAGATTCTCTATTACATTATCTTTGTGTATTTATAGCCACAGAATAAGTTGACAAATTATATGTATAATTTTCCTTTTTAAAAAAGTTATATGTACATATAGGATACTTGTATTATATTTTTAAAGGATTCTGGAGTAAAGGAAGATGAACTACAGGCCATTCTTAATTATCTACTCACTATGCATGAGGTAACATTTGAATTGTATATTTTTTGAAGCTGCATTATGGACTTTATTTATTTATTTATTTTTAGGGCTGTATCTGCAGCATTTGGAAGTTCCCAGGCTAGGGAGGCGAATTGGAGCTGTAGCCGCTGGCCTACACCACAGCCACAGCAACGCCAGATCTGAGCTGTGTCTGTGACTAACACCACAGCTCATGGCAATGCTGGATCCTTAACCCACTGAGTGAGGCTGGGGATTGAACCCACATCCTCATGAATGCTAGTGGGGTTCATTACCTGTGAGCCACAATGGAAACCCCTGCATTTTTTTAAAGTAAAAAAATTAAAGAAATCTTTCATTAATGATATAACTATCTTGGAAAGTAAATGTATCTAGGAATTAAATCTTAGCAACCTTCATTTAAATACTTTTTATTACCACAAGATGCCTCTGAATAATCATGAAAGACTTTAAAAAGTGTTATGTGTAGATATTGTTGACTTAATAATAAAGTACACAAAAAATACTGTCATTGTATTTCCAGGAACCAGTGTAACAAATGGAAAAATAACAAAAATGTCTAAAAATGATTGGACTTTTAAATTCATAGTCTTCCGACTGATTTTATATGTTCAAATACTGTTAAGTTAAACAACTCATTTATATAATTGATATGAAATTATGTTGTTGAAAGAAGGTTGAAAAATAGGTTGAGATTACTGGAGTTTTTTCCTTTATTTTTTAGCACTGGGAAAACATAATATATGCCATATGTAGTCTAAATAAATAATCCGATTAAATGTGTTTTAAATAAGTAAAATTTGGAAATTGATTTCATTTAAAGGACAATATTTATACGATAATTTTATTCCTGTGTTACAATTCATGTCTTGTGAGTTAACCTGTTACAGCATGAGATAGTACCTTTTAATAGCATTAATAAATAAGAGATATGATTTGGACTTATTATTAATTGGGGCAGAAAAGAATGAGGTCTTTTCTTGATTGGATCATATTTCACTAAAACATTAATGGTTGTGATTTCTTTTTCCTCTTGAGTAGTGTATTGTATTATATTTTTAGATGTTTATGACCCTAAGGGACCAAAATATTTCCTAAGAGAGAAACTGGAAATCACAGTGATCCTCTGTTTTCTCTGCATCTATTAAATCGGATTTTTCTGGTCCTTCAAATTTTAACTTTTCAGGAGGCCCAGTGCTCTACCTCTAGATCATTTACTTAGCGTATTGAGAATTAGGTATTCTAGTAGTTGGCACAGCAAAAGCTCAAAAGCACTGAATGACAACCTGCAGGCAGGGCACCGAAGAGGTGACTAACTGCTGCTTCTCTTTACCTCTTTGGGTTAGTATTTTATCAGAGTTGGTCCTACTGATATGCATACATAATTGGAATGTTCAACAAAGGTTGTGAAGGACGGTTTTTTGTCTTTTTGTCTTTTTAGGGCCGCACCCATGGCACATGGAGGTTCCCAGGGTTGGGGTCTAATCAGAACTACAGCTGCTGGCCTACACCAGAGCCACAGCAACACGGGATCTGAGCCGCGTCTGCAACCTACACCACAGCTCACGGCAACGCCGGATCCTTAACCCAGTGAGTAAGGCCAGGGGTAGAACCAGCAACCTCATGGTTCCTAGTCGGATTCGTTTCTGCTGCGCCACGACAGGAACTTGAAGGACTTTTTTTTTTTAATGTTAGATTTCAGAACTCATGTGCTTGCTCCTGTGCTATTCTGCAAATGTTGTCAAGTTATGTCACATACAGTGTGTTGACGGAGTGAACATTTAGTGATCATCTGTATATTTAATACTGACAACATATAATATATGAGAACTATCCAGTTATCCTTTCCCCAAAAGTCTTCTTTTGGAGCTAGTTTCTTGAGTGGCTTACTACATGAAGTGGTCCTAGTGTGTTGCCCGCAACACAGCCACTGTATTCACAACATCAGTTAGCATACTAAGGCTTCAGTTTATTATTCTTGCTGTAATAAAAAAGAATGACCTAGTTCACCCCCCCACCAACTCCTCCTGGTTTCTTGATGTATAATCATTCCTTTAAAAAAAAAATCCAAGTCAATATCTATTATAGCAATAGAATATGTTTTAGGAAATTTTCATACAGTATAGGAGACATTTTATATCTTCGATTAAGAAATTATTTGACTGGTATTTTGAGTTGTACAGGTGAGTATGTAAATATAAAGAACAAATTTATTAAAAACCAGTGTATTTATATAGATGTCTACTTTTTTTTAAGTTGAAATTCATTGTTTGAGAAGTTGTCAGTGTTCAAATAAGATGTTTTCTTTATTTAAAAAATTCTGAAATAATTTTAGGACGACAATCTAATGGATGTCCTACAGTTGCTTGTTGCATTAATGGCAGAACATCCTAACTCTATGATACCTGCCTTTGACGAAAGAAACGGGTTACGGTAAGAGTTTAACATATCAAGAATTTTAATATATTTGATATGAGATTAATTTGGGAATGATAACATTCTTAGATATGAAAAGTATTTTACCGGATCTTATAAAACAAGTTAAGATGTAAGATCCTTTTATTTCATGTGTTATATTTTTTGAAGATATCTTCTTTTTTTTTTCATTGCAGCAGCATATGGAAGTTCCTGATCCAGGGACTTAATCTGAGCAACAGCAGTGACAGCGCCAGATCCTTAACTGCTAGGCCACCAGGGAACTCCTGAAGATGTGGTTAATTATAGAGACTGTGTTAGTATTTAATATATGAGGAGAGATCAGGCAAATTATTCCAGTGTCTTTTATGTTGTTAATACAATTATACAGCTATTGTAAGGTCAGACTTTTAGTGGACTTATCTTTAGGTCCTGGAAGAGTAATATTCAATTGTGATTGAAGAGGAGATTTCTGTCCTCCCTTTAAAATATAACCTCTTCCAACTCCAATCCCAAATCATCATTGTATTAGTCTCCTTGGGCTGTAGTAATGAAAGACCCTAGACCAGTTATTGTAGTAATGGAAGACCCTAGACCAGTTGTCTTAAACACTGTAAATTTGTTTTCTCACAATTCTGGAGACCAAGTTCAAGATCAGAATGCCAGCTGGATTGTTGTCTGGTGAAGGCTTTCCCTTTGGGTTGTAGACAGCCACCTTTTTGCTATATGTTCATGTGACCTTTTTTATGTGTTCACAGAAAAAGAGAGCAACCAAGCACTTTGGTTTCTTTTTATAAGGATGTTAATCCTGTTGAATCAGGACCCACCCATATGATCTCATTTAATCTTAGTTGCTTTCTTATAGGCTCCATTTCCAAATACAGCCACATGGGGCTTAAGTTTTTAACACACGAATTGAGGGTACATATGCAGTCCATGGCAAGCATCAGAAACAAGAGTACCTTTTCTTTTTTTTGTTTTTTATTTTTTATTTTTATTTTTTGCTTTTTTAGGGGCTCACCCATGGCATATTGAAGTTCCCAGGCTAGGGGTCTAATCAGAGCTCAGCTGCCCTGCTAACACCACAGCCACAGCAATGTGGGATCCAACCTGCACCTGTGACCTACACCATAGCTCACGGCAATGCCAGATGTTTTAACCCACTGATTGAGGCCAGCGATCGAACCTGTGTTCTCATGGATACTAGTTGGGTTCATTACCATTGAGCTATCGGAACTCCACTTTTGTTTTAAATCTTTCATTTAATGAGAGGTCTTTTGGGCTGTAAGTGTTATAGCCTCTTTGCTGGATGATCAGTTTTACTAACTTAGTGCTATTGTTTTAATAAATTTCCCATATCAGTCCTCTATTACAAATTCTTTATTTGTTACCTTTCAGTACTCAGAAGATGGAAGATGACTTTATACATTATACTTTTTTTTTTTCTTTTTAGGTGTGCACTTGCGGCATATGGAAGTTCCCAGGCCAGGGGTCAAATCAGAGTTACAGCCACTGGCCTACTCCACAGCCCCAGCAGTGCAGGATCCAAGGCATGCCTGTGACCTACACCACAGCTCACTATAACCCCGGATCCTAAACCCACTGAGCAAGGACAGGGATCGATTCCGCACCCTCATGGTCATCAGCTGGATTCATTTCCATTGAGCCACAATGTGAACTCCCATTATACTTAAGGAGTGTATTTTCAGAATTCCCAGAGAAACAGAACCAAATGTGTGTGTGTGGTAAGCTGGCAGGTGGAGATCCACATAAGATTTGATGTTGCAGTTGGCTTGCAGAATTCCCTTCTCTAGAGAGGTCAGTCTTTTTTTTCGATTAAGGCCTTCAGCTGTTTGGATGAAGCATCCATATTATGAAGGGTAGTTTGCTTTATTCTGAGTCTGATTTAAATATCTGAGTAAGTGTGACCTCAAAGAATGATTTTGGAAATATTCTTTTCTCTTTAATTTTCTTTTCTTTTTATTTTGGCCATGCTACAATATATGGAAGGTCTCAAGCCAGAGGTGGAACCAGTGCCACAGCAGTGGTCCAAGCCACAGCAGTGACAATGCCAGATCCTTAATAGCTAGGCCGCCAGGGAACTCATCTTTAATTTTCTTGAAGGCTTTGTACAGAACTATTACTATTTATTCTTCAAATGTTTGTTTAAATTTACCAGTTAAGTTTTCTAGGTGTAGAATTTTCTTTGTAAGGATATTTTTAGCTATAAATTCAATTTTCTTAATAGATACAGGGCTATTTTTCTGTTTTTTCTTTGATAAATATTGGTAATTTTGTATCTATCATGGAATTGTCTATTTTATCTAAACTGTTAAATTTATTGGTATAAAGTTGTTCATTTATTTTCACTTAAATATCTGAAAAGCCTTAGTGATTTTACTTCTCTTATTTCTTAACACTAATAATTTGTGTTCTTTTTTTTTTAAACAATTCTGGCTAGACTTTGATCAAATTTATTTATTTATTTGTCTTTTTACTTTCTTGGGCCACTCCCATGGCATATGGAGATTCCCAGGCTAGGGGTCTAATCAGAGCTGCAGCCGCTGGCCTACGCCAGAGCCACAGCAATGCGGGATCCAAGCTGAGTCTGCAACCTACACCACAGCTCACGGCAATGCCGGATCCTTAACCCACTGAGCAAGCCCAGGGATCAAACCCGCAACCTCATGGTTCCTAGTCGGATTTGTTAACCACTGAGCCATGACGGAACTCCTGATCAAATTTATTGATTGCACTGTTTTGAGGCCTTTCTTCTTTCTGAAGATAGGTATTTAGTACTCTAAATTTCTTCCTTAAGCACTTTCAGTTTAACGTCATTTTTATGTCAAAGTTCTTTTTTTCATGCTTTACCCATGTGTTATTTAGAAGAGTGTTCCAGAGATCTTTTTATGTTTGAATTTTAATTTAATTCCACTTTTGCCTTTGAGGATTTTTGTATAACCTGAGTCATTTTTAAATTTATTGAAAGGACCTACTGTATAGCACAGGGAAATCTCAATAGTCTGTAATAACCTATATGGGAAAAAAGAATGGATATATGTATATGTATAACTGATGAACTTTGGTATAAATATAAATCTAATAGGACATTGTAAGTTCACTGCACTCCAATAAAATTTAGATAGGAGTTCCCTCTGTGGTGCAGTGAATTGAGGATACAGCATTGCTATAGCTTTGGTGCAGGTCGCAGTGATGGCTTAGATTTGATCCCTGGCCCAGGAACTTACATATGTTGTGAGTGTGGCTGGAAAAATAAAAGTTCCATGTCATTGGGAATTTATTATAAATATACTCTTTATGACTGGACCATAGTGCCTTTATATTTGGTTAAGCACTATTCTGGATATTTTTGTGAAATCATTTTTTGGATGTGACCAACATTTAAATTGGTGGACTTTGAGTGTAGCAGGTTACTGTTCATTCTTGGATTCTCCTGTGGCTCAGCAGGTTAAGGATCCAGCGTTGTCACTGTAGCAGCTTGGGTCGATGCTGTGGTTTGTTTGATCCCTGACCTGGGAGCTTCCACATGCTGTGGGTGCAGCCAGACAACAACAATGACAACAATGAAACCTCTCTTGTCTTACTTTGGGTTTTTCTTTTACATGCACCACTTAGGGATTAGGCAGAGAATTGGGTCATAATTCAAATCTTATTTCAATTTAGAAAGGCTTGATATTCTGGTCTGAGTCTGCCCCAGGCATGTGCATCTCTTGTGTCAGTTTAGGGCTTTTGCAGGTTTTTATACCAATTTTGAAGATCCTTCTCTCTTATTTGTTCCTATTCAGGATTCCTCCTACCCTCTCTAGCATATAGGGATCCATTTTCTTTTTCTTTTCTTTTTTTGCTTCTTAGGGGCACACTTGCAGCATATGGAGGTTCCCAGGCTAGGTGTTGAATCAGAGCTGCAGTTGCCAGCCTGCACCACAGCCATAGCAATGCAGGATCCGAGATGCTTCTGCTACCTACACCACAGCTCACGACAATGCCACGTCCTTAACCCACCGAGCAAAGCCAGGGATCGAACCTGCGTTCTTATGGATGCCAGTCAGTTAACCACCGAACCATGAGGGGAACTGTGGGACCCATTTCTTAATTCCTCTCATCAGAAGGGTTATTTTTCTCAGATTACTAGCTACCTGAACTTCTGACAGGGACTAACTCTGAAACAGGGACCCACTCTTAGGTCAGATTTACAAGTGAAAAGTGAAAATTGAGACTCTTATCTCCAAAATGGGAAATATCCAAGTATTAATGCCCCTAACACCAACACAGGTGCTTTTGTTTAGTCTTCAGAGTGCTTAGAAAATGGCTTTTAAAATTTTTTCTGTAAGTATCCTGGTACATAAGACAGGCTGTATTATTCTTATCCCATATTGGTTGGACAAATATATAACAGCATAGTTATCATTATGTATCATGCAGAATATTTTCAATGCTCTAAAAATCCTCTGTGCTCTGCCTATTCAGCTTTATCCCACGTTCCCACCAACCCTACAACCACTGCTATTTTTATTGTCTCCCTAGTCCTGCCTTTTCTAGAATGTCATATAGTTGGCATTATATAGTGTGTAGCCTTTTCAGATTGAAGACTTTTCATAGCTTTTCATAGTTTTTTCACTTCTAGAATGTCATATAGTTGGTATCCTACAGTATGTAGCCTTTTCAGTTTGAAGACTTTTCATAGCTGGATACCTCATGTCTTGTAGGCCTGAGTATTTCATTGTTTGGATGGCCTCTCTCTATATCCTTTGATGTTTTAAAAATCATCTTAGCTGTTTGCAAGTTTTGTTAATAATGTGTAAAAAACCTGCATGTGCAGGTTTTCTCTGGAAATAGGTTTTCACTTCTTTTGGATAAATACCAAGGAGTACAATTGCTGGATTGTATGGTAAAAGTATAGTTAGTTTTTGTAAGAAACTCCCCAACTGTCCTCCGGAGTGGCTACGCCATTTTGAATTTTCACCAGCAATGATGAGAGTTCTTTTGCTTGCCACTCTCTCCAGCATTTTGTTACCTGTGGTGTATAGAACTTCCTGGATCAGGGATCAAATTTGAGCCGTAGCTGAGACCTACACCACAGCTACAGCAATGCTGGATCCTTAACCCACTGTGCTGGGCCAGGAATCGAACCTGTACTGTAGCAGAGACAACACTGGATCCTTAACCTCTTGCACCACAGTGAGAACTCCCAGAATTTGGTTTTGTTTGGCCTTTCTGACATATGTATAGCAATATCTCATTGTTTTTTGTTTGTTTTTCTGGCTGTGCTTGCTACATGTGGAAGTTCTGAGGCCAGGGATTGAACCTGCACCACAGTGGTGACCTGAGCCACAGCAGTGACTAGGCCATCAGGGAACTCCTCTCTATTGTTTTGATTTACATTTCCCTGATGACATGTGATATGTAGCATCTTTTATATTCTTATATTCTTATTTGCAGTATGTATATTTTCCGTGGTGGTGTGTCTATTAAGTTCTTTGACCATTTTTTTTTTTTAAATCTAGTTGTTTGTTTTCTTATTGTTGAATTTTATAGTGTTTTGCTTACTTTGGATGATAGTCTTTTAGAAATGTGTCCTTTGCTACTGTTTTCTTTCAGTCTTTGCCTTATCTTCTAATTCTCTTGATACAGTCTTTTGCATAGCAATTTTTAATTTTGATCAAGTCCAGCTTATCAGTTATTTTTATTGTGGATTGTGCCATTGGTGTTGTATCTAAAAAGGCATCACCATACTTAAGATCCTGTGGTTTTATCCTGTGTTTTCTTCTAGGAGTTTTATAGTTCTGCATTTTATATTTAGGTCCATTTTGAGTTAATTCTTATGAAGAGTATAAGGTCTGTGTCCAGATTCATCTTTTTGGATGTTGGTGTCCTGTTGTTTCTCTGCATTTTATATTTAGGTCCTTTTTTTTTTGCCTTTTTTTTTTTTGCCTTTTCTAGGGCCGCACCTTTGGCATATGGAGGTTCCCAGTCTAGGGGCTAATCGGAACTGTAGCCACTGGCCTATGCCAGAGCCACAGCAACACAGAATCCAAGCCACGTCTGTGACCTACACCACAGCTCACGGCAACGCCAGATCCTTAACCCACTGAATGAGGCCAGGGATGGAACCCACAACCTCATGGTTCCTAGTCGGATTCATTAACCACTGAGCCACGAAGGGAACTCCCTAGGTCCATTTTGAGTTAATTGTTATGAAGGGTATTAGGTCTGTGTCCAGATTCATCTTTTTGGATGTTGGTGTCTTGTTGTTCTTCTGCATTTTATGTTTAGGTCCATTTTGAGTTAATTTTTATGAAAGGTGTGAGGTCTGTGTCCACATTCATCTTTTTGGATGTTTCATGTTGTTTCAGCATCATTTTGTGAAAGAGTATCTTTGTTTCATTGTCTTGCTTTTGCTCTTCTTTTCTCAAAGATTGGTTGACTAAATTTATGTGAGTCTCTTTTCTAGGCTCTATTCTGTTCCATTCATGTGTTTGTGTATTTTTTTTTTTTTTTTTGCCAGTACTATGCTGTTGTGGTTACTATAGCTTTATAGTAAGCCTTAGTGTCAGGTAGCATCAGTCTTACACTTTTGTTCTTTTCCTTCAATACTGTGTTGACTATTCTGGGCTTTTGCTCTCCATATAAACTTTAGAATGGTTAGTATCCATAAGATAACTTGCTGGGATTTGATTGGAATTGCAAACTATAGATCAAGTTGGGAAGAACTGAGATCTTGAGAACACTGACTCTTCCTATCCATGAGCTGGATTTTTCTCTCCATTACTTAGTTTTGTAGTTTTCCTCATATAGATATTATACATATTTTGGTTGCTTTGTGTCTAAGTATTTCATTTTAGAGGGTGTTTATGTAAATAATAATGTGGTTTAAATATCATATTGCATTTGTTCATTGTTGGCTTATGAGAAAGCAATTGAATTTTGCATATCAACTTTGTATTCTGCAACCTTGCTATAATCACTTACAGTTTCCAGGATTTATTTTGTCAGTTCTAGATTTTCTTCATAGCTGATCATGTCATCTGTAAACAGAGTGTTATATGTTCCTTCATAGTCTGTGTATTATTTATTTCCTTTTCTTACTTTACTGTTTAGCAGGAACGTCCAGTATGATACTGAAAAGGAATGTTCTTGCCTTTTGTTTGATCTTAGTGGGAGGGTTTTGAATTTCTTCCAATTAAGTATGAAGTTAGCTGTAGGTTTTTTGAAGATAGTATTTATCAAGTTTAGAAAGTTACCATCTATTCTTAGTTTATTTAGAGTTTTTAATATGAGTGCTGTTGAATTTGTCAAATACTTTTTCTTTACTGATAGAATTGATAATTTTTCTTATCTGTTTATTTGATGGATTATATTAATTGATTTTGAAATGTTGTACCAGCCTTGCATACTTGTGATAAATCTCACTTGGTCATGGTATATAATTCTTATACTTTTTGGATTTGATTTGCTAATATTTTCTGAGAATTTTTTGTTTGTTTGTTTGTTTGTTTTTGTCTTTTTAGGGCCATACTGGCGGCATATGGAAGTTCCCAGGCTAGGGGTCTAAATCAGAACTGCAGCTGCTGGCCTGTGCCACAGCCATGGCAACAGGGGATCCAAGCTGCATATGTAGTCTATACCACAGCTCATGGCAATACTGGATCCTTAACCCATTGAACAATGCCAAGGATTGAACCTGTGTCTTCATGAGTACTATTTGGGTTTGTTACCATTGAGCCATGACAGGAACTCTTTTTCCCATCTTTATTAATGTATGATATTGATCTCATGTAAGATATTGGTAGTTTCCTTATAATGCCTTTCTCTGGTTTTGGTATAGGGTAATGGTGGCTCATAGAATAAATTAGCAGTATTCCTTCTTTTTCTGTGTTCTGAAGGAGATTGTAGAGAACTGGTATAATTTCTTCTCTAAATCTTTTTCTTCTCTAAACCTTTTCTGTCATCTATTTTTTCTTTTATATCTTTCAAGAAATTGGTTCATTTCATCTAGAAATGAATTTGTGGGCATAGAGTTGTTGACACTACTCTTAATATGTCCATGGGCTCTATAGTGATATCTCTCATTTCTGATATTAGTAAATTCTGTCCCTTCTCTTTTTCTTAACTTGGATAGAAGCTTATCGATTTTATTGATCTTTCTGAAGAACCAGCTTTGGTTTTATTGATTTGATTTTATTTATTGATTTTTATTTTCTATTTTATTGATTTCTTCTGCTTACTCTGGATTGAATATTTTTGGCCAAGTGTCCTAGGGTGAAAACTTATGGTATTTATTTTATTTTATTTATTTATTAATTTATTTTGTCTTTTTGTTTTTTCTAGGGCCACACTCACAACACATGGAGGTTCCCAGGCTAGGGGTCGAATTGGAGCTGTAGCCGCTGGCTTACGCCAGAGCCACAGCAACTCAGGATCCAAGCCACGTCTGCAACCTACACCACAGCTCATGGCAACACTGGATCCTCAACCCACTGAGCAAGGCCAGGGATCGAACGCCCAACCTCATAGTTCCTAATTGGATTCGTTAACCACTGAGCCATGATGGGAATTCCATATTATTGATTTTAGATCTGTCTTTTCTTTACTTTTTAGGGCTGCACCTGCAGCAGGGGTTAGGGGTTAGGGGTTGAGTCAGAGCTGCAGGTGCTAGCCTGTAACACAGCCACAGCAATGCTGGATCCCCAAGTCACATCTGCAACCTCTGCTGTGGCTTGTGGCAACACGGGATCCTTAACCCACTGAGCAAGGTCAGGGATCGAACCTACATCCTCGTGGATACTAATCATGTTCTTTAACTGCCGAGCCACAACAGACACTCCTCTTTTTCGATACATTCATTCAGTGCTATGAACTTTCCTGTAAGTGCTGCTTTTGCAGCATCTCACATATTTTATGTTATGTTTTCATTTTCATTTGGTTGAAAATACATTTAATATTTTGAGATTTCAAGCATCATGTTATTTAGAAGTATGTTGTTTAATCTCTGAGTATTTTAGAAGTATGTTGTTTAATCTCTGAGTATTTTGGGGTTTTGCAGTTATCTTCCTGTTACTGGTTTCTAGTTTAATTCCATTGTGGTCTGAGAGCAAACTTTATATAATTTCCAATGTTTATATTTGTTGTTTATGTGTGTCTTATGGCTTCAGATGTGGTCTACTTGGTTAATGTTCCATGTGAGCTTGAGAAAAATATGTATTCTACTGTTGTAGAATGAGGTAGTCTATAGATGTCAGTTATATCCAGTTGATTGATGGTATTTTTGAGGTTAACTATGTCCTTACTGAATTTCTCCCTGCTGGATCTACCCATTTCTGAGAAAGGGATTTGGAAATCTCCAGCTATGATAGTGGATTCATCTTTTTCTCCTTGCAGTTCTGTCAGTTTTTGCCTCACATAGTTTTAGGCTCTATAGTTAGGTGTATACATGTTAAAGACTATTATGCCATAATAGAGAATTGACCCCTTTATCATGATATAATGCCCCCCACCTTTGTCTTTTTAGGGCCGCATGTGTGGCACATGGAGGTTCCCAGGCTAGGGGGCGAATCAGAGCTACAGCTGCCGGCCTACAGCACAGCCATAGCAATATGGGATCCGAGCCACGTTTGCAACCCACACCACAGCTCACGGCAATGTCGGATCCTTGACCAACCCCCTGAGGAATGAACCCCTCATGGATACTAGTGGGGTTCATTATCCACTGAGCCACAACGGGAACTCCTAATGCCCTTTTTTTATGTTGATAATTTCCTTACTTTGAAGTCTTCTCTGTCTGAAATTAATGTAGCTATTCTTGCTTTTTGATTAGTGTTGGCATGGTATATTTTTCTCCATTGATTTACTTTTAATCTACATATGTCTATGTGAAAAAGTGGGTTTCTTGAAGACAACATATAGTTGGTAATCAAGTTTTTATTTATTTTTAATTTTTAATTTTTTTTGGCTGAGGCATGTAGCAGCTTGAAGTAGAATCACAGTTCTCAGACCAGGAATTGAATCCAGGCAGCTGTCATGAAAGCACTGAATCCTAACCACTGGAGCATTAGGGAACTCCTGTAAACAAGTTTCTAAATGTCAGAAATGTACATTAAATTCACCCATATCTTACTGAGGTTAGGTTTATAATTATGTGACTTTATGAAGAAATATGCACATATATACGTGTATACATTAGATACTTTTGAAAAATATACTCATAGTAATTTGTTTTTATTTTTTAACTTATGCAGTGTTATGTATAAACTTATGGCATCAACAAGTGAAGGAATCAGAGTACAAGCTCTCAAAGCAATGGGCTATTTTTTAAAACACCTGGCCCCAAAGTGAGTATGCATGAATGGGCTGTTGTATATTATATGTTCATTTTATAAATCTTTGGAATAGTATTTCCATTCTGTGGTTCCTCTAGTCTCTCTTTTCTTTATTTTTATTAATAAAATGCTATATAAACTTCTTACCATTTCTACATATTGAAAATAAAGTGGGGAACCAGGAGTATATTATTTGTGTTTTGATTTAAATTTTCCTTTTTTTTTGGTTGTTCATTATGAGAATGCCTTTGTATAAACTGAATTCTTAGTAAACGTACAAACGTCATTTCACATGTCTTGGTCATCATTTGCTTTATCTGTACTATAAAGTTGACATATTAATCTGGAGATTTGTCACATCGTGTATTTTATGATATATAGAACTAAAAACTGAAACTCTCATGTTTCTTTTTTTCTTAGCTGAGCCAAGGCATTCATATCCTACCTTTGTTTCTTATACCAGGATTGGCTTATTGTGAAAATTAAGAATTTTGGTGGTAGAAAACTTGTGGTCCTTATGTTGAATCCAACTGACCCACTATAAATAAAATTTCATTGGAACACAGACACAATCATTATTTGCTTATTATCTATGGCTGCTTTTACATTACAGCAACAGTTGTTGCTTCAGAGAACATTTAATCCCCAAAACCTAAAATATATAATATCCAGCAATTTGCAGAAAACATTTGAGAAACTCAGGGGTAGAGTTAAGTTTTTGATCCTTCAGTTTCTAAATTTTTGTCTGGAAGTTTAATTTCAGTATAATCTTCACAGAATTCTTCTTACAATTCTCTTACACATCTTTTACCTTTGCCTCTACATTTTTTTCTACTTTATTTATTGGGCTTTAGATTATTATTTATAATAGAGCTTAGCCCAAGTTTGATGGGGGAGTAGCAGGTGGTTAATAAATAATTTCTCTGAATATTTGGTGAGGATTTTTGCTTGGCTATGACATAGATAGTCTCGTATTTTTTTTTTTTTTTAACTTTAGTTGTGCCTGTATTGTAGTTTGTATTTCTCTGCTTAAAGATTTTGTGGCCTTCTAAGTTCTAGGTTGAAGAAAATTGCAAGCATTATTGAATTGAGATTTATTGATAGTGTGAAAACATTTTTGTGTCTCCTTCGTCAGCAGGCATATTAAATAGTGAGTAATAAACTCTGCATTTAATTATGTTTTTTCTCTGTCATCGCAGAAGAAAAGCTGAAATCATGCTTGGACATGGATTGTTTTCATTGCTAGCCGAAAGACTCATGCTTCAGACAAACTTAATCACAATGACTACGTACAATGTCCTGTTTGAGG
The DNA here is from genome assembly GCF_016906955.1 of Phacochoerus africanus. Classification (NCBI taxonomy): domain Eukaryota; kingdom Metazoa; phylum Chordata; class Mammalia; order Artiodactyla; family Suidae; genus Phacochoerus; species Phacochoerus africanus. The sequence continues at coordinate 78,024,701 of NC_062553.1, forward strand.
TAGGATGTACTTAGAATTTAATCTTAATAATTTCTTATGTAAATGCCTGTATAATTTAGTTGATAGTGTCTAGATGAAATAAGGTCTTTTAGGTTTGCTCAATGATTTTTTTTTTTTTTTTGGTCTTTTTGCCTTTTCTAGGGCCGTTCCCACGGCACATGGAGGTTCCCAGGCTAGGGGTCCAATCAGAGCTGTAGGCACCGGCCTACACCAGAGCCACAGCAACACGGGATCCGAGCCGCATCTGCAACCTACAGCACAGCTCACGGCAACGCCGGATCCTGAACCCACTGAGCAAGGGCAGGGACCGAACCCGCAACCTAATAGTTCCTAGTCGGATTCGTTAGCCACTGCACCATGACGGGAACTCCCTCTATGATTTTTTAAATTGGTTTTATAAAGGAAATATGGATTCATCTTAAAGCTGTTGATCTATGAATTATTATTATTATTATTATTTTGTCTTTTCTAGGGCCACACCCATGGCATATGGAGGTTCCCAGGCTAGGGGTTGAATCGGAGCTGTAGCTGCCGGCCTACACCACAGTCATAGCAGCTCGGGATCTGAGCATGTCTTCGACCTATGGCAACACCAGATCCTTAACCCACTGAGAAAGGCCAGGTATTGAACCCGCAACCTCGTGGTTCCTAGTTGGATTCATTAACCACTGAGCCACGACGGGAACTCCAGATCTGTGAATTATTAAACAGTGTGGATATCTCTGTTTAAGTATTTACTCCATTGTATTAACTATTTGAGTCTCATTTTATAATTAAGTAAAATAGAGTAATAATGTTGAAATTATTCTATGTATTGCAGGAGACATTTAGCATGACAATATTGGACTGTATGTATATATTGATTAGTGTTGAACTTAAATTTCACTAATAGTGATGGTAATACAGTGATTATGCTAATACAATCTAATATTTTACTTCTACAGATTCTCATAGAACAGATCTGTACTCAGGTGATACATAAACAGCATCCAGATCCTGATTCTTCAGTAAAGATACAAAATCCTCGTATGTATTTAAAATACTTTAATATATATTTTCATGTATTTCTTGATTTTTGCTTTTTGGTTTTCCAGCTTTATTGTAATATAGTTGATATATTTTATTGTGTAATTTTTTTTTTTTTTGCTATTAAGGGCTGCACCCTTGGTATATGGAGGTTTCAGGCCAGGGGTCAAATCGGAGTTACAGCTGCCGGCCTACACCACAGCCATAGATAGCAACGCAGGATCTGAGCTGCGTCTGCGGTCTACACCATAGCTCATGGCAATACTGGATCCTCAGCCCACTGAGTGAGGCCAGGGATCGAACCAGCAACCTCATGGTTCCTAGTTGGATTCGTTTCTGCTACGCCACAATGGGTACTCCCTATTGTGTAATTTTAAGGTGTACAGTCTAATGATTTGTTACATGTATATGTTGTGAAATGATTAGCACAATAAGGTTAGTTAACACATCTATCACTTCACATAGTTAGAATTTTTTGTGTGTTATGTGTGGTGACAGCTTAAGATCTACTACCTAAGCAACTTTTAAGTACTCAGTATGGTATCGTTGGCTGTGATCACCAGGTTATGCATTACATCCACAGAACTTAATCGTTTTGTAACTGTAAGTTTGTACTTTCTGAGCACCTTCATCCATTTCTCCATCTCCCCTCCTTTTTATGCTTTTATAAGTACCTTTTGCTACTAAAAGGAAATTGACTAAAGAACCTAAAGTTGAGGAGTTCCCTTCATGGCTCTGTGGTGACAATCTTGACTAGTGTCTATGAGGACACGGGTTCAATCAGTGGCCTTGCTCAGTGAATTAAGGATCTGGTGTTACCGTGAGCTGTGGTGTAGGTCACAGCTGTGGCTCAGATCCTGCGTTGTTGTGGCTATGGTGTAGGCTGGCAGCTGTAGCTTCCATTTGACCCCTAGCCTGGAAAATTCCATATGCCATGGGTGTGGCCCTACAAAAAAAGGACAAATAATCCCCAAACACCTAAAGTTGATACTGTTGAAAACACATTGTTCAAATATTATTTCATTACAGCCATTAATATGATACTAGTTTTTTTCGTGTTTGATGTTGAATATAACCTCAAATTGACCTTAGTTTTTGTGGAAATGTTTATATACATTTTGAAGAATTATATGCATAAGATCTTGATTTCATGTATGTTCAAATTTTTGGTATAGTTTCAATTACACTCTTTAGTGAAGTCAGGCTAGGTTACTAAGTTTGGAAAAATATCTGTCCTTTATTGTTTACAAACTTAGTCTTGGTTAACAGTCTTCTTTTGATATTTACAATTCTTAAGCACTTATAAAAGGTATATGCATTTTTCATCTTGCCTTTAAAGATTATTGACATTAAAATATCTGGCTCGAAGAGTTTTGAAGTTTAATTACTTTTTGTGTGGTGAGTTGTGCTCATGTTCGTGGTACTCTATTTTAGTACTTAATTTAAAAACACATGTCACATGTTTAATTTTTCTCAATCTTCAGGGAGATGTGATGTCATTATTATATTTTGGAGAATATAAAACAAAATACCTTGATCATGTATATAATATAAAATATATTTTATGTAGTTATGGGAAAGATGACTTATTGAAGTAAGAATTTCTAAATTATTATCTATGTAATATATTAACAGAAAAGGTGGGCAGTATAATGTTTTGTTTGAAAACATGGAGTGTCTAGCTTTTCAATCTTAACTATATGCCATAATAGTTATGTGATTTTGGGTAAATTACTTAATTTCTATATTCTTCGGATTTCCTATCTCTAAAGTGAGGATAATAATAGTATCTAGCTATCATGATATAAAGATTAAATGAACAGATACTGATTCACAGACTTTGAAAAACTTATGGTTTCCAAATGAGACAGGTTGGGGGGTGGGGAGATGTACTGAGGGTTTGGGATGGATATGCTATAAAATTTGGTTGTGATGATTGTTGTGCACCTATAAATGTAATAAAATTCATTAAGTAATAAAAAATAAAAAAATAGCATCTTCCATGCAAAAAAAATTAAATTTATTAATATGAGTATTTTCTTAAAGCAGTGTCTCACCACAAAATTAGTGGCTATTGTCATCATCCTATTACTATGGTTTATTATCATTGTAATCATTGTTTAGGTGGATAGAGAAAATTTTTGTCAGTAGAAGAAATCAGAAATTACTCCCAAAATATTATTTATTTTGTTTTTAGTCTTTTTTTTTTTTTTTTTTTAATGGCCACATCCATGGCATATGGAAGTTCCCAGGCTAGCTACTGAATCAGAGCTATAGCTGCCAGCCTCTGACAGCCACAGCAATGCTAGATCCGAGTCACAGCTTCGACCTACACTGCAGCTCATGGCAACACTGGATCCTTAACCCACTGAACGAGGCCAGGAATTGAACCTGCATCCTCATGGATACCAGTCAGGCTCTTCACTAAGCCGTGACAGGTACTCCCCATAATATTTATTGTATGATATAGTATCTTCGATTTTCATATTTTAAACTTGTTGCTTCAGAATCACCAAAAACCTAGGCAAAATGCTGCTTTAGACTTACTCAGTTTTTAATTGGGTAAACTTTGACAGTATTCAATTTTTGATTCAAGGTTATAGCCATTTTTTTTTTAAAGTTCTGTATTTAAGTATATATTTAAAAAAAATTCTCTTCTTAAAGCCTAATACTAGAAGTTTAGACAGCATTATATTTAAGGCCCACTTCAGTAGCAGTTTTATTGGTTTGGGGTATTAAATAGGTTTTAATCTACTTTTGATTTTTTGTGTGTGTGCCTAATTTTACTTTTAGAATTATGGAAGAAAATCTTGATAACTTTTAAAATTCACAGTGATAAAGGAAAGAGTGTGTTCATATTACAAATCTTGTTGAAGAAGCTGAGAATTTGTTCTTTTTTCTGAGCTTTTGATTATATATCCCTAAGATCAACTTTACGAACTGGCAGAGGTTAGGGAGAGGTGCCAGTTTTACCATCATTTACTTCATTTATAATTTAATTTATTATAATCTTTTAAAATTCAGCTTTACATGTTCTAATGATGGAATTAAAAAATCCCTTTCTTGGGAGTTCCCGTCCTGGCACAGTGGTTAACGAATCCGACTAGGAACCTTGAGGTTGAGGGTTTGATCCCTGGCTTCGCTCACTGGGTTAAGGATCCAGCATTGCTGTGAGCTGTGGTATAGGTCGCAGACACGGCTCGGATCTGGTGTTGCTGTGGCTGTGGTGTAGACTGGCAGCCACAGCTCCAATTAGACCCCTAGCCTGGGAACCTCCATGTGCTGCAGGTGCAGCCCTGTAAAGACAAAAGACCAAAAATAAATAAATAAATAAAAAATTCCTTTTTTGTTTATGGATGATTTCTATCTAATAAATGTATTATCAGTCTTGTCTGCATATTTTTTTTTTAACAAGGCAAAAAGGATGTTTTCAGTAGGGATGTTTGTGAGGGAAATGAAAGAAATTGAAAGAGATTGATGGGGTGTTCTATCATGAATTTTTTGTAATGTCTTGATTTTTACTAATTTATGAATTGTCTTACAGAGATACTGAAAGTAATTGCAACCCTGCTTCGAAATTCTCCCCAGTGCCCAGAGAGCATCGAAGTTCGCAGAGCTTTTCTTTCTGACATGATTAAACTTTTTAATAATAGCAGAGAAAATAGAAGGTAAGCAGTAGCAGAAAGCATTTATTTGCAATATTCAAGTCTAGCTTTGACTAAGTCCATTGTTTCCTAAGAAAAATTGCTTTAAATATACTGTGAAATGAATTTTCTATATACTTCTTTTTTCATTAAGGGTATAGAAGTAATGTACCATATAGTTAATTGAGCTTTCAATACCACATTCTTTAATTGTTTTGAATACATAATAAATCGGGTTGTTTTGTTTATTTATTTATTTATTTATTTTGTCTTTTTGCCTTTTCTAGGGCCACTCCCGTGGCACATGGAGGTTCCCAGGCTAGGGGTCTAATCGGAGCTGTAGCCACTGGTCTACACCACAGCCATGGCAACATGGGATCCGAACCACATCTGCAACCTACACCACAGCTAACGGCAACGCCGGATCCTTAACCCACTGAGCAAGGGCAGGGATTGAACCTGCAACCTCATGATTCCTAGTCGGATTCGTTAACCACTGCGGCAGGACAGGAACTCCTATTTTGTTTTAAACTTTTACTTTTTTATAATTCTTTCAGGAGATTTATTTTTAAAGCAATTCATTGTGCTTTGACATTTTTCAGGAGCTTGCTGCAGTGTTCTGTGTGGCAAGAATGGATGCTTTCTCTCTGCTATTTTAATCCTAAAAATTCAGATGAACAGAAGATAACAGAAATGGTATATGCCATATTCAGAATCCTACTTTACCATGCAGTCAAATATGAGTGGGGTGGCTGGCGAGTGTGGGTAGACACCTTATCAATCACCCATTCAAAGGTAAGTTTTTTTATGAAAGTATATTTTAATGTATTAAATGTCTGTAATTTTCAGTTTTATTTTTTTCAACAAGATTTTATATACTTGAAATCAAGGAAAAAAGGCACTTCTTTGGAAGTGCAGTGAATTGAAAAACTAAAAACAAATGACTGAAAAGAAATATAAATTATTTACAGCTTCTTCACAATCAAAAGAGGTTTCTTTTCAAAAGTCATTTTTATGTGTGCTTAAGTTAATAAAGTGAAACCTCTTAACACAACATAAAAGAATTTATATTTTCAGGGTGCCATTTTCAAGGTATGGTTCTCTGGATTTTATAGTATTTTGAAGCTTTTTGAACACAAGGTGGCGCACAATATTCAAAGATGAGTACTTATTTTAGTAATGTAAGGTAGTAAAGCCTTTGCTCATGTTACAGTCCGTTAAAAAATAGGTTTGGAAGAATCTACTAGTGCCTTATTTTTTTTTAACTCTTAAGCCAGTACAAATTACTTATGTATATTTTTTGTTTAAAGTTTTTAATGAAATACCTTAGACGTATAAGAAGGGGCAAGAATTAGGTGCCTTCTCCTGTTTCTAAATGTGAGTTGCCCATCTCAGTTGCTTTGTCTAGCAGTTTTAGCTCCTCTCTCCTCCATCATCTACCTGAATTTGGTGTTTTCATTGCTTCTGTGTTTTAGGTATATTTTTAAATTATACATACAAAAGAATTTTATTTTTCATGTTTATGCTTAATATAAATGGTATTGTATTAAATGCATCCTTCAGCAACTTGCTGTTTTTACTTACTACTTTGATACTCGTCCATATTGACTAATGTAATTGTGTTTATTTTCTCAGTTGCATGTATTCCATGGTATGACTTTATCTATTTACCAGTCGATGAGCATTTTTGATGCATTTTGTATATATTGAGAAGTTTCTCTCTCTGTATGTTCCTGGAAGGAGAATTGATGATTTGTAAGATGCAGATGCTAAACATTACAAGATAATGCAATTCCTCTTCCAAAGTGGTGTATCATTTTATATTCTTGCCAGAGACGTATAAATTCTGATGGGTTCATACTACCTCATTATTTATTATGGCTGGAGTTAAAAAATTTGCAGATTTGATCAAATATGCTATGTATCCATGGTATTAATTTGTATCTTTTTGTTGTTTTGTGGGAGTTCTTAATCCTTTGCTACTGTATGTTTATGAATGTCTTCTGCCAGTTTTTTGCTTATCTATTCTTTCTATATATACACCAAAGGAATTTAATTAAAATATTTATTTTAATTATAAATTGACTAGAAGGAATAAAGGACAGAAGTGATAATTTTATTTTATTGATTTGTTGTTCTATCGGAATATATTGTCATTTCCTCAATGTATGTTTTTGAGTTTTCGCATAACTTTTAGCTATTAATAACTTTTAGTTATTCATTCTGCTTCCTCCTTCTTCAGTGAGAGGGAGGCGTGTTACTATCATAAGGATTTACAGAGGTATCTTATATTGGAAGATATTACCCCACAAATTGATGTTCAAGAGCAGTCCAGTGCTAAATGAGACAGAGATGTGATTTTATAACATGGCTTTGTTTGAGTCACTACATTTTTGAGCTTACTGGTTTAAGGCAGAGTTTTGCCACGCATGGCCTAAGGGCCAAATCTGGCCTGACCTGTTTCTGTAAATAAAAGTTTATTGAAACAAGTCACTTGTGTTTATCTATGTATTTCTGTGACTGTTTTCATGCTACAGGTGTTGAGTATTAACCACAGAAACTGTATGGCCTCCAAGCCAAAAATATTTGCTGTTTGTCACTTTACAGAAACACTTTGTACCTCTTGTCTAACTTATTTTAGTTTGTGCTGATGCCCAGCTATTCTGGTTTCTATTGTAGTGGGCTGCTGCAGCCTGGGCTCATTTTCTCTGAGTGTTTTTTCCCCTTTACAAAAGATCATGAGAAAAACAGGGTTGAGTTGTGGTCTCACATAATTTGGATTGGATTTCAGATATATCTTGGAGAATTCTCAGGGAAGTGCCCATGTAAATTAGTTTTTTAAATACTGTATGTTAATTCAGCATTTTCATATGCACTTTGGTTTGTCAAACCCTTAAGAAGAATAGCTACAGGAATATAACGGTCAGAGCAGTAATTCTTGAAGGGGAGCTTGAAGTTCTTGGGAGCCTGGGAGACCATTTCAGAGAGTGGCGAGGTCCTCCTTTTCCAGTTACATATCTAGTTAGAGGATTTTTTTTTTTTCCATGTACTTCAACCAAAACAATATAATGGAACATACTGCATACAAAAGCAGATATTAGAATGTGGCCATCTTCTCTGAAGCCAGTTGAAAGAGATTTGCGAAAATGTGGAATAATAACATCCGGCTCAGTTGTTATTATTTTTTGTTTTAAAAAGTTATTTTTCAAAAAATGTTATTTATATTAACATATGCCAGGTTCAGTGCTATTTTGAAATGAATTAATATTTGTAAAATTTGTTAGTTTTAATTCCTAAGTAGTATTAGCTATATCCCATTTGAGTGAAACGTCTTAGGGATGTCTTAGTACTTTTTAAGAGTGTTAAGGATCTCGAGACCAAAGTGCTTGACAACTGCGGAAGTCATAGGCTATTTAGGGCAAATGGCCTAATCTTTTATAATTTTCTATCCACAAAACAAGTGGATTTACTAAGAGATATCTCAGGCACCTTTGAACTTTTGAGTGTTTATGACTAGTTATTATATGTTATATATATATATTATATATATCCAGTAACCAATCCATTTGTGCAAGTAATGAAGAGAACGTGGGCTTTGGAGACAGGATAGTCTTGGGTTTGAATTCTGATTTATGGTAATTTTTAGTTGTGTAAACTCGAAGTTTCTAAACTTTTCTTAACTGTCAAAGTCTAATTGAAGGTGATAAATGTGGCAGTGTGTATGTATATTTGAAGTTAGGTGTTCCTGAGTGAAATCACGAAAAATAGAATTAAATGACTCTTTTCTTCAGCCCTCATCATTCCTCCTGTTAATCCTTTTGTTCTTATTATTACTGCTAGCCGACTTTCAGGCCCTAGTCACTTCGGATATGGTGTAAATAAAGCTTTTACAGTGAAGAATGAGTTACTTCCGAAATACCTTGTGTGGCGTATATGCTGTGAAGTGTTATAAAGGACGAGTTTTAACTACCTGACTTAAGAACACGTTGCCTGGTTCTCCTTGTGCAGCCCCCACCCCAGACCTAATCACCATCTTGAATTTAACACTCCCTTCTTGAAAAAGTTAAAAAATGTATTACTAAGCAATATAATCTTTCATTATGCCTAATTTTTTATCTTATGAAAGTGACATCATACTGTGAGAATTCTCCTGTTTTTTCCTCATCAAACCTTTTGTTTCTGGAGTTCCTGTCATGGCACAGTGGTTAACGAATCTGACTAGGAACCATGAGGTTGCGGGTTCTATCCCTGGCCTTGCTCAGTGGGTTAAGGATCTGGCGTTGCCGTGAGCTGTGGTGTAGGTCGCAGACGCAGCCCGGATCCCGCGTTGCTCTCTCTCGCTCAGGCCGGCGGCTACAGCTCTGATTAGACACCTAGCCTGGGAACCTCCATATGCCTCAAGTGAGGCCCTAAAAGGACAAAAGACAAAACAAACAAACAAAAAACAAAACCTTTTGTTTCTGAGATTCTTTCCTGTTTTTTATGTGTAGTTTTGCTTTATTCATTTTTACTGCTGTGAGTAAATAAGGTGCTCAAAGGCAAAAGTTTTAATGGATTTGTCGTTTTCAAACTTCATGTAACTGTGACTCACAGTAAGAAATTTATCATGACCAGGTATGACTGTGTCCACACGTATGCACACACCTCCCCCACACAACCTGGAGCAGGTTCAGGACATGGTGGTTACCAGCTTTGGTACGTGGTGATGCACTTTGACATTTCTTATTCTTTTTCACTTAAAAATGCTGATGATGTCTTAATAAAGTGATTCCATGCTCTGCCAGATGAATTAGCCTCAAAAATTGAAAAAAGCACGCTCTAAGAACTATTAGTACGAGTGGGATTGCTAGGTCATAAGTAATATTCCCTCTAATTCTTGAAGCCATTAGATTCCTTATTTTTGCAAGATTTTGTCTTTTGCCAACTTTGAAGTTTTTCTCTGTCTTAATGATTTGTAGCTTTTTATACATGGCTTGATTACTTCTACTCTGAATACTTCTGATGGTCAGTAGCCTTAGATATTATTTTTCTCTAAATTTATTATGCTGAAAATAACTTTGTTTAAAAAATAATGTTACTGCCTTCCATAAACACTTTGTTCTAATCTTAAAAAGGCAAATGATTTCTGCCTAATTTTTCACTATTTCCCTTGAGAGTAATATTTCCTACCTCAACTTTTCACTGTTCACTTGGTAGAAATCTCCACTCTGGCTGTGTTGGTTCTAGTCTTTGTAAATCAAGCTTTGTTGAACCTTCATTTTTGTTTATTTGTGGCGTGATCTTTGTGTTTCTTTGTACTTACCCAGATCCTTTATATTCTTTAGGATTTAATTAGCTCAGTCACTGTTATATAACAGTTTTTTGTACTCTCAGGCCAGGTCATTCTCTGTGAATTCACAGCAGTTGATTTTTCTTCTGATATCTAAATGTTTCTTCCTCCCTGCCCCCTCCCCTTTCCCTCTTCTCCCTTCTTCCTTTTCTCCCCTCCTCCTCCTCACACCCCCTTTTTCTCACTGCCCCTCCCCCCCCCCAGCCTCCCCCTGCACACTGTCCCTACCCTCTGCATTGGCATTGGCTGGGGACAGCTGGTGCAGTCTCTGTGTCCTCTGTCACTGCCTTGCCAGCTCTTCGTGTCACTTTTTCTTCTTTTAGCCACTCTCTCCTTCTTCCCCACTCCTCTTTCTCTTTTTTCTTCCTTCTAATGTTCCTCCACCCATTTTGTCCTATTTTGTATCTGCTTCCTTCTCCCTCCTCCTTTTCTGTGTATGTGTGCTTCATATCTGCTCCCTCCTCTCCCTGGCTGTGGTTGGTCAGACCCTCCCTGTGCTCTCTTACTTATTTTCAGTCACGCTGTGTCTACACCGGTTGCTCACCTCTTTTTCTACCCCATTCCACCTTTATCTTTCATCTTTTTGTTCTCTCCACTCCTCCCTTTTGTTTTTCCTATCTTTTTCTAGTTGAGGACTTTCAGGTTACTATGATGAATCAGGAACAGATTTTATCCTGAAAGAAGTTATTTTTTAATATGGAAGAAAATACATGTACTGAAAAACAAGGCAGAAAGGAATAAGTGCCTTAAAAGAGATACTCACAATGACAGGAGAGGGCCTTTGAGAGTTTTGTACAACAGATGTTCTTTGACTACCACCTTGAAAGGCAATACATAAGATTTGCACACGTAGAGATTGGGTGATGAGAATCACTGGTAGAAGACTTGGCATAAGCAAAAGTACCGAGGTGATGTCACTGAGGGAAACGCATGAGGAATTGTTTGGTTTGTGGGGAGATGTGTAAAGGACATGAAGAAGAGCAGTAATGAGTCGTATAGGAAATGCTGGCTGGCATTTAATCACGTATGATTCTGTAATAGCACTTATATTACTGGTTAAAAGTGGCAGTTGGAGTTCCCGTTGTGGCACAGCGGGTTAAGAATCCAACTACTATCCTTGAGGGTGCATATTTGATTCCTGGCCTCACTCAGTGGCTTAAGGATCTGGCCTTGCTGCAAGCTGTGGTATAGGCTGCAGATGTGGCTGGGATCTGGTGGTGCTGTGGTTGTGGCATAGGCTGGCAGCTGCAGCCCTAAAAATATAAATAAATAAATAAATAAATAATAAATAAATAAATAAATAAATAAATAAATAAAAGTGGCTGTTAGTTGCAAGCTCTCAGCAGCAAGGATGAAAGGTTATATATTTCTTCCTATCTCTCTTAATTGTGCATAGTGCTGAGTACTTGGCAGTTGCACGTTAAATACTTGTTTCAGGAAGAAGGAAGAACCGCACCATTGTTTAGGCCTCTTTGGTTCCACTGTCATGTGGCACCATGCCTCTCCGTGTGTGTCTTGGCACCTCAGTCTTCTCTTAGCAACCCAGGAAATAGCTGTAGCAGCTGTCTTTAAAGTGCCTGTGTCACAATCACAGACAGTATGTTTTGGGGTCATCTCATCAGACTAAAGGTTTGTACATCTTATTATAGTTTCCTGGATCCCACCTCAGAGTGTATTTTTTTTGGCTGCACCATGGCATGTGGAAGTTCCCAAGCCAGGAATTGAACCTGTGCCACAGCAGTCATAACCCCATATCCTCACCTGCTAGCCCACCAGGGAACTCCAAACTCATAGTCTTAATCTGAATCTCATGGGATGCTCCTAGAAATCTATATTTTAAAATAATCCTTCTTGGCTTACACAGTAATCCATTGTGGCTCAGCAGTAACAAACCTGACTAGGATCCATGAGGATGTGGGTTCGATCCCTGGCCTCGCTCAGTGGGTTAAAGGATCCAGCGTTGCCATGAGCTGTGGTGTAGGTCACAGATGCGGCTTGGATCCTGTGTTGCTGTGGCTGTGGTGTAGGCTGGCAGCTGCAGTTCTGATTCGACCCCTAGCCTGGGAACTTCCATATTCCACAGTGTGGCCCTAAAAAGCAAAAAAATTAAAAAATTAAAAAAAAAATGTCCTTATGCAGTCTAAATTTTGAGTGACCCTCGGAGTATACAGGGAATTATTTTTACTAACTTTTATAAAAATCTCCCCTTCCCACTTTCACACTAAGATGCTAATTTACTCTTTAGAAAGCATCATGAAGGTAGAAAAGTTCTCCATAATTTAAATACGGGCCCCAGTTAATACCTCTTAATTTACTTTTTGTCATAAAGGAAAACACATTTTTTCTTTCTGGGAGCATATTTTAAGTCACAGAAAATGATGAAGAATTATAAACTACTCTTCTTATGTAGTGTCTAAAGTCAATATTTTTCAGACTCAGATTTATATACAATAAGCCCAAAGCAGGCCCTAAGTTTTCTGTGTGAATCATATATTTATATATCTGTATATTTAATTAGTTCATAGTTTCTTTTACTCCAGTGACTTACGGCTTTAAACAGATTTTCAAACCATTGCAAAGAAAGTAGTTACTTTATGGAGAGGCCTCTTTTACCCACGTTTGAGCCAAGAACCAGTCTTTGACTCAAATTTTAGAATTATAGTTATAACATGAACTAAATGCTGATTAAGTTCATTATAGAGTGTTTCATCTGAGTAAAACTGCACTTATCCCTTTTTGCTGTTAAAGTATACTTTTAAAAAAGTGCTAAAACTTTACTCTTAGAGGAGGAAAAGAAAAAGTGAAAGTTCTAAGTTGTTTTTTGTGGTTTCTACTTTTAATTTTAATGTTTCATAAATGGCCTTTAGTTTTATCTCTGAGTGACTTTTCTTCATTGATTAAAAAACTTTTCTCTTTAATAAGGTTTACATAAAGTTATTTGAATGTAGGTTGGTTAATACTTTTGGAATTTTAATATATTGATTATTTTTAAGTAAAATGGAAAATTTACACTCTAATATTCTTCAAGTCAACATTTAATGAAGTTTAGGATGGCACTAACTTGCTTCAGTAAGTAGATGAACAATTTATAGTATGCTGATAAAAATTCTGCTGAAATTATTGAATCAACTTTTTTTTATCTGAAGATATTAATTCTGAAGGTTTATAAATATTTCCATGCATATACTACTGAGATGGTAGAGATTTTTTTTCTTTTTGCAGCTTTTAAAATCTCAATATCACAAATTTATAACATGGTTCTTCATTAAAAAAAAACTGATGTGTAAAAAACTAATGTTGCAGAATTGTATAGCTTTTGCAGGGTTGCATCAGGATACATGTAGCTGCTATAAAAAGCCAAAGAAACTCAATTGCAATTTTATTGTCCTGTTTGATAGATATCCTGCCACCTTTGTAGCAGGGAAGCTGTTTGTCACTGTATCTTTCTCCTCCAACAGCTGAACTTGGTTTTATAAGCAGTAATAGGCTCTTCCAGTATAACTGTACAATGCTGGTTACTTTGATCTCAGGTTTCAAATGTGTACCTATAACCTTTGTAATTGCATTATTTTCTTGTATTGTTTTCTAGGTCATTATCCATCTTTTTTCCTTTTTTTTTAATGCTTCAAATTGAATATTGTCTTGAATAATTGAATAATACTATTTTCACTTGGCATGCTAAAATGCTTCTACTCTTTAATTAGAATTTAAATTAAGGCATTTAATATATTCTGAATTATGAGAACTATTTAAAAATGTTTCTTTCTAAACAAATAAAACTAGTTTATTTTGTCTAGGCCTGTATTGCCAAGGTAGAATGGGTCTATGACTTAAAATGTGCAACAAGTAAAAGTTTTTCACATTTGACTTGAAGATATGCTATGGTTTAGATTTATCCCCAGAATTTGAGTATTTCATTATCTTAGATTATTTGAATTATCTTTACATTTTACTTGCTGTTAACAGTCTGTTGAAATGGCTTAAACACAAGTGTCAGTCATTTTATATAAGAAGAAAGTTCAGTTTAGATCGGGTTTTTAAAAGCATGTGGTAATCAGTTTTATTAGAATTTTATAAGTGATTTCTTAGAAGTATTTTTAGAAATCACAGAATATAAACTGGCATATATAAATATACATGTGTTTGTGTGAGTTTATGGTGGCTATATAATAAAATTAAAAGGTACATTTTTAAAAGAAATATTAAGAGTTATAAAATTTTCATATTTCATGGGTTATCAGTGTTACATATTTAATTGCTAAAGTATTCATTTGGTTTAAAATTTTAAAACAAGTAATATTGTTTGTTTAAAAAATTTTAAGAATATGTGCTCATTGTAGGAAATGTGGAAGCTAGAACAATTGTATACATGCAAATTTCAGAAATCACCTGTTATCCAGTTGCCTGTGCATGATTTAATATTAATATTTTGGTGCAAGACTTTCCAGTCCATTGTTCTATACATAAATATACTCATGCATGTAATTATTTTCTTATAAAAATACTGTATTTGTGGTACTTTACAGTATTATTTCAATTAATAATATACTTCTTACATGAATTTTAATGGCTGCATGTTACTGTGTGTATGCATATATGTGTGTGTATATGGTATATATATTATTGCATCATATTATGGAAAAGTAAAGTGTAAAGCTGTAGCTTTGATATCTATTTGAATGCTATCAGATCACTTGTAATTCAAGGCAGGAGTGATTGAGTGAGTAACTGAAGTTCACTTTTCATATTCTGGCATTCTCCAAAATTTTATTTGGAAAAATTGGTGGAGGTGAAATTTTAAGAATCTGTTGAGTTGTATTGGCAGTGTGTTGCATATGTACCATAGTTTAATTTTGCCTTGTCTTTGAGCACTGATGACCCTACTCCTATATAACTATCTCTTACTTTGTAGGATAAATTCCTAAAATTCCAGAAGAAGGAGTCTGTACATGTTTTAAAAAGTTTTAGTGGGTATTACTAAGTTGCTATTTAAAAAATATGTACCAATTTATATTCTAGATTTGCATGAGAATACCTGTGTAGGTTGTTCTTAAGAAAATCAAATTGGTCAAAATGAGTCTTTGACAAGATTAGTAAGTTAGTAGTTGTGTGATACTATTTCATACTGTTGTGCTTCTGATCTTCATGTATATAAAATGAGGATTATAATACCCATCCTTTTAGGGTTGCTTTAAAGATTGTCCTAATATATGCCAGATGCTTAAAACAGTATACAGTAGGCATTCAGAATTTCTCAGCTAGTGCTGCTGTTATTTAAAAGCATATTGGTATTGCCCACCAAAATGAGCTTAATTTAGTGCTTATGACGTGTATTTTCAAGCATGTTGTGGAATGGGGAACAATTATTGATTAGATGGAAGTTTTCAATAACTTAAGGAGGTTGGAGGGAAGAATTTTTTTTTCTCTCTTTTTAGGACTGCACCTACAGCATGTGGCAGTTCCTGGGCGAGGGGTCAAATCAGAGCCGCAGCTGCCAGCCTATACCACAAATGGCAACACTGGATCCGAGCTGCATCTGTGACCTATGCCCCAGCTTGTGGCAATGCTGTATTCTTAACCCACTGAGCAAGGCCAGGGATCGAACCCTCATCCTCACGGACACTTTGTTGGATTCTTAACCTCTGAGCCACAACGGGAACTCTGAGAGCATATATTTTTTTTAATTTTATTTTTTAAATTATTTCCCCAATACAATTTTTTTTCTACTGTACAGCATAGTGACTCAGTTACACATACATGTACACATTCTATTTTCTTTTTTTTTTGTCTTTTTGCCTTTTCTAGGGCCGATCCTATGGCACATGGAGATTCCCAGGCTAGGGGTCTAATTGGAGCCATAGCCACCGGTCTATGCCAGAGCCACAGCAACGCGGAAATCCGGGCCGTGTCTGCAACCTACACCACAGCTCACGACAATGCTGGATCCTTAACCCACTAAGCAAGGCCAGGGATCGAACCTGTAACCTCGTGGTTCCTAGTCGGATTCGTTAACCACTGCGCCGCAACAGGAACTCCACACATTCTATTTTCTCACATTATCATGCTCCATCATAAGTGCCTAGACATAGTTCCCAGTGCTACACAGCAGGATCTCATTGCTAATTCATTCCAAAGGCAATAGTCTACATCTATTAACCCCAAGCTCCCAATCCACCCCACACCCTCCCCCTTGGTAACCACAAGTCTTTTCTCCAAGTCCATGATTTTCTTTTCTGTGGAAAGGTTCATTTGTGCCCTAAATTAGATTCCAGATATAAGTGATATCATATGGTATTTGTCTTTCTCTTTCTGACTTATTTCACTCATTATGAGTCTCAAAATGGCTTAATGACTTAAATGTAAGTCAAGACACCATCAAACTCCTGGAAGATAATATAGGCAAAACCCTCTCTGACATCAACCTCATGAATATTTTCTCAGGTCATTTTCCCAAAGCAATAGAAATAAAAGCAAAATAAACCACTGACAAGCTTTTGCACAGCAAAGGAAACCAAAAAGAAAACAAAAGGACAACTTACAGATTGGGAGAAGATAGTTTCAAATGATGCAACTGACAGGGGCTTAATCTCTAGAATATACAAGCAACTTACACAACTCAACGGCAAAAAAGCCAACAACCCAATTGAAAGATGGGCAAAAGACCTGAATAGACATTTCTCCAAGGAAGATATACACATGGCCAACAAGCACATGAAAAAATGCTCAACATCCTTGATTATTACAGAAATGCAAATCAAAACTACCACAAGGTACCACCTCACACCAGTCAGAATGACCGTCATTAATAAGTCCACAAATAACAAGTGCTGGAGGGGGTATAGAGAAAAGGAAACCCTCCTGTGCTGTTGGTGGGAATGTAATCTGGTACAACCACTATGGAGAACAGTATGGAGGTACCTTAGAAATCTATATGTTGAACTACCATATGACCCAGCTCTTGGGCATATATCCGGACAAAACTTTCCTTAAAAAAGACACACGCACCTGCATGTTCATTGCAGCACTATTCACAATAGCCAAGACGTGGAAACAACCCAAATATCCATCGACAGATGATTGGATTAGGAAGAAGTGGTATATATACACAATGGAATACTACTCAGCCATAAAAAAGAACCAAATAATGCCATTTGCAGCAATATGGATGGAACTAGATACTCATACTGAAAGAAGTCAGAAAGAGAAAGACATACCATAGAATATTTTTTTAAGCAAATTACTTTTAAATTATTTCTAGGATGTTTTCATGTGTTAGTATGATATTTACAATATTAAGAGAATATTAAGTATTTGGGGAAGTTCTTCTTGTGGCTCAGTGGGTTATGAACCCGACTAGTATCCATGAGGTTGCAGGTTTGATCCCTGACCTCACTCACTAGGTCAAGGGCCTAGTGTTGTAGTGAGGTGGTTGCAGACATGGCTTGAATCCCGTGTTGCTGTGGCTGTGGTGTAGTCTGGAAAGTGCAGTTCCAATTCAAGTGCTAGCCTGAGAACTTCTGTATGTTGCAGGTGCACCCTTAAATAAAAAAAAAAAAAGAGAGAGGGATAAGTTGGAAGGCTTCTCTTTAAAACGCATCCTCACTTGGTGTTAATAAGGAAGTGCTCAAAAATCATTTTATGAAAAAGGAAAACTTATTTTTATATTTACCAGCATTGTTAACTAGAAAAGGTGAATGTTAGACCAAAAAGTTGCAACTTTGGTCTAAGATCTGAATATTAGACCACTTAAAACTCTAGGAAGAAATAATTTAGTGAATTAGTTTGCTTTTCTGATTCTGGATTTCTTTAAAACTCTGTTCAGAAAAATTGATGGAGGTGATTTTTTAAAAACTTATTTAAAAATATATTGAAATTAATTTAACTCACATTTTCTGAGTCCATTATTTTCTTTTCTGTGGAGAGGTTCATTTGTGCCTTATGTTAGATTCCAGATATAAGTGATATCATGTAGACTTGTGGTTGCCAAGGGGGAAAGGGGGAGGGAGTGGGGTGGTTGGGGAGCTTGGGGTTAATAGGTACAAATTATTGCCTTTGGAAGGGATTAGCAATGAGATCCTGCTGTGTAGCACTGGGAACTATGTGTAGGCACATATGATGGAGCATGATAATGTGCGAAAATAGAATGTGTACACGTATGTGTAACTGGGTCCCCATGCTGTACAGTAGAAAAAAAATTGTATTGGGGAAATAACAATTAAAAAAATTTAACTCACATTTAAAACATTTTGATGTTGTTTTGATGAGATATAGAAGATGAGGGATTCTCTCTAAACTGACTTAGGTTTCTTGATGAAACTCAGATCTGGCAAGGGTAGAAGGCTTAGTTGAGATGAGAATTCAGAGGAACTTGACTAAAGTTTGGTTAAAGAAAGAGTCTTTGTCAATATAAACAAAAATATAGTCATACTACTTTTGTTTTTTCTCCTTGGCAGTTTACATATAGGTATATCCCATTTTCTAAAAATAATTCCCTTGTTCTTTTTTTTTTTTTGATAGTGGGTTTATTTTAAACTACATACAAATGGAGTAGTAAGATTTACAAGTTAAATCCATTTGAAAGTAGCTTTTTAATTTGTCTGTGTTAAATCATGTAGCTCCCTTTTAAGCAGTGGATAAGTAAAGCTTGCCCTTACTTTTGTAATAAAATTCTGCCTCCTTCTCCTGGTTCACAGTGTAATATTTCCTTATCATTCCACTGCTTACTTACTATTTTTATTGTTCATCACTCTTTAGAGAAATGCTTTAATCATTACTTTACTGAATATCTTAAATGAACCATGTTCTTTCACAATCTATTTTTCTTCTTCTTTTTTTTTTTGGCTGTGCCCATGGCATGTGGAATTTCCCAAGCCTGGGATCAAAGCTGTACCACATCAGAGACCTGAGCCACTGCAGTGACTACACATATGTTTAACCTGCTAGGTCACCAGCATCCATTCTTCCACATAGCTTCCTAAATTCCTTCTACATGGCATCTCCCATGCCCTTAATTCTTTTCTGTCTGGCATATGAGTAATCATTAAGTTTGAACATCAAACTTTAATGTCAGCATCTTCATGGTACTTCCAGGTATTTCTAGGCACAATTTTGTAGTTTCTTGATACTGCCAGGTGTATCTTATATGTATCTGTCTCTAAACTACACTTCAAGTTTTTACTTGAAAAAGTCTTCAAAACAAGGGCACACAAAAGGCATGGACAAATGGAAAAACATATTCCCTAGAATAGGAAGACTCAACATCATAAAGTTAAAATAACATAACATTTCTTTAGGTTATTTTATAAATTTAATAAACTCCTGAGAAAATATGAATTGTTTTTCTTCCGATGGGGGAAAAACAGAGCCCAATAATTATTAAGGAAACTAAGGCAAAGTAAACAAGTAAGAATATTCAGGGAGACTCTGTAAAGAGCAGTGAGAGAGGACCAACTCTACTGAATACTAAAAGCTATTACCAAATGTCAGTCATTTTAAAAATGCAGCATTGAGGAATTCCCATCATGACTCAGGAGTAACGAACTTGACTAGTATCCGTGAGGACTGGGGTTCAATCCCTGACCTCACTGAGCAGGTTAAAGATCTGGTGCTGCTGTGAGCTGTCGTGTGGGTTGCAGACGTGGCTCAGATCTGGTATTGCTGTTGCTGTGGTGTAGGCCAGCAGCTACAGCTCTTATTGAACCCCTAGCCTGGGAATCTCCCTATGCCATGGTGTGCCACTAAATAGACCAAAAAAAAAAAAAAGTAATATCGACACAGGCAGAGATATGGCTGATCAGGGGAGTAGAAGAGAAAGTCTAGAAATATACAAAATTCCATATGCCTTTAGTATATTATAAAGGATGCATCTCAAATCACCCGGGAAAACTTGAACTACTAAATAAATGGTGTTGGGACAATAGAGGATTCATCTATGAAGACAAAAAAGTTGGAGCACAAAGAAATTTAACATATAGATTAATTACATGGGCAGTGATGGTGGTGGGAGGAAACCATAAGAGTACTAGAAGAAAACACAGATAATTCTTCTGTAACCTTGTAATGTGTAAGAATTTTCTAACTGTAATTTAGAAAACTATACATTTCTTTTTTCTTTTTTTTTTTTTTTTTTGGTCTTTTTGCTATTTCTTAGGCTGCTCCCATGGCATATGGAGGTTCCCAGACTGAGGGGTCTAATTGGAGCTGTAGCCACCAGCCTATGCCAGAGCCACAGCTATGCAGGATCCGAGCCGCATCTGCAACCTACACCACAGCTCACGGCAACACCGGATCGTTAACCCACTGAGCAAGGGCAGGGACCGAACCCGCAACTTCATGGTTCCTAGTCGGATTCGATAACCACTGCGCCACGATGGGAACTCCAAGAAAACTATACATTTCTAATATATAAAGTGCTCCTATAAATATATAGGCAAAGACAGCCTAATAGAAAAAGGGACCAAGGATATGATCATACAACCCATAGAAAACTAAGTAAAAAGTACTTTTAGATTTATTAAAAGATGCTCAGCCTACTCATTGTAAGAGACTTCAAATTAAAAATATCCTGAGACAGTTCAGCAAGATATATTGTGACAAAAGAAAGTGTGGAACAGTGTGTATAATAGATATTAGTGAGTTAAACAAGTGGGAAAGTGAGGATTTGTATTTGTAAATGCACAAAACATACTCTAGAAAGATCCATAAGAAAGTAGTAACTGATGGCCTGATTGTTGGGGAATTATGCAGGTGAGAAGCAGTGGTGAGGGGAGATTTTTACACTATATACTGTTATATATTTAAATCATGTGAATTGCAGAGGAGGAAAAACTTCCTTGACCCTCTTTAGGTCCCTGGGACCTGAAAATTAAACTGGCAAAGATTGATTATCAGGAGAAAAGCATAGGAATGTATTTAATAGGAGTTTTATGTGAAATGGGAGCCTTCATAGGGAAATGAAAACACAAGGAAGCAGTTAGGCCTGAACGTTTTTATATGAGGTTTGATGAAGAGTGCAAAGTCTTAGAAAAACACGGAAGGACCAAGGGTATGAAGTAAGGGTAGTGAACTGGGGGAAGATCCACAAGGCCTGTTCCTTCGGATTCCTCTTGCCATCCCTGTCTTTGGGAGAAGGATGTTCTTTTCCTCTGGGGTGCAGGAAGTCTACCTTTCCCATGAAGAGCTTCAGGGAGAAGGGGGAGAATGGCAAGTCCTTGTAGAACCTCCTGTTCTGTGATCAGCTTCAAGAGAAGATGAAGAGATCAGAGTCTTCCTGCACCTACGCTTTCTTAAATTCCTTTATCTTAAAATAGTATGCCAACATGCCATATTTGGGGGTAGTATGTTCTGACCCCCATTAAAATATGCTACCTATGCAAAAAATAATAAGCTTAATAAGCTCATTACATGATGAGTAAATAGGCTTATTGTATATGAGATTTGTTTTCTTCAGGAGATTGTTTCTCTTTGCTATTGAATTTATAATTTTTTTTCATAACTAATTCTTTTAGGCATTTTTCGTAGGATAACCTAGGCGTGATATTTGATATTTCTCCAATCAGGTTATATTAGGATAGCATTTAAGAGCTTAGATTTGACCAGAGTATTTAGATTTGTAACCAGGCAGGGTATTTTGGTTAAAATAGATCAGTAAATATGTATAAACTTGTAAATAATTTATAATTGGATTTTAACTGTTAATAGCTTTCATACCATTATTGTAAGCTGTTGTATCAGAATCTCTATAAAAAGATCTCCTGTTGTGTAGCAGTGATCATATTGAAGTATGCTTTTTTGCTTTTTGATATCCCATATGGGAAGATTCCGCTATTTTTAAAGAAAAACATATCATATTTATCAAGTGTGGAAAGGTTGGTAATCTAAGAATTAGAAGTTAGCATGTCATATTCAGCTGGTATTTCCAAGGGAAAATCACATACAGTGAAAAAGATAACATTTGTTTAACAGAGAAAGCCAATTCCTAAATGTTGCCTAATATTTTTAAAACAATCTAAATTTTGTAGGTTAAATTTTTTAATATATGGAGTAATAATGTTAATCTCTTAATATATTGCATTCATCTTTTATCTCCTAATTAGTAAATTTGTGTGTCAATTAAATTGAAAGTCATAGCTAAAGGAACCTTGTAGTTATTAGCTCACGAGTATCTCTAACTAGTAGTTTATAGAAGTGCTTTACAAACATTACAAACAGGTATAGATTAGCTATCAAATGATTGTGAAGATTAATGACTACTCTTTTAGCTGAGTAATTTAGAACAATATCTGGTAATTAATTAGGAATTATCAGTCACAAATACCTTTAGGAAAACAGTATCAAAAAAAGATAACAACAAGGATAATTGCTCAGTTGCCATTTAGCTTTTAGACTATTGGAATAAATTTTAAAAGGAAATTTAAAAATCAACTTCAAAAATTTAAAAGCATTTCTAATATATTTATTTAAAAAAGAATACGCAAGTTGGTTTACTTAGGAAAGACAAAGAATTCTTTTAGAACAGATTTGACCACAGATCTGTTTATCACGAAAGGAAAGAAGTTCTTTGTGGCACATTAAGAATGTCCTTTATGAAACTGTACATTGCTTTGAATTGAAATGTGTATTATATAAACCATCTTCTTGAGCTTGAAAGTTTAACATTAAATACTGTCTTTTAACCTTTCTTTTTGAATGGCTAGTTGGAAGTGTGTCTGCTGGTTGTGAATCTGGTTAGAATGTGAGAAATATACTACACAGATTTATATTTCACCTGTAGAATGAATGGTCTCTTATCAAATGGTGGAAAGACCACGACAGTCATGGAAGTTGTAATTTAAGGCAATACTAGTAAGGGCATCATGAAAACAAATCTTTAAGAGCATTTGTGTTGAGAATTCCCTGTTGGCCTAGTGGTTAAGGATTTGGTGTTAGCGCTGCTGTGGCTCGAATTTGATCCCTGGAGTAGTCAAAAAAAAAAAGAGTTTGTATTGGTGAAAATATATATCTTCTTCTATTGGCCCTGAAGGGTACATAGAAATCCAGGAGGAATTCCTCAAGTTGTTTATAAACCATCAGGAAAAGTCAGTTCTACATAATTGACTATATGCCCTGGATACAATAAGGTATTATAAAAGGATTTTATCTCTGGTATCACCATGTTAGCAACTTTAATAGAAAGCATTAAAATAAAAGTGTGAGTGATATTTTTTTCAGGACTTTTATTATTTTACAGATTTTTTTTCTTATTAAGTTTATATCCTATTACCAATAAAAATCAATACATATAGTAGTATTTAGATGTAATGATGTAGGTCAGATATTAAGGTTTCAAAATATCCGTTAAATCCTTGTAGAACATGATTTTAGGGTGATGATTGACATTCATTGTGAAAATATGTGGGGCAAAGACAGTCATAGAATTTTGGAATTTTACCATACTCTTTTAACATCCTGAATGAGTTGTATAGTGACAGGCACGTAGGTTCTAACTTGTCTGTCTCAAGTCTGTTTTGTTTATTCTTTAAAACAATGCTCTTTAGTATAGGAATGTACTTGGTTTTCAGATGGCTTACAGTGTTTTGCTGATAACTTTCTTTTGTGATGGTTATATTTGTTGTACTTGGGGGGGTGTGGGTGGCAGTCCCCCTTTGCCTTAGGAATATCACTGCTGGTCTTGTCATAGGATGAAAATTTATCCTTACCTTACTAGTTATCCATTGTCTCAGTTGATTTGTTATTTGGATTTATTTTTAATTTCACTCACTAAAAGTTTTTTTTTTTATTTGTATTGTGCTACTTTAGACTTTGTCTATTTTTACTTATGCATTTTTCTCAACATTTCCAGTGATTCTGTCTCTGTAACTTGGTATTTTGTGATGCTGGCTCAGAAAACATTTACATTATTAAAACATTTGTGAAGAGTTCCCGTCGTGGCGCAGTGGTTAACGAATCCGACTAGGAACCATGAGGTTGCGGGTTCGGTCCCTGCCCTGGCTCAGTGGGTTAATGATCTGGTGTTGCCATGAGCTGTGGTGTAGGTTGCAGACGCGGCTCGGATCCCGCGTTGCTGTGGCTCTGGCGTAGGCCAGTGGCTACAGCTCCGATTCAACCCCTAGCCTGGGAACCTCCATATGCCGCGGGAGCGGCCCAAGAAATAGCAACAACAACAACAAAAGACAAAAGACAAAAACAAACAAAAAAACATTTGTGATTGTTTTCACTTAATAACTTTGTTGAATTTTTCATTATTTAATGTAATTTATTCAGACTTATTTGCACATGTCTGTGATCATATAGACTTGTTCTGAGTAGTTTTTTTTGATGTCATGTGTCCTGAATTAATTATTTTCCATAAGAATTGAAAATTTTTCTGGTTTTTAGGTGGCCCATCTTATAACTATTACCTACTGTAATATTTACTCAATAAATTTTGACTGAAAGAACATTACCTTGTTATATAGGGAAATTTGCTAGGTGTATATCTGTCTCAGTAGCATGACTGCTGGTAGATCTTTCTATGGGTGACCAGAGCAGAAGTGAAAATCTCATGTATTGAGAACCCTGCAGCAGTGAACAGCTAAGTGTATTTCATGACTGCAGTTAAGACCTACCTTTGCATCTGTTTCATGCTTGAAGACTTTCTCTTTTGCAGCTGTTATTCCTTGAAATAGACTTTAGTAAATCTCCCAGTTTTATGTGTATATACTGTCTTTCTTTTAGGCCCTTTTTATTTTCTATATAATTGACACTCTAAAAAATAATTTGGTATTTTTGTATATTAAATACTGTGTATCGATTTGGAATATAAGTGAGTTTTTGAGGGGTCTGCCACTGTCTGGCTCAATCTTTATTCTCACAAAATTATAGCACTTTTAGAAGGATATGCCAGTGATTCTCTCCAAAGTTGGGTAGAAGTGTACTATTTTAGAGTCTTTATTAATGACCTAGGATAGCATTGGGTTAAGCTGGCAAGTTGAACATTAATGTCGAATTTCATCTTATATTGAAACCCAACTACAGATACCACGGAAGGATTTTGTAAAAATGTGAAAGTCCACAGGATAGAGGCAATTGGAATATGTAGAGTAAATAGCAATAAAATGTAGAATCTGCAGTCATACAGTTAATCTAATCAGTTGTATTACTTTCCCTTTGGAGAAAGTAAATCATAAGGTTAGCGGGGGGGGGGGGGGGGAAGCCAAAAATAAACTTCATTTTTGCTAAAAGAGCCTCAGAATTCTAAGGAACTGGCTGCCTCAACTGTAGGAAACTAAAGATTAGGGGTTGTATGTGCTGCAAGCAAAAACCATTAAAAAAGATTTAGTGGCAGTTTGATATCTTGATACCCTCCCTTACTCAGTGCTGTTGAAAAACTCTACCCCACCTTATTCTGGCAAAAGTTTAGAGAGGATAACAGAGACAGTGGTCTTAATTTATCTGAGCAAAATGGAAAAGGGCAATTAAGAGACTGGTGCCGAGCCACACAGGAGAAATGAAACATGTGTTCAAGGGTTAGATGAGGAGCTCTCCCAGAGAGTAGAACCCAAAGACAAAGGGAGGCAGAATAGAGAAGCAGTAAGAACAGAACATTAGAGAACCAATCAGTGCACTATCAACAATTGCAGGAGGTGCGAACAGGGGAAAGAGAGGGAAGGAGGTAAAAATTAAGTGATTCAAGAAAATTTCCCAGAACCAAGGATATTTTTTCTTAGATTGGGAGGGCCCAGTGGGTATTTTTAAGCACAGTGGATCAAAACAGACCTGTGCCAGGAATTACTGTGAGGGGGTTCCCGTTGTGGCTCAGCGGTAACGAACCCAACTAGTGTTCACAAGGATGTGGGTTCAATCCCTGGCTTTGCTCAGTGGGTTAAGGATCCAACATTGCCATGAGCTGTGGTGTAAGTGAAAGACACAGCTTGGATCTTGCGTTGCTGTGGCTGTGGTGTAGGCCAGCAGCTGTAACTCTGATTTGACCCCTAGCCTGGGAACTTCTAT
Source organism: Phacochoerus africanus (assembly GCF_016906955.1). NCBI lineage: Eukaryota > Metazoa > Chordata > Mammalia > Artiodactyla > Suidae > Phacochoerus > Phacochoerus africanus. The sequence goes on from NC_062553.1 coordinate 78,050,690, forward strand.
ATATCACAAGTGTGGCTGTAAAAATACAAAACAAAACACAACAACAACAACAACAGCAAAAAACCCCCTGAAATTTCAAAGCATTAGGAACAAAGAGAGGATGTTATAAAATTTTGCAAAGAACAAAATAAGTCTTATGGAGGATCAGGAATCAGAAAGGCCTCAGACTGCACACCCATGAACAGAGAAATAAGCAGGCAGTGACGAAATGCCTTCCATATTCTGAAGGAAAATGCTTCCCAACCTATGATTTTTTGTTTGTTTGTTTGTTTCTTTAGGGCTGCACTTGCGGCCCATGGAGGTTCCCAGGCCAGGGGTCCAATTGGAGCTTTAGCTGGACAAAGCAATGTGGGATCTGAGCCACGTCTGTGACCTACACCACAGCCCATGCCAACACCTGATCCTTAACCCACTGAGCAAGGCCAGGGATTGAACGTGCGTCCTCATGGATACTAGTCGGGTTTGTTAACTCCTGAACCACAACAGGAACTCCTCAGCCTACAATTTATCTGACTATTAAGTGTGGAGGTAAAATAAATATACTTTCAAGTCTCAAAAATTTCAAGGAGGCGCCAGGGGATGTACTGCACCAAAAAGAACAAAGAGAAAGAGATGGAAGAGATTTCCAGGATTCTGGTGAAGGGAGAGTCCAGGATGGCAGCTCCATAGCAAACAGTCCATTTGAGTTGAAATAGTTTGACTTAAGATACAGATATAAGGGGGTTATTATTATTGAAATGCCAGGGTCTTTGTAATGTTTTTTTATGATGATTTTCATTTTTGTTTTTTTTTCATTATAGCTTGTTTACAGTGTTCTGTCAGTTGTTATTATTTTTTAAACCTGGGGACAAATTACCCACATGAGATGGGCCCGTGTTCTTATCACTACTTAGTTTTGACAGTGTGCTGTTTAGATCCTGTTCTTTCTAGTCCTGTTGCCTGGGTCCCCTGAAGAGTGTCACTCCACCTCTCAAAAATAGAGTCTGCTTTGCTTTGCGTCTGAGAGTAGAAGCAGACCATGGTGAGGTTAACATTCGAACGTACAGTCGGGTTCTCAGGCCCACGCCCTGGCCCCCTGGCCCTCAGTGTGAAGGGGAAGTTGGAGCCTGCTCCAATTCACAGATCCTGTGGAGTGTGTCTTCTCCCGGGAGCCTTTAGTTAGTTGTGGCAATATTGCCCTTCCCTTTACACAGCTGTCTAGGTTTGTGCTGTATTTAGTTTCTCAAGCTAAATATACTAGGTATGTTTACTATATAAATGATGAAACTATTAAAAAAACAAGTAGGAAACAGTAGCAATGCCAGGATAGTGAGGTCCTCTTGATGGAGGTGGGGAGGTTGGGAGTACCACTGGGCATGGGCACATCGGGAACTGTGAGTTAGTAGTAGTGTTCCATCTCTTGTAGAGTACGTGGGATTCAAAAATTACTCTTTAACTTGTACATACAGATTTTATATGTTCATGTTTATTGACTATAATAATAAAATTTTGCAAATCCTTTATTTGAATGAAATCACACCCAATGATTATTGAAAACTAAACTTCTTCTGTAATACTAGATATTTTCAAAATCACTATGAGGTTGATAGTATGTAACTTGCCTTCTTTCGATAATGGTAATTGTTGTGTCAGTGCCAAAGTGATCTCCTTAAAATCATTTGAGGGCGGCACATGGACTAGATGATACCTGAGGAGGCTCTCACATGGGGGGGGAACTATGGGGATGATCGTTGTGGTGGCAGAGAAGGCTATGATCAGGGTGGCTACTGAGGCTGCGCTGGGGACCATGGGGGCTTCTGAGGAGGCCTGGAGGGTGGGGACAGAGGTGGCTTTGGGCCTAGTAAGATGGACTCAAGGGGTGAGTGAGCACAGACAGGATGTAAGGGGAGGAAAGAGGAAGATCATGTCTTCCTCTCTCTCTCTCTCTCTTTTTTTTGGTCTTTCTGCCTTTTCTAGGGCTGTACTGTGGCATATGGAGGTTCCCAGGCTAGGGGTCTAATCGGAGCTGTAGCCGCCAGCCTACACTGGAGCCACAGCAATGTGGGATCCGAGCCGTGTCTGCAACCTACACCACAGTTCATGGTAACGCCGTATCCTTAACCCACTGAGCGAGACCAGGGATCGAACCTGAGACCTCATGGTTCCTAGTCGGATTCGTTAACCACTGAGCCACCACGGGAACTCCCCTCATGTCTTTCTCTTATTCAGAAATCCCTAATGGCTCTTTGAAACTCAGGATAAAAGTCAAAGTCTTTAACACGGTCTATAGTGCTCTGTAATCATGATCTAGCCAGTGGCTACATCCCTGACCTTATCTTCTACATTTCTCTGTCTGCTGATTTCTTCTTATTCCTCAAACAAATCAAGCTTATTTTGCCTCTAGGGCTTTTATATTTCTTCTTCCTTTGGCCCGAAACTCTTTTTGTTTGATATTCATGTAACTTTCTCTCTCACTTTATTCTTATCTCTGTTCAAACATAACATCGTCAGAGACTTTCCCCAACTACCCTGGTAAAATATACCCTTCTCATCTAGATTGTCATCTTCTGCTATTTTCCACCTCCTTTTTTTCTCCACTCTCATTATGACATGATATTATGTATTTGCATGAATGAATACGTGAGGAATTGGTCAGTAAGATAAAGAACTTAGTTCAAAGAAGATACCAGCCTTTTGGGTGTAAAATACATTGATATTTTGTTGATGTTACTATACTGTATTATGCTGTGGTCTTGAATATATGCATTTCACTTGGAAATATTCAAAAAAGTTCCCCAAATATTCAAGTGAGAAAAATGTTTATTTCCTAAACAGTTTTACTTGTAGCTATACCACGTTATGGGCAAGAAGGTACTATATATGTCATGAGAAAAGGCTAGCTAATGGGACTGTGTATATTTTGCACTGTTTATAATTTTGTTTGCCTTATACCCATGTGCATACACACCTTTGATTCAAAAAGGCCTGTCAATCTGGGCATGAACACTCGTTTCTTCTTTTGTTATCTACTGCTATCCTCCTGTACTAGAGCTAGATAAAGGTTTTTTGATTCAAGATTCAATTTATTATTATTTAGTTTTTATTTATTTATTTAGTCTTTTTAGGGCCACACTTTCAGCATATGGAGGTTCCCAGGCTTGGGGTTGAACAGGAGCTGCAGTTGCTGGCCTACACCACAGCCACAGCAACGTGGGATCTGAGCTGCATCTGCAACCTACATGGCAGCTCATGGCAACACCGGATTCTTAACCCATGGAGTGATGCCATGGATTAAACCTGCATTCCCATGGATACGAGTCAGATTCATTTCCACTGAGCAATGAGGGGATCTCCCAATTCATTTATTATATGTTATCATAAATGTAGGTTATGTGAACAAACCTAGCATTGACAAGCTATACTTATGCCTATACTTTCTTCATGTTTTATACTTTTTTTTGAGAGATGTTCCCATTAAAACTCTCACTAGTGCACATAATGGTGGCTGTAATTTAATAATCCTTGATGTGAGATAAGAAAATTATAAGCCTTTTGACATTAAAAACCACAACACTCTTTTATACTTTAACCTTGAATTTTTTTCCATTTGAGTAAAAGGCTAAGCATGATATGAGGATGTTCACAGTGCTGAATACATAGTCATCTCTCACATACAACATACACGTGGAATGAACGGAAGCATCCATGGATTAACTAGAACTTTCAGACAGTTTGTGATCAGTTCAACTTTGAAAATTATGGTTGACCTTTGGGTCAGGGTTGGGTTTTTTTCTCCGTTCTTAAAAAAATTTGTATTCCTTAGCTTAGTAAGCAAAAGTTTTATTAGCTTAATGAATATGTAGGAAGTTGCTGTAATATATAATATATATAATATTTAAGCATATAATATGCATAATATATAAAGTGAACAAAGTTAATTGATATTTGACAGTCTTTCCTGAGAATAAATCATTGGAAAATGAATTTTCATTGCACTTGAAACAATGTATTAGAGAGCACACAAAACACTTCCCAAAGTTACGTACTTAGATCCTGGTATAAGTTATAGAGGTCAATAGAATAGTGTACTCTTTCCTAGATTATAAATCTTTAAGAATAGGCTAAATAACTATGTTCTTGTTATGATTTGATGCTATGCTACCTGTTAGCATTAAGAATGGCTGTAATTTTTTGACTCTTCAGATTTTTGTGATTGACTTACCTTTTATTTATCATTTTATGAGACAAAGATATTAAAGTTGTCTTATTACATTATATAAACCATATATTTGAAAAATTAAGTATTTTTATGTTCTACTTGCCTTAATCCTTTTTTTTTTTCCCTGCATATTTTGACTGCTTGTATATGTTTCATCTAGGTCACTTTTGAAATACACAAAGAAAATCTTGCCAGCGTATTTAGGGAACACCAGGGAAAAGTTGATGAAGAAATAGGGCGGTGTTCCTCAAGTCCAGATCAAGCGGTCTCTGGCATTAGCGGGGATGTTAATGTAGGATCCCAGCAATCAGATACAAAGGATTCTCCTGTGCCCTCTCATATCACCAGAAACAGTGACGAAAAGTCAAGTCTTGAGAAGACAAGCTCAGTAGAATCTGCATCCATTGTTGAACTGCAGACGTGCAGTACATCTAATGAAGAGAGGAAAACTGGGCAAAACAATCAGGAATTTCTTGATGAAGTCCCTCTAGAAGAAACACTGACAAATGAAACAATTAATGCAGGGAATTTAGAAGTATCCTCTGATATGACAGAAGCCATGGCTATTTCCTCTAATTCTTTTAAAACAACTGACGAAGATGTAATGACTGTCAGTGAAGTAACTGCTTCCATAAATTCTCCTTCAGAAGAAGATAGTTCAGAGGTGCCTGAAGTATTGGATAAGTCCATGGTAGAGGAAGAAGATGATGATGATTACGTAGAACTGAAAGTAGAAAGTAGTCCTTCTGAGGAAGCCAGTCCATCTACAGAGCTCCAAGACAATAGTTTATCTACAGCTGCTTCTGAAGCCAGTGAAAGACTGGACATGTTTAATAATGAGCACAAACTAGTATTTCAAGAGGAAGAGCCTGCAAGCAAGAAACAAACTGATGCTGAAACTCACGATCCTAAAGATTCTGGAATCTTGACTATGACAGCATCAGGGTCTTCAGCTACCTCACCAGGCACTCCTGCTTCCCAGACAACTGGACCATCAGACATTGGTCAGGTGCTGAAGGAAGGGGAGACAACAACCAGCTTTGCTGGAGAAACCAAAGTAATTAGTGATTCTCATGGTGACATCTTCGAGTCTCCGACTACTTCTGAGCAGAGGATTGCTAGGCTGGATGTTTCCAGTGTTGCTACAGATACTGAAAGACTGGAATTGAAAGCCAGTATGAACGTGGAAGCACCTCAGCCTCATCAACCTGTGCTTGAGGTGATTGTATTTATTGTTTTCTTGAAGTGCATTTCGAGTTAAAACAGAACAAGTTTATATACTTGTATTTTATTTTATTTTACTTTGGAATTGGTTCATACCCTATTTGTAATTACATAAATGCAACGAATGTAAAGGTTATAGTTCTTTAACACAGGGTTTGGCTTTTAGTATGAGCTTGTTAAATGGCAGTTTTTGTTATTATTTTCACCAAAGTATCATTAAAAATGACTACTTTCAAGTTTCAAAATTAATGTATTTTTAACATATAAAGCAAATATTGGAAATACTTGCCTTTTACCCTTTTTTGATGACCTAGTCATAGTTAGCACATTCGTTTTTCAGCGCAATCTAGGGCTACCTTCCTGCAGAACCACCACCAGCGTATAATTTTATATACAAAGTATGTAGTTTAAAATTGTTTCCTGGGGTGTGTTTACTTTTGTAGGAGGGAAAAGCCTTTGTGAGATACGGAGGCACAGCCTCCACCTTTGCTGATATCTCAGAGTGATTCATGACACAGTGGTTACTTGCATGTTATTAATTCCCACTTCACCAGCTCTTATTGCTCTCACTCCTTCCTTTTTTGTTGGTTTAGTCTTCATTCTGTTGTCTTTATTTTTTTTCTTAATTATAGCCAATTTATAATACAGATACAGCCCTTCTTTCATATTAGTATTCAAAACCTAAAAAAATTTTTTTTTTTAATTTTATGGCTATACCTGTAGCATGTGGAAGTTCCTGGTCCAGGGATTGAATCCAGGCCTCAGCTATGGCAATGCTGGATCCTTTAACTCACTGCACTGGGCAAGGGATCAAACCTGCATCTCCACAGCCACTGCTGTTGGATTCTTAACACACCGTGGCACAGAACTCCCGAAACCCAAAACTTGATTCTTTTATAAGATGCTACATTAGCTGATGATAATACTAACATGGTTCAGAGCTAATTACTGCTGAATTGTGGTAATTTAGCATTCTTTATAATTTTGCTTTAAATGTACCTAATGTTATTACTCACTGATAATTTTTCTCTAATTTGGTCTCTTATTATCTTGAAATGTATTTGTTAGAAGAGTTGCATAGAAGCTGTGAAATTATTAATGCCTTCCTTTGAAGTTGAACTTATTTTATTACTCTTTTTAACTTCCTCTTTAGATGTCAAGGCAACAGGAGCAGCCAGGGCGTGGAACGGCACCAGATGCCGTTAATGGACAAAGAAGGGATTCTAGATCTATGTTTCGTATACCTGAGTTCAGATGGTCCCAGATGCATCAGCGTTTGCTCACTGATCTACTATTTTCAATAGAAACAGATATACAGATGTGGAGAAGGTTTGTACATGTATTTATTATAGAAGATGAGTATACATTTTAGTCTTTGTTTTCAAAGAAATTTATATAGTTAATATTTTGCAATTAATTTCAGTCGTTTTCTATGGTAGTGTTTTATTGAATTGATGTTAATTCTCTGTTCTAAAAATGACCTGCCATATTTGGTTTATAAAAACTTGAAAATCAGAGATTTTTCTTTTAAAAAATTTGCTTAATGTTTTCTATAGCATATTGGATAGCATATACCTGAATGTGAATATACCAGGTGAGTTTATTTCTAGACGTAGTTAGAAAAAAAAGGGGGGGGTCCCTATTGTGACTCCGCAGGTTAAGAACCTGATTAGTATCCTTGAGGATGCGGGTTTTATCCCTGGCCTCCCTCAGTGAGTTATGGATCCCGTGTTGCTGTCAGCTGTGGTGTAGGTTGCAAATACAGCTTGAATCTTGAATTGCTGCAGCTGTGGCATAGGCCTGCAGCCGTAGTTCCAATTCAATCCCTAGCCTAGGAACTTCCATATGCCACAGGTGCAACCCTTAAAAAAAAAAAAAAGATTTATGTAAAATATCTAATTTTCCAATGTATTTTTAGTATAAGAAGTCTGTGGCATAGGCTAGCAGCTGCAGCTCTGATTTGACCCCTAGCCTGGGCACTTCCAAAGGCCACAGTTGTGGCTGTAAAAAGACCAAAAAAAAAAAAAATTTCTGTGTATTTCAGTTTATCCTCCATTGTATGATTTATGATTTTAAAAATACCTAATTTGTTTATATACTACTCTTACTCTGTTTAAAGACAGTTCATGGCATTGTCTAAGAAAATGGTATTAGAAAATTCATATTTAAAAGCACATTTAGCACCATTTATCTCTTAATTTTTGTCACATGACTTCTTAATTTTGTTCTTACTGAAGGATAATTTAGTTCAACTTTTTTTCTCAAGTGAAGGTGAATAGCATTTATGATTCAGCACTGAAAGGGCGTGGATAGTAATGGCTGATATGGATTGGTCTACATCTTTTGAGGACATTTGTAGCTCCTCAAATGCCTACTGCATCATTATCTTTCCTCAGCTTTCACCTTCCTCAGCTAAAGCACCTTCTTATCCTCCCTTCCCTCAAGTAGGCAAATTGTGATTTCCTTTCTTTAGCTTTATCAGTAAACATCGTTTGTCTTTGGACAGCCATTCAACAAAGACAGTTATGGACTTCGTGAATAGCAGTGACAATGTCATCTTTGTCCACAACACAATTCATCTCATCTCTCAAGTGATGGACAGTATGATTATGGCTTGTGGGGGAATACTGCCGTTGCTTTCAGCTGCTACATCGGCTACAGTAAGGACTCAACTACTGTATAAAATTGGTTTGAAAATGTGACTTAAGCATTTTTACTGATTAAAACTTGAATATGGTGGTTACTATGCATCATAGGTTCTGTAATTCAAAAGCAACAGAATCTTTTACAATTACTTGAAAGGACCTTAGAATCTCTTTCAGGACCAAAAGGACCAAAAAGAATGTTGAATTCTTAGGGGTGAATCAGCTAGTAAAGAATATGATTGACACTGTTTTACCTGCATGTATTTTTTTTTTTTTTACGTCAGATGACAAGGAAACCTCTCTGTTGAACTAGACTTCTGAAAGACTGGCTTTTTATAAAATTTAGAAATTTGGGGAATGTATCATAAAATTTGATTTGTATCAGGATACACATATGACTTGCACATTTTATTCCTTACAGCATGAGCTGGAGAATATTGAACCTACTCAAGGCCTTTCAATAGAAGCTTCTGTGACATTTTTGCAGAGACTAATCAGCCTTGTGGATGTGCTTATATTTGCAAGTTCTCTTGGCTTTACTGAAATTGAAGCTGAAAAAAATATGTCATCTGGAGGAATTTTGCGGCAGTGTCTGCGACTGGGTGAGCTGTTAAAACTCATTACTTACAAATTTACTTAAAAATTTTTCAGTAATCCAGACATATTAAATTGCATATTTCTGTTCACCTGTTGGTGAGAAAATGTGTGCTGGGCAGTTTGTCTTATGCTGTTTTTTAATGTCCAAAGAGAAGGACTGTGTATGTACTGGACTATAGTATAGTGTATAGCAAAATGTTGGATAGGAATGGAAGAACATGTCTTAAAAACTTCTGCAATTTGGGAGAATTGATTTTGGTCAGCATTATCTCCCCTCACCCCCATCTTTTTTTCTTTCTCTCTCTTTCTTTTCTTTCTTTCTTTCTTTCTTTCTTTCTTTCTTTCTTTCTCTTCTTTCTTTCTTTCTTTCTTTCTCTTTCTTTCTTTCTTTCTTTCTTTCTTTCTTTCTTTCTTTCTTTCTTTCTTTCTTTCTTTCTTTCTTTCTTTCTTTCTTTCTTTTTTTGCTTTAAAGTGGTGCTTCTCAGATTTTAAGATGATTTGTATACATGAATCTCCAGAGCTCTTACTAAAATGCTGATTAGATTATACAGGTCTGGGATAAGACCTAAAATTGCCTTTCTAGCAAGTTCCAGGTAATGCTGATGCTGCTTTTCTTACAAACACTCCTGAGTAGCAAGGTTCTAAACTAACCTCATTCAAGTATAGCCTTTATCCAAATAAGTCATAATAATTCATTAGTGCAGTTAATGAGATTATTAAAGCTCTGTTCTTTTCCTAGAGGCAGTTCTTCCTTAGGTTAAAGTTTAAATATATAAACAAATTTTTAGTGATACCTGAATTTCCTTAGGTGAAGAAAAAAATTTTTTTCCATACAGGTTTCCTGTATCTAGTCTTAAATACTGAGACTGTGTTAATAATTTGCTTATTAAGTGGAGAGGAGTAGGAGGAGTGAGAGGGGACTAAGAAATGGAAGCAAAATCTTTAGGACCCATGGCCATATGAAAACAGATCAGAAATAAGGCACCTATGAAAATATAACATCAGCAGTTGAAAATCTAGTTAATGAAATGTTTCCCCATATTTAGCAAGAATATCTGTTATATAAACAGATATATGTATACTTAGTATTTTTGGTACAATTATTATTTTTACTCAAAATCCTATTCAAAGTACTTTGTGTGTGTGTGTGTGTGTGTGTGTGTGTGTGTGTGTGTTTAGAGCTGCACCTGCGGCATATGGAGGTTCCCAGGCTAGGGGTCCAGTTGGAGCTGTAGCCACTGGCTATGCCACAGCCATAGCAAGGCCACATCTGAGCCACCTCTACGACCTACACCACAGGTCACGGCATGCCAGACCTTAACCCACTGAGTGAGGCCAGGGATCGAACCTCACCGTGGATGCTAGTGAGATTCATTTCCATTGATCAATGACGAGAACTCCTTATTCAGAATACTTTTAAACTTAGGATGCTCTAAAGAACTTGGTATACTATTTTTAGGAAGTTGTTTTAAAATTTTAATTGAGAGAGATTCAAAAGGTGAGCACAGCGAAACAAAAGCTATCATTTATTGACTGACTACTGTCATTTGTCATTACTGATTTTCACATTGAGTCAGAAATCATTGCCTCCCATCCACTCATTCATTTATATTTTCTGCCTTTTATTCACGAGGTAATTTGAGATCAGATAAATTAGGGAATTTATTGAAAATTTCAAAAGCTATAAATTTGGTAGTTGGAATTTGAATATATCTAGTGTTCATACTTGGTTATAGGATATACCCTTAAACTTTATGTAAGTAATTGAATGAAAATATTTAGAATCTGTTGTTTTTATATATGCCAGTTTTAAAACCTTTTGACTTTCTTAAAAAGAATACACTTCTAATCATGTGATAGTCATTCCCACTTAAGTTGGCTATTTTGTTCCTCGTTTTTTCTCCCTTTTTCCTCTCTCAACTCTGGTTGAGTTCAGTACCTTCCTTGTTAACAATTTGGTTGGAAATTGAGCTAAATACATGATATCAAGCAGTTCATAGCCAACTAAGCACAACCTAATCCATCATTTAATATTAAAAATTAATTTCTAAATAACTTGAATTAGCTGCCCGATAAGTGAGATAGAGAGGTAATTTTGGATTGTATAGTAATCACAATCTCTTATCTGTCCCCTAACTTGTAAAGAATTTTAATGAAAACCAGTAAAATGTAGAATATTCCTTTTAATGCTATGCATTCTGTCAATATCTGTTAATATCACGATGTAATGATAAAAATTTTAAGAAAAATGTGCAAATTTCTAGTTTAACTATTGTACTTTAATAATAATTGAAAATAATTGAAGGTTTTTATCCTGGACTAGATGATGGCAATGTAATTTACTCTATTTTCTTAATACCTTTTGCATTTTTTCTTCCCTATCTTTTCCTTCATAAAAGATTATTCTAAGTAGCTTATGTGAGATCTAAGAAACAGTACAAGTGTTTATTAAGGTTCCTGAACTGATTCTCGTTTAGCAGTGAGCCCTGACAGAGTAACTAACAAAGTCGGAAAACAAACAGTAGGTGATAAAGTCTAGGGACAGTTTAGGAATTTGCTGAGGGTAATCTCTTTCAAATAAAGTCATATAGGTGATTTTTGGAGGTTCCGTAATCTTAGATATAATTTTATCTTCTTGCCCAATATTTTCCTTAAAATAAATTACAGTGTGCGCCGTGGCAGTAAGGAATTGCTTAGAGTGTCAACAGCATTCACAGCTCAAAAATAAAGGTGATACGGGAAAAGGCCAGAAAACAACACATAGCCTGATTCCCATGGGGAAATCTGCAGCAAAGGTAAGTGTACAGAATAATTAAATTAAAAAGAATTTTCTTATTTTACAATTAAGACCTTAAATTTATTTGTATATTTCAACATAAAGTTAAATAAATCTAACAGAGGTCTTAAAATAGTTATTTTAGTCTGTGGACAAAGCCCTCAATATTTGTTTAAATATACAGTAAGGATTTGCTTATGCTCAGTCTTATCTGCTTTTCCAAATGTTTACTTTCCTTATGTCCATAATACCTTTTCCTTCAGATATGTCAGTTTGAAATTCATGTGCTTGGTGAGTTAGCATGAAACTTTTTTCCTTCATGACTCTCTTCTATACCTCCCACCTCCATCCTGGCACCCCCCCAAAAAAGGAGAGAGAAAGAAGTTGGAAAATAAACTGGGAAAAACAATGTTATAGCCTGTGGAAGATAGTGTGTTTGTTTTCTAAAATATCTATGCAATGTGCATTTAATTAATTATTTTTTATTTTGTCTTTTCAGGGCCACACTCGTGGCATATGGAGGTTCTCAGGCTAGGGGTCAAATCGGAGCTACAGCTTCCAACCTATACCACAGCTACAGCAACACAGGATATCTGAGCCACATCTGTGACCTACATCACAGCTCACGGCAATGCCAGATCTTTAACCTACTGAGCGAGGCCGGGGATTAAACCTGAAACCTCATGGTTCCTAGTTGGATTCTTTTCCGCTTCACCATCATGGGAACTCCCAATGTGCATATTTATATATATATATGTTTTTGTCTTAAATAGAGTCCAGTGGACATCATAACTGGTGGCATATCTCCAGTAAGAGATTTTGACAGGCTTCTGCAAGACATGGATATTAATCGACTCAGGGCAGTTGTCTTCAGAGACATCGTAAGTTAGAGTATTTCTTTCACATATTCTCTTGGCTGATATACCTTTTCTCCTAGACCCAAAGTATTGAGAGCAAATACCCTTTGTGATATAAAATAGTTGAGTAAAGAAGGGCCAGATACCAGTTTTCTTGACAATGATTTTAGAATCTTAGGTTTTGAAAAAGTATTGTTTATACAAATGGAGCTAATATATCAGAGTAATTAACTAACAAGAGTAACACATTATTACATAGTAAGCACTGTGATTCTTATGTTATCATTAATTCCAGCAACTTCTTGAGTTGTGTACTTTGTAATTCCCATTTTAGAAATGAGGAATTTGAGGCACAGAGAGCTCAAGAAATTTGTTTAAGCTAATGGTGCCAGTAAATGATAGGATTCAAACCTGTCAGTCTCACTCCAGAATCTGTGCTCTGAATGTTTTTTTTTTTTTCTTTTCTTTTTTTGGGGGTGGGGGACTACATCCATGGCCTCTTTCTGTTCCAGAGGTTGAACCCACGCCAAAACAGTGACAATGCCATATCTTTAACCCACTGGGTCACAGGGGAACTCCTGAAAGTTTTGTGTGATATTTAAAGTAAGCAGTGAAGTGGTGTGTGTGGTGTTTCACATTTTTTAAAGATGAAAAATGTTGTTTAAAGCTCATTGTGATATGTAATATGGTAGAATTTCATGTAGGAATTGTATTAAGTCATATATAAAAGTATGAACATGAAAATAATCATTTGTAATCCTACTCACTAGTATTTAGAATATTATCATTAGTATCATTAGTATATACTGATATACTGCATGTTAAGTACTAGCTGCTCTATTTTATATATGTTTTTAAAAATAAACTGTATAACTTCAAATTTTATTCTTTCCTCCTCCTTTTCCAGTATTCTAGTCCTCTCTTGATTCTTCACTAAGGTTTATGCATGTGAATTTGTTAAAAGTAGTTATAGTTAATAGTTATTAGCTAATGGTTTTGAATACTTACTGCATATTTAGCATAGAACTGGATGTTTTATATGTATTATCTCATTTAATTCAAGAATAATCCTCTAAGAATTAGCTTAAATAATCTATTAAGATGAGAGGTAGAGGTGGTTAAGGACCTAGGGAATCTGATTCTTAAAATATTGGTCTTTTCCATTTTGTTATACTGCCTCCTTTGATCTCATTTTTTTTTCTTGCTTTTTGGTAGCTGTTATTATTCCTTTAATTAAGAAACCAACTTTAATTTTTTAGAACCCACTGACTCAGGTCCATTTGGGGACCAAATATGACTGTTTTCTTTTCTTCCCACTCTCTTTTCTTTGAACAGGTGTTGAGTCTGTTGCCCCATAGCTTTGTTTTTCCTAGAATGAACTTTAAAAATATAGACTCAGTGATGTAATTCTTTGGTTTTAAAAATTCTCTAATGGCTTCCCACAGTACTTAAAATGAAATCACAATTCCTCACCCTGGTCTCTATGATTTGGTTCTTTGGAATTTTCTAATCAGTTACTATATCACGATATGTAGACAGATAATTAGAGTGTCTCCTATGTCTGTGGAACTTTAAGACTTCTCCAAGGAGATAAAACTTAAAAAGCCTCCAGCAGAGATAAGAAGTGCCAGACCCTTATCATCCCACCTACCTCACTGTAATAGTTACAATGTTCCTAAGGACCTTCCCACCCCAGCAACTTGGCCTGCTCCTTCCTGCCCCCTCCTAGGTATGTGGCCCACTCTTCACCTCCTCCCCTTGATCAACCTGGCCTACTCCTTCCTGCCCTCCAGTAGAAAAGGTATGTTGCCCACTCCTTACCCCACCATATAGGGACAGTATACTGCCCCGACCAACCAGCAAAAGTATCAGAAGACTCCAGCCTTCCCCAGCCAACCAGCAGGTCAACAGGTGTACCGCAAGACCACTTCTCCCACTCCTTTGTCTTTGGGCTATAAAAGCAGACGTGACCATGTGCCCAGAGTCAGCTCTCCCTGATTATGAGGAAGTGGGCCCACTGTGTTAACAGTATCTCGCTTCAATAAACTTGTCTTTTCTACACCTTCCTTTAAATCCAGAAAGTTCTTTTTCCACTCACATGTAGAGACCACAGCAATATCTACCACGTCATTTCTGAAAATAACAAACAACTTTAGTTTTTTGGGGCAAGTATAAAAGTTACATAATCACCTTATAGGAATTTTAGAAAAGAGGAAAGATTTTATCTCCCAAACTACATTCCAGAGCCTCTTCTGGCATAAGCAAAGTTTGAATAAAAAAGAAATGACCTAAGACTGGGCATATAAAGAAATTATTATCCTGAGGTTAAGATCTAATGTTTTTAATCACTCTGAGTTCAGATTTGCTTTTTCACTTACTAAATGCCCTTAGGTAAATTGCTTAACTTCTCTAAGCCTCATCTGGTTTAAATGGATTAATGAATGTATATGATATATAGCACAGTGCCTGACTCACAGTAGGTATTCAATAAATGACAGCCTCAATTGAAAACAAATTTGTTCCAGGAGTTAGGACTTTAGCATAAGGATATTTTTTATTTGGACACAAATCATGCATATACTATGAACTTCGTACTGGAGTAAACACTGAACATATTAATGGGCCAAATAAAGATTTAGATAGGTATAAATAATTTATAACAGATTAAGAAGACCAAGTAAGTTATTTGCCTACATTTTTAATGTTGATATCATTAGAAGAAGTTATTATAATATGGGGTAGGATTGTGTAGCAGGGGAACGTAGGAGTTCCTGGAGAAAAGGGATGGTTAATAAAAAAGGAAAAATGGATGTATGTTTTTTTCTATCAAGACTAATAAAGTCTAACGCATGAACCTGCAAAGAACCATGGATTCTTATCAGATTATGAATATGTCTAAAAATGTTATCTAGTGGGTTTGTTCATGTAAAGCCTGAAATCTCGTTTTTCTTCTCTGAAATTATGACCAAAACTTTTAATACTCGTTGATTTTTTTTTTTTTGTCTTTTTAGGGCTGCACCTGCAGCATACGGAGGTTCCTAGGCTAGCGGTCTAATCGGACCTAGTGTTGCTGGCCTATGCCAGAGCCACAGCAACACCAGATCCAAGATGTGTCTGCAACCTATACCACAGCTCATGACAATGCCAGATCCTTAACCCACTGAGTGAGGCCATGCAAACTCATGGTTCCTAGTCAGATTCGTTTCTTTTGCACCATGGCGGGAACTCCCCAGTTTCCATTTATTTATCTGCTAGGCAACAGTGTTTTTTGTTTTGCTTATCCTCAATTCATCTGCTGCTTTTGAGGTACCTTTAGTTTTCATGATTTGATGAATGAATTGGAGTTTTTCCTTTAAGTTCAAACTTATTTTGAAAAGTTATCAAAATTAGTGATGTGTGTAGAGTTCCTTTGAAAATGAAAATGGAGACTTTGACTAGATGAAGGGATCATTGATACACAGATACGTAGGTGATCTGGAGAGCCGAGATATAGCCTGGACCTTTTTTTTTTTTTTTTTTTTGCCATTTCTAGGGCTGCTCCTGTACCATATGGAGTTTCCCAGGCTAAGGGTCTAATTGGAGCTGTAGCCACTGGCCTACGCCAGAGCCACAGCAATGTGGGATCCGAGCTGCCTCTGCAACCTACACCACAGCTTACGGCAATGCCAGATCCTTAACCCCCTGAGCAAGGCCAGGGCCCGAACCCGCAACCTCATGGTTCCTAGTTGGATTCATTAACCACTGTGTCATGACGGGAACTCCGAGCCTGGACCTCTTTATAGAGATCAGTCTGGTTTTCTTTTGGCAAACACTATATTTTCAGTCCTCGATACTTGGTTGTCTGTACCATTTTAAAATGCTCTTGAGAATTTCTTTGGCATCCAGTCAGATAACCTTACTTTTTTTCTTATCTTGAAAGTTTGTCTTTTAGGAAAACAGTTGTTGTGATTTTAAAAATCATTTTAATATTTATGGTTAGAAATAAAAGTAATTATTTTTATGTAATGATAATTGCTCTTTAACTTTTTATTTATTTATTTATTTATTTATTTTGCTTTTTAGGGCTGTACCCACAGCATATGGATGTTCCCAGGCTAGAGGTCCAATTGGACAGCTGCCAGCCTACACCACAGCCACAGAAATGAGGGATCTGAGCCATGTCTGCAACCTATACCACAGCTCATGGCAATGCCGGATCCTTAACCCATTGAACGAGGCCAGGGATCAAACCCAAATCCTTATGGATACTAGTTGGGTTCATTTCCACTGCCGCAGCAGGAACTCCTGATTAATTTATAAAATAAGGATATGGAGTACCCATCATGGCTCAGTGGTAACGAACCCAACTAGTATCCATGAGGACGCAGGTTCGATCCCTGGCCTCACTTAGTGGGTTAAGGATCTGGCATTGCTGTAAGCTGTGGTGTAGTTCGCAAATGTGGTTTGGATCTGGTGTTGCTATGGCTGTGGTGTAGGCCAGTGGCTACAGCTCTGATTTAACCCCTAGACTGGGAACTTCTTTCTGTGTGCTGCAGGTGTGGCCCTAAAAAGACAAAGAAAAAAATATATATGTATAAGGACATATTTCTTCATTTTTAACTTAAGAAAATGAGCTACCTCTCTTTTCCTGTTTCACAAGTGCAAAACCTCCCATTTACAGGCATTTTGCAAGGAGTCTTTGCCTAATTTTTGCTCAGGTGAATTACTATTTCCTTGTATACTGAAAGATTTGTGAACATGTTTTAAATTTAATGTTGTCACGTAAAATAAGATTAAAATGTGTTATTTAATAGTGGCATGATCAACTCCTTTTATTTTTCCCCAGGAGGATAGCAAACAAGCTCAATTTTTGGCCTTGGCAGTTGTATACTTTATCTCTGTTCTTATGGTCTCGAAGTACAGAGATATTTTGGAACCCCAAAATGAAAGGCCTGGCCAGTCATTTAAGGAACGTGGTAGTGAGAGTGAGAATTTATCAGTTCCTGGTAAGTTTCTGTATCTTCCCTGGCATCCAAAATTCAAGTAAAACATTACTTACTTACCATAGTGAAAATACTGATTCTGGAATTTAAATCAGTTTATATATAAAGTGAGAAGATATGTTTATTTTTTTTTCCTTTTCTTGTTCTTTTCTGCCTATAGAAGTTCCTTTAGTATTTGTAAGGCTGGTTTAGTGTTGCCGAATTCTCTCAGCTTTTGCTTACCTGTGAAGGTTTTGATTTCTCCTTCAAATCTGAATGAGAGCCTTGCTGGGTAGAGTATTCTTGGTTGGAGGTGTTTTCCTTTCATCACGTTAAGTATATCATGCCACTCCCTTCTGGCCTGCAGAGTTTCTGCTGAAAAATCTGCCGATAACTTTATCGGGGTTCCCTTGTATGTTACTTGTTTCTTTTCCCTAGCTGCTTTCAAGATTTTCTCTTTGTCTTTAATTTTAGTCAGTTTGATTAATATGTGTCTCAGTGTATTCCTTCTTGGGTTTATTTTATATGGTACTCGTTGTGCTTCCTGGGTTGGAGTGAGTGGGTCCTTTCCCATGTGAGGGAAGTTTTCGGCTATTATCTCTTGGAATATTTTTTCTGTCCCCGTCTCTCCCTCTTCTCGTTCTGGTACCCCTATAATATGGATGTTGGTGCGTTTCATGTTGTCCCAGAGTTCTCTGAGACTCTCTTCATTTGTTTTCAATCTTTTTTCTCTTTTCTGTTCTGCATCCGTAATTTCCACTAATCTGTCCTCCACCTCACTTATTCGTTCTTCTGCCTCCTATATTCTGCTGTTAGCTGCTTCTAGTGAATTTTTTATTTCAGTTATTGTATTTTGCATCTCTTCCTGTTTAAGTTTTATATCTTATATCACTTTGGTCAGTGTTCCCTGTAAGTTAACCATCTTTGCCTCCAGTTTATTTCCAGTGTCTTGCATCATCTTCCGCATCAACAGTCTAAAGTCTTTTTCCTGGAGGCTGAGAATCTCCTCATCGCTTAGCTGTTTTTCTGGGGTTTTTCCTTTCTCCCTCATCTGTCTTTTCATTTTTATAGGTTTTTGGTGTGGTGACCTTTTTACAGATAATAGAGTTGTAGCCTTTCTTACTTCTGATGTCTGTCCCCCTTTGTGGCTGAAGTCGATATGGGGGGCTTGCTGTGGGCTTCCTGATGGGAGGGGCTGATGCCTGCCCACTGGTAGGTGGAGCTGATTCTAATCCCTCTGGTGGGTGGGGCTTAGTCTCTGGATGGGATTAGGGGCAGCTGTGTGTCTGAGGGGTCTTTAGGCAGCCTGTTTACTGAGGGGTGGGGCTGTGATCCCACCTGGGTTGTTGTTTGCCCTGGGGCTTCTCAGCACTGACTGATGGGTGGGGCCAGATTTTCCCAAAATGGCCACCTCTGGAGAAAGGCAGCTGATGAATATTCCCAAGAGCTTTGCTCTCAATGTCCTTCCCTCACAACAAGCCATGTTCACCCCTGTTTTCCCAGGATGTCCTCCAAGAACTGCAGTCAGGTTTGACCTAGATTCCCATGGAGACTTTGCTTTGCCCTGGGACCCAGTGCACGGGAAAGTCTGTGTGCACCTTTGAAAACTGGGGTCTCCGTTTACCCAGTCCCGTGGAGCTCCTGCACACAAGCCCAACTGGCCTTAAATGCCAGATGCTCCAGGGGCTCTTTCTCCCTGTGCAGGATCCCCGCATGTGGGAGTTTGATATGGGACTCAGAACTCTCACTCCTGTAGGTGAGTCTCTGTGAACCAGTTAGTTTCCAGTCTGTGGAGCTTCCCACCCAGGAGATATGGGGTTGTTTATATGGTGAAATCACCCCTCCTACCTCTTGATGTGTCTTCCTCTTTTTCTTCTGGAGTCAGATATCTTTTTTAAGGTTTCCAGTCCATTTGGGTGAAGAATGCTCAGTCTTTAGTTGTGAATTTTGTTGTTTTTAGAAGAGAGGTTGAGCTCTAGTCCTTTTATTCCGCTATCTTGAATGCATCTAATACATTTATTTTTATTAATAGCTAAATATTAATTTATTTTAAATACCATGTAGTTAATTGCAGTTGGGAGTTGATTTCTGTTCTTTACATGAGCTATCTAAAGATAAGTGAGAAAATATTCTTTACAACGAAAATATTAAACATTTTTGTTTATCTCAGCATTTGTGGTATAGAATAAATAACTTACATTCTCTCATAAGAGACATTTTTTAATGGATAGCTATCATAATTAGAGTTATAGAAATAGCTGCCAGTTATAGATGTATAGTTAGAGAAGCAGCTATTGTAGTTATAGCAATGCTGCTACCCAACAAAGGCGATGTATTTATCCAATAAATATTTGTGCAGTACCTCAAAAAAAAGAAAAAAGTAGAAGGTAGTCAAAAAAGTGAGTATATGTTACAGATGGATAGAGTGAAGGTGAAACATATTCAGAGTAAGATAAGAAATTCATTTTTCAACTTGTTGAGTTCGTGGTATTTTTTTTTTTTTTTTGGTCTTTTTAGGGTCATACCCATGGCATATGGAGGTTCACACACTAGGGGTTGAATCGGAGCTGTAGCCCCCAGCCTACGCCACAGCCACAGCAATGCCACAGCATCTGCATCCTACAGTACAGCTTATGACAATGCTGGATCCTTAACCCACTGATCTAGGCCAGGGATTGAACCTGGATCCTAGATTGATGGATACTAGTCAGATTCCTTTCCACTGAGCCATGACAGGAACTCCTGCAGTATCTTTTAGACATATAAAAGAAAATGTAGACTATCCTGTTATATATAAAACAATCTTTTTTTTGTAATAGTGATATTTAAAACTTTGATAGTGACTGAGACCACTAAGGAAATAAATGTTGATAAGAACTGAGATTTAAGTCCTTCCAGATTAAGGAATCAGGGAAAAGTAAAGGAAATTGAGAAGGAACCACTCAGGATGGTAGTAGATGAGAAACCAGGAGAGCATCCTGTCTTGTATGCCATTTGAGAAAAATGTGATTTCATTGGAGGGACGAGTCAGTTGCTGCTGTTCTATCAAGTGCTGGTAGGACTGAGAACTGACCTTTGGGTTTAGCAAGATGGAGCATTTTTGTTGGAATGGAGTGAATGCCTGATTGGAGGGAATGAAAATCAAATAGAAAAGGTGGTGTTCCTTGTTGAACTAGATTTTAAGGATCATTGAATCATTCATGCATGTAGGAGGCATAACAAGTTTTCTAGCAGTAGAAACCATGTTTGAAGTAGAGGTCTTAGGATTACTGTTGAAAGAAATGCTAATGTATAAGGTACAGAAGCCCAAAACATTGTCCCATGTTTAGGAGATTGCAAACACAGTTATAATGTGTTACGGCATGAGCAGCAAGAGGTAAAAGTGGAGATGAATAGTCAACCAAAAGATATTTACTGACCACCTGCCATTGCCAGGCATTGTTGTAGGCCCAGGCATTGTCATAGGTGCTGGAGATGAAGTGTTCAAGGAGACAAATTCCCCACCCTAAAGAAGTTTACATCCTAGTAGGCTCGTATTATTGAAGAACCTTGTACTTCAGCTTAAGGACTTCGGACTTTTTCCTGAAGGCCAATGGCTTTAACCTTGTGTTGCTGCTACCCATTGGTAATGTCAGATTCAGTTTGGGGTTTTCTCATATATTTTATTATCATTATTTATTATTACTGCTATTACTTTGTTAAACCATCTATTTTGATTATATGGTATATCAGGTTCCGTTTGGGGTTTTCTCATATATTTTATTATCATTATTTATTATTAAAACTGTTATCTTATAAAAGCATCTATTTTTTTTGTACTTTTTTTTTTTCCTTTCAGGGCTACACCTGTGGCATATGGAGGTTCCCACGCTAGGGGTCTAATTGAAGCTACAGCTGCCAGTCTGTGCCAGAGCCACAGCAACGTCAGATTCAAGCCGCGTCTATGACCTACACCACAGCTCATGGCAATGCTGGATCCTTAACCCACTGATCGAGGTCAGGGATTGAACCCGCTACCTCATGGTTCCTAGTCAGATTCGTTTCTGCCGCGCCGTGGCAGGAACTCCTTTTTTGTCTGTATGTTTTTTTTTAATTTTTAAGTTTTTTGTTTTTAAAAACATGTTTCAACCATCAGTACATTTTTTAGATTATTTAATTTGTTTTTGCCTTTTTTTTTTGATGTTCCCAGGCTGAGGCTCAAACCTGTGCCATAGCAGTGACAATGCCGAGTCCTTAACTCCTTGTTTTTGCCTTTTGGAACATGCCGTATATTTCATAATTTAAAATAGTAGATGGCTAGTAGGACTGAATGTACCTTTTTCAAATGAGGTCTTAATTTTTAAATTTGTACTTTTTTTTTTGTTCTGGGTAAGATGTAGAAAGCTCATCAGCAGCACTCAGTCCATTAACTCCACCATCAGTGGAAGAATCTGAAAGCACATCATCTGCTCGGAGGAGGGACTCAGGCATTGGGGAAGAAACAGCTACAGGTTCAGGAAGCAACGTGGACATTACTCCTCCTGTAGCATCTCCAAGTGTCAGTGCAGGCCCGGATGCAATCAGTGAGGTGCTCTGCACTCTTTCTTTGGAGGTGAATAAGTCTCAGGAATCCAAAAATGATGGAGGCCATGAGTTGGATAACAAGGCTGCAGCATCAGTTTCAGTCTCAAAAAACGTCAATGTGAAGGACATTCTCCGAAGCTTGGTTAACATACCAGCAGATGGAGTCGCAGTGGATCCTGCCCTTCTGCCACCAACCTGTCTCGGAGTGCTTGGTGATCTGTCTGTTGAACAACCTGTGCAGTTCAGATCTTTTGACAGGTACTGTGTATAGTCTTTTGTTTTGGTATGCTTATAAATATATGCATTATAAAGATTTAAAGCGTAAACAGGAATTTAACTTATCTGTTAGATTTTGTAGCTTCAGCATTAAGAAGGGATGCTTTGATCTTAAAAATTATAAGGATATTTTGTAGTATGGTTTGTGTGTCATTTCAGACTTTTAATTATCAACATAATAAGATTATTTAAAAATAATTTGAGGAGTTCCTGCTGTGGCACAGTGGGTTGAAGACCCAGCATTGTCTCTACAGTGCCTTGGTTGCTGCTGGAGTGTGGGTTTGATCCTTGGCTTGGTGCAGTGTGTTAAGGGTTTGGTGTTGCTATAGCTGTGGTATAATGCGTAGCTGCGGCTTGGGTTTGATCCCTGTCCCAGGAACTTACATATGCTGCAGGTGTGGCCAAAAGAATTTTTTTAAATATTACATTGGCAAGTTGTATATTAAATAATTTTTTCTTTGTTGCAGCTGAGAAATCACCTGTACTTAAAAATGGTCACCTTTCACTCCCTTGCTTCAATGCTGTGCCAGCCTTTGTGAAAACAAATGGGAATCTATGGATTCTAACATCTAGGAATTCAACAAAGTGTTCATAGTCTTGACAGCTTGAGAAAGCTTAGTGTAGATTTCTGACTTTCTTGATTCTGCTGACCTAAGAAATTGTTGGCTAAATAGCCTGAAATTTTTCTTCAGATTAAATCATTTGAAGGAAAGTTGTTACAAGATTCCATCCCTTTGAATATTTTATTATTTTTTTACAGAACCACAATACATTCATCAAAATAAGGACATTAACAGGGATATAATACTACCTTCAAATCTTCAAACACTTTTCAAGTTTCAATAATCTTCTCAATATGCTCTTTGTAATAGAAGGATCAAAATCAGAATTATGTGTTCTATTTTGTTCTGTCTCTTTATTCTTTTTCCATCTGACAAGAACAGTTCTTTAGTCTTTCTCAGAATTTAATCATTTTGACACTTTTTGTTTTTTGTTTGTCTTTTTGGGGCCGCACCAGTGGCATATGGAGGTTCCCAGGCTAGGGGTCAAATCAGAGCTCTAGCCGTGGGCCTGCGCCACAGCCACAGCAATGCCAGATCCGAGTCATGTCTGCGACCTACAACACAGCTTGCGGCAATGCTGGATCCTTAACCCACTGAGTGAGGCCAGGGATCAGACCTACAGCCTCGTGGATACTAGTCAGATTCATTTCCGCTGAGCCACAGCAGGAGCTCCTGATCTTGATGCTTTTGAAGATGAGAGCCTAGCTATTTTGTAGATTGTCCCTCAGTTTAGGTCTGTCTAATGTTTCCTCAGGATGAGATTCAAGTTAAAGCATCTTTGGCAATCATATCACAGAAGTAACACTGTTTCTTGCAATTGTATTCTAACAAGTGGCACATAGTTTTATCTCATTACTGGTCATATTCATTCTGATCATTTATTAAAATGCTATCTCCGAGGTTTTTCCACTGTTAAGACACTCCTTGTGAAGTGGTGCTAGGAAACTCTTATCCTCTTCAGAGGAATTCAGCACATTGATTATATGGCCTCTGGTTTCCTGTTTTATTCAGTGAATTTTGTCTGTTATTTACATTGATGCTCAGATTATCTCTGATTTGGCCAGTGGGAATACCTTCCCATTAGCTTCTGGTTTCTTTTAAGATATCCTTCTCATAATTTCCATTTGTCTGGTTGTTTATTTCTTTGTATCTCCTATTCTCTGTGTTTTATCTCATTTTCTTGTTGGTGAATTAGATATACAAGCTGGTTAACACTATTTCTGTAATTAAGATGTTCTGAAAGAACATAGGGAATATATAATTTTAATGGAAAGTCTTTTTGCCATCATCCTCTGTCATCTTTTTCCCTCTATTTTTGTTTAAAGATTAGGTCAAGGTCCTGGTATGATAAGAATGACAGAGTCTAATTTCCAGGTAAACATCATTTGGTGTATATATATGTGTGTATATATATATATATATATATATATATATATATATAACATGACATTATAGTTATAGTATCTGTTAGATTCAAATATCTTTTCCCTTTTTTAAATTAGGCTTTGTAATATGAGAGTTAGGATATTGACTCTAGAAATCAGACAAAACTGAGTTTTGAGTTGTGGCTCTATCACTTACTAGTGAATTGGGACAAGTTACCTCATCTTCCTGAGCCTCAATTTCCTTATCTTTAAATTATGTAATACTGGAGTTCCCATCGTGGCACAGTGGTTAACGAATCCGACTGGGAACCATGAGGATGCGGGTTCGATCCCTGCCCTTGCTCAGTGGGTTAAGCATCCGGCGTTGCTGTGAGCTGTGATGTAGGTTGCAGATGCGGCTCGGATCCCACGTTGCTGTGGCTCTGGTGTAGGCCGGTGACTACAGCTCCGATTCGACCCCTAGCCTGGGAACCTCCATATGCCATGGGAAGCAGCCCTTGAAAAGGCAAAAAGACAAAAAAAAAAAAGTAATACTATACAGCTATTAAAGAGAAAAAAAGCAGAGCACTATATACTGGTGTGAGATGATATTGAAGATATATTAATCTATAGGCCTTAGCATGAAGAAATTCAGAAATTTAAAAGATGATACCTGTTCTTAATGAGGGTATGAAAAAACACTGAGGGCATATTGGTATAGTCTATTCAAGAGAAAATTGGCAGTTAATTTTAATTAAAATTTAAAATGTATAAACTTAATTACATCTTTAAAAGTTTATACAGAAGATACATGCAAGTATAAAATGTTTTTGTGGAGTTCCCTTGTGGCACAGCCAGTTAAGGATCTGACTTTGTCCACTGAAGCAGCTTGGGTCACCGCTGTGGCAGCTGTGGCACAGGTTTGACCCCTGGCACAGAAACTTTCACATGCTGTGGGTGTGGCCAAAAATAGTTTTCTTCATGCAAGACGAATTTCATAATGAAGCTAATACGTTTTGAGCTTTTACTTTGTGAAGGTTTATTACCATACATTTTATAATAGTATGTTACTGGATGGATAGATAGATGCTATATTTATTCTTATTTTACAGGTAAAGAATCTGAGGCATAGGGAAAGTAAATAATTAGCTTAGACTCTTATGCTAATAAATGGTGGAGCTACGATTTAAACCATGGAGGATGGACT
Organism: Phacochoerus africanus; assembly: GCF_016906955.1. Lineage (NCBI taxonomy): Eukaryota > Metazoa > Chordata > Mammalia > Artiodactyla > Suidae > Phacochoerus > Phacochoerus africanus. The sequence goes on from NC_062553.1 coordinate 78,075,921, forward strand.
TTACACGCTGTCATTTAGCTGTGCTGTGCAAATGTAGTTGCCAGTTTATGAAGAATTGGTTACATGTGTTGTTTTCTATACATATAGTTAATATTCTGCAGCCATTAATGAGAGAAAAGGGCACCCCTATCTATTGGTGTAAAATGATGTTGAACATCTATTATTAAATGGAAAAAGCAGAGTACAATTTAATTTGGAATTCATGATCATTAAAAAAATATGCATGTTCTCATATGCCTCAAAGAGTATACAACAAACTGCAGTGGCTATATTTTGAGGGTGAGAAGAGGTGTATGTAAATCATTAGGTTTTTTAAAATTCACAATTTGCTTAAATTTGTATTAATCTTAGATTGAATAGTTAGAAGTAGTTAGAAATTAAAGGTAGATTTTTAAATTTAATATATCTTACTAATATACTCAAAGCTGTTTCCTTATAAATGTGCTGATTTTCATGTATTTTTGGCATTTATTTCTTTTTAAATAGTGTAGACATTGTCTATGCCATAGTGCTACCTTCAGTGATTAGGTTATGAGTTTATTTAGGAAAGTGTGCTTAAGGAATACATTTTAAGGGGTTTATTGAAATAGAAAACAAAGGGGAATTTTGGTGATAGCATTTTTTAGGATGTTATTTGAAACTAGCATGTCTGGTATGAATTTAACGTATTGTCTGAAAGCAAGCAAACTTCTGATCCCCCCTCACCCCCTTTTTCTTAGCAAGAGACACCTTTTGAGAAACTGTTTTCATGCAGCTTTAGACCAGAGGAATATCTTGGAGAATTTCAAGGCATCCCTCTGATCATGGATTTATCTCTGGAATGCTGTGTCAGAAATCACAACTCTCCTCATATCTTAAGAATTATCAACTTCCAAGCAGTAGCTGGAAAGTTGAGAGTAACAGCTACACAGTAGAACCTTGCTGAACCCCTGCCAGGGGGTGGGCCCTTGTGGATGGCAAGGTGTTTGTGTTCATTCCCATGCCAGAATTCTTGCTCTTATCTAATTTGAAGATCCTCTCTGGTGATTAGTGGATGCCAAGGATTTATCTTGATAAAGTTCAAGGGCTTGTCTGGTTTTTCCGACTAGATCCTTAGGGACTAAAGTACTAGGCTTAAAATGCCCTTTTCTTCTTTAGTGAACTGTTTGTATGTTAAAAGAAAATAGCATTTACGTGAAAGTTTGTGATGTTTCAAACTGATGTAATTCCGAAATGGAACTTCTGAACCTTAGTGGTCTGGAGGACTTTGTTGCTTTCTGTCTGTTGTTACTAAATAAAATATTTTCAAAAAGTGTCCCTAGTTCATGCAAGGAAAAAAAATGTCGACAGTGTTTACACTTTCTATTTATGGAGGCTTAGGAAAATTACTTCTTTCTCATCTTTAAAATGGGGATAATAATGCATAGTACTTACCTCAACGGGCTGTTGTAAGTATAAATAATTTGTGGGTTGTTATAAATAACGTAATTCATATATGTCCTTAGCATAGTGCCTCACAAATACTAACTACTCATTAAAGTTGGTGAGTATAAAAGAAAAAAACAAAAGCCAAAATATGTGAGGTTTTTATTATTATTTTTTTAATAGTTGTGAGATTTTAAACTTTATTATTTGATTTTTAACTGAAGGATTGGAAAACAGCTTACATAACTAAAAGACATATCTGTCTTCCAGCTTTTTTAATGCCAAAAAGTTTGAAGTGCTTTTTGTTAAAATTGGTTGCAGGTAGTAAAAATTCATTATTTCTTAAATATTCACAAGGGTTTCACTTTATCTCTTTAGAAACCTAAGCTGTAGCATGAGAATGACTCCATTTTATTAAAACTGTAACATATGCTTTACTAGTTTAGATTTATACTTTCAGACATGATAGATAGGATAGCTCAAAGAGCCCCCTCTGTTTAAGATTTGAGACTTTTACACAGAAATTTTATAATTTATAAAGTAAAAACAGTTGGTAAAGGAAATGAAAATATCCTGAAATCTGCCTATGGTTTAATGTTCTTTTAAGAGAATCATTGTGACTGAATTTTCTTTGTTTTTACATGGCCCAAAGCTAAAGCATTATTATGTTACTTTCTCAGAGATAATTTGAATCAGTCAGTGAACTTGGAAATTGATTAATTTTATTTCTCCAGTATGTATTAAGTACTTAGCTGGTGTAAAGAATGCAATTTATTCCATTTGTGAGCAGATGTAGTTTATGTTTTAGTAGTAGTATATATATAATTTTATATCTTGGAAATATTTTATTACCATTTTTTATAGATGAGTATAGTATAGAATTATTTTTAAATGTTAATGATGTGGTAATGGTTGCACAACTCTGCGAACATTCTAAAAACCACTTAATCATGCATTTTAAAAGAATAAATGATATAGATATGAGTTATATCTCAATAAAACTTAAAGGTGAGTATGAGGAAAGAGTTCAAATTAGAGGCTTATTTAGATAAACTTGGACTTGTGGGGCACTTTTGCTGTTTACCTTGGCATATTGCTTTACCTTTCTCAGCTTTATTAATTTTTAAAATGGAAGTAATATGCATGTTAGGATTGTTTTGTAAATCGAGGAATAATTCTTGGCATAGTCTCAGTGCTTAATCATAGGTACCGTTAATAATATGTAAGTTTAGATAATAGGATCATACAGGACCTCAAAGAATAGTGTGTTGGGAATTTTGACTTGGCAGTCTGAGGAGGCTTACCTTTGAGCAAGGTTTTGAAAGGTGAGAAGGAAGTTTGCTGGCAAGAAGGACTAAGAGGAAGGCATCTTGGTAGAGAAGCAGCACATACAAAGGATTGGAGTTGTGAGATGATGTACATGTTCAGCTCAAGAACCACAAGAGACGATTGCAGAAATGTGTCAGGAACACTAGTTCCATGTAAATTCATGTAGGAAGTCACACTTCAGAGGTGTTAGGAATGAGGATGTGTGAAAGATCTTGGACAATAAATACAGCTTCTATTCATGATTGAAAAATTATTAATGGCAATTGTTAGAAATGAGGTCAGGTTCTTTTGTTGTCTTTTATTAACTGTGCCGTCTTGCACAAATAGAGATTGCACACAATTATGGGACATCTCGGGTAAATTTTTTGTTGTTACCAATTTTCCAACATTTTATTATGAAAATGTTCAAACATTTAGAGAAGTTGAAAGATTGGTTCGGTGAACACCCAGAGACTTATCATTGTGATTCTGCAATTAGCCTTTAACTGTTTGCTTCTTTGTGCAATTCTCCATCTTGTCATCTCTCTGTCCATCAGTCAGTCTTATTTTTTGTGATGCATTTTGAAGTTGCAGACATCAGATCACTTTACTCTTAAGCATTTCAGCATGCAAATCTCTAACCAGAGATCAATACAGTTTTTAAGGTTAAATGTACATATATTGAAAGGCACAAATCTTAAGGAAATACAAAGTTTGCATTCTTCTGTATGAGGCTTCCTTCACACAACAGTGCTTTTAAGATTCATCCACGTTATGTTTATCAGTAGTTTCTTTTTATTGCTGTTATTCCATTGTATAAGCACACAAGCATATTTTTATTTATTTTTCTGCTTAAAGGATTCTGGGCTAATTTTTTTTTTGAGTTTTATAAATAAAGCCTTTCTTTATGTTATTATACCTATTTTTTTGTGACCTTAAGCTATCTCGAGGAAATATTTAAGAGTGTGATTGTGGGTACATAGGGTAGGCTTTATGTCTTAAATTTCAAATATAAAAAAAGCAATTAAACTTTTTAAATGTTAATTTCTATTGTTCCTATCAGTACTTGCCTATTGTATGAGTTGACTGGATCTTGCTAGTTCTTTTGTGAACAAATGTGAAAGTAAATTCTCCATATTTTTCTCCCTCCTTCCCTGCAGAATAGGTTGCTAGGAAGTAAGTAGCTAGGGGTTTTCTTGAATAAAAGACTTTTAAATTTTGACCTAGAGTAGGAATTATATAAATTACATTTGTATTGTTTTCTGAATGTACCACCAGCGTATGTGTACATACTCACACATGTGTGCACGCACACGTGCTCTCACGTACACACACACACACACATATATACACGGGGTCATATCTACTCACCCTAAAGTCAATAGTCTTCATCTGATATAAGCTCCCGTGATTTAAGCACATGGTTTTGGATTGAGGGCTCAGGTGGCTGTTGCTTCTATTTTTTAGTATATAGTTAACATTGGCAGTCACCCTTATAATGATGTGACACCAGCTACCCAAGTACATTGAATAAGCCATGCCTAGCACAAGAGAACTTGATTTAATTGGCAACAGTGTTCTCTGTCACATGACAGGCACTGAAGTAAAACAGAACCTATTTTACTTTGTATTATCTCTTGTGGATGTAACCACAAAAACAAAATGTATGTTTAAAGTACTGGAGTTATATAATTTCCACTTTTGAATACATTCATTGGTGTCAAGTATCTAAGTAACTTTATTTAGAAACTGAATACTTTAAAGGCGTTAAGGGAATACTTGAAGCTTGCAGTTACAATATTGTCAACAAAAGATGTGATTAAATAAATTGAATGTTGAAGACTTTAGGCTTATGGTTAACACCAGGTAATTAAAAGTAAGCACTGCTGTGGGAGTGCATTATATATCAGCTGTCCTCTTTACCTCATTAACTGGGTTTTTGCATGTTTATAGAGCTAACTTCAATTAAAAATGCCTTTTAAGTTATGCCTAATAAGGTCTTTTAGTTACTATTTTGGTATAAAGTATTACGCTTTAATTGAAATTGGTATACATAAATAACTGTTTGAATAATACCTAAGATGAACAAATTTGATTATTGGATATTTTTATGTCTGGATTTTATGCTTATGCATTGTTTTTTTTTTCTATGTAATATTATCCAAAGAAAGTCTTTGAGGGTTAAAAAGTAAAGCTTTGGTTGTATATATGTTAACAAAATTCCTAATATCTGCATTTCTTACCTTATAAGTTATCTAAGATTTTATCATTTCAACTTAGCGATGCCTTAAAGTCCTTGTAGAAACGTGTTGAGTTTTCTGCTTCACTTCTGAGGTTAAGAAAAAGTTAATTACTTTTCCACTTGAATGCCACATTTCTTTTTTACATATTATACCTTTGATTATATTTTGTTTAAGTTGGATAATAAAAGATTATCCTAAATTTAAAAATATAATAAATATAGGTTTACATGTTGAAATGGACTATTATATTTTCATAGAATATTGTCTCCATTCTAAAAAAAAGAAGTATAAATAAATGTAAATACATTTGAAGAGATTACTTTTCTTTCTTTCTTTCTTTTTTTTTTTTTGGTCTTTTTGTCTTTTTTAGGGCCACACCAGCGGCATATGGAGGTTCCCAGGCTAGGGGTCGAATCAGATCTGTAGCCTCCGGCCTACGCCAGAACCACAGCAACTCGGGATCTGAGCCACGTCTGCGACCTACACCACAGCTCACGGCAATGTCAGATCTGTAACCCACTGAGTGAGGCCAGGGAATGAACCCACGTCCTCATGGATGCTAGTTGGGTTCATTAATCACTGAGCCACTATGGAAACTCCCCTGAAGAGATTTCTTATTGAAAGTATATTCTAAATTGTACATCAAAATAGATAAGAGAAAAAAGTTGTTTTCCTATTTTCGATTTTGAAATTGATGTGATTTTCTGTATTTTTAAAAATGTATTTACTTTCATTATTACAGAAGCGTCATCATAGCAACAAAAAAATCAACCGTCTTACCTTCCACGCTTACTACAAGTATACCTACCAATGCTGTCAGTGTGGTTTCTTCAGTAGATTCAGCCCAAGCCTCAGATGCGGGGCGAGAATCACCTGGTGAGTTTGTCGTCAGTGATATCATTAAAAAAGCTTTTCCATTCCATTTAAGGAAAACTTAGGGGTTTTGATAAAATTAAGAAGTTTTGTTAGGCATGTTATAAATTATTCTGCTTTTGTATTATGTTGTTGATTATTTAATACTTTTCTGAATAAATTTGAGTAGTATGAAATAGGTTAAATCAAGGATTTCATTTATTTATTTATTTATTTTGTCTTTTTTGTTGTTGTTATTGTTGTTGTTGTTGTTGTTGCTATTTCTTGGGCCGCTCCCGCGGCATATGGAGGTTCCCAGGCTAGGGGTTGAATCAGAGCTGTAGCCACCGGCCTACACCAGAGCCACAGCCACGCGGGATCCGAGCCGCATCTGCAACCTACACCACAGCTCATGGCAACGCCGGATCGTTAACCCACTGAGCAAGGGCAGGGACCGAACCCGCAACCTCATGGTTCCTAGTCGGATTCGTTAACCACTGCGCCACGACGGGAACTCCAAAATCAAGGATTTCAGTATTTTCTCCACTTAACTGTGATAGTATATGACATATGAGATTCTACTGGTTGGGTGGATGAATGAATGGCATGCTTATTAAAATTCTCTTTTCCTTTACCTGCACTTGAGAAGATGTGCATAGGTAGTGGGTTTACATGAGAAAATTTTGGTGACATTTGATCTCTTAATTTGGTTATCCATTGCCCCAAATTTATAGAGTATTCAGTAACTGGCTTTCTCTTGCATAGTGTCTGAGTTAGAGACTTGGGAAGGGAAGGCTGTGCCGATGTCTGTCATCATGCTGGCATTAGTCTTAGCATTCATTAACTTCTACTGCAGTTTGATTTTTGTAAACAAATCAAATATTTTTGGGTGCAAGGTCCTAAAGCCCTAGATGTTACTTGGAAGTTTAGTGATAATACCAGGTAAACTTGAAAACTGTGTCATATTAAAATGACAAAGGGGATATGACTTTAGGCAAGTGGTATTTTTCTAAGTGTTGTGCTATTTCATTAAAAAAAATTAACATGGTATTTTTCTGTGTGCGCTATTTCATTAAAAAATTAACAATTAAAAAAAAATTACCCCCCCCCCCAAGGATTCATTCATTCTTTTTACTCTGGAATGAGATTAATGAAAAATAAAAGGAATCTTGAAGGAGTGATTAGTTGGATTATATTACGATCAGAAATGTTTTTCCTTCGTCTTTTGGCACATCTCTGGCCCCCTGTCCATGGTTCTGCTTTTATTTCCTACGCTAATGTATCTCAGAGTTTTGCTTGTAACCTGATGTTTCCACTAGCCAGTTGTCAGAGACATTTAATTTTTCCTTTCTGTGTATATCATGTGTTCCCAAAACAAAGACTCTTAATTATCTCTTTTGTCCTCCCTATTTTTTTATTCTGTACTTGCATTAATGAAAACTTTTTTTCAAAGTTTTAAATGTGATTAGTTCTCTACAAATCGCTTAGTGTTAAATGATAAAAACACTCACAGTAGGTTAAGTTAAAAAAAAAAAGGCAATACTTTATGTACCGTGTAATCATAACTATGTGAAGTGTGTGTATCCTTTCATACATGGAAAAGTCTAGGAAATGTACGCTGAAGTTACTTGTTTATTTCCATGAGGTTAAATTACTGGAAACTTTGGCTTTAAAAATTTTTAATTTTAGTTTATTTTTCAAAAAATTTTCTGTACTCTTGTATTTTTTTTTTTTTTTTCCTTTTTGGCTGCCCCATGGCATATGGAATGCCCAGGCCAGGGATCAGATCCAAGCCATAGTTGCAACCTACACCACAGCTGTGGGAATGCCAAATCCTTAACCCACCTTAATGATGATTCTGGGCCAGGGATTGAACCTGCATCCCAGTGCTCCAGAGACACCACCCATCTCCTTGCACCACAGTGGTAATTCCTCGTATTATTTTAATCCTAGAAAAAAATAGTTGTTGAAGAAAAATTTCCGCAGAGAAATCAAAAGCTGCTGTGATAGTAGATAGTTTTGTACTACCGTGGTTTTTATTTTATTAAAACATTTTTTTTAATTAAAAGACCTTATTTTTTAAATCAGTTTTAGGTTATGGAAAAATTCAGTGAGAAGTAGAGAGTTCTCATATACCCTCTCAACCTCACTCCTTCTGCATTCCTCTGGTATTAGCATCTTGCAATAGTGTGGTATGTTTGTTACATATTTTTCATCATTCATTCTCTTGGTGAGAAAGTATAAAGGAGAACAAGTGCAGAACTCTAGCAGATTTTCCTTCTTCCTTATTGTTCATTGTACTCTTGATGCTTTTTTTTTTTCTTTTTTCTTTTTTCTTTACTTTGGAGAAGAGGCAATTTGGTAATCTTATTTTGGGCTGCTTCTAGAAATTTCTGTTCTTCCACTCCCATCCAAAGCCCTTACAAAAGGAAATTCACCATGATTTTTCTAGACTAGCCCCTGTTTGGAAAAATACAGAAGTTACTAATATTTTTTAATTCAGTGATAGTGAATTCCTAATAACTTCCCAGAAGATATATAGTAAATTCAGAGGTTCATAATATATGGAGTAAAGTATTATTGAAATAAGTTTTGAATACACTGCCCTTTAATTTCAGTTTATGGGACAAAGTAAATAGAATCCTCTAATTGCTTTTAAATATATTTTTCAAGATTTATACAGCCTTCAGAAGGGATAAGAAACCTAAAGGCTAACATATAGGCAATATTTGATATAAAACAGGATAATGAATTTCTTTCTGAAGCTATTGTATATTTTTCAGTAAATCCATTATAGCATAAAATACTCACCCTGAAAAACCATATGCAGAATTACAAAATAATTTGCTATTTTGAGGACTATTGTATTTATTGGTAAACCCCCACAAACCATGACTCCAGCCCATAATGTACCTTTTTCCTCCCTCTTATTTAAATTTTGTATAATTTGTGATGGTAATGTTTCTCAAATAGTTCCCAGTTTTTTGTGTTTTGAGCTAGTATTTTTAGTTCTTTGCCTCTCTAGTTCCCTTTATTTAAAAAAAAAATTCATTCCTTTTTAGGTCATTCGAAGTTGGCTTAGTGATGATGATCTTTCTTTTTGTCACTTGTTTTGATTCCCATTCCTGACTTTTCCTTTCCTCTTCCTCTGTCACTGTGCTACTGTTGTCTCTGTTTTAGTTTATTAGTTTCATTCCATTCCATTGATTTCTGCCATGAGCATTACTGCCTTGTTAAGAAATCTCACCCAATTGAGTGTTTTCGGTCATCTGATTTCTTATCTCCTGCAGCCCCATTTTTCATGCTTTTGCCTACCATGCTTGCCTTTGTAGTCTGTTCTCTTTTCACCTGGAATCCAAACCCCACAATGTGTGTGTGTGTATGTGTGTGTGTGTGTTTTGTCCATGCTCATGGCATGCAGAAGTTCCAGCACCAGGGATCAAACTCAGGCCACAGCAGTGACAACATCAGATCCTTAACCTGCTGTGTGGCCAGAGAACTCCAACCATCAATTTTAGTAACTGATTTTTGTTTTCTTTTTGGTAGATGTCTAAATTTAAATTATTTGATATTAAAAAAAATAGTCTGTATACAGTATGTTGAAGCTTATTTTCCTTCTTCTGGTTCAAGCAGGATTTGGGAAAAATGATTTATGAATGAATTGTTATTGTAATTACATGCTAAGGTGGCCAGTTTATTCTTGCAGATCTGTGTAAGTTAGGGGTTAGTCTTGGTTTGATCTTGGAATTTTTTTTTTTTTAATGAAAGTACAGTTAATATCCATCCATGTGGACCATAAGCCTTTGTGCCTTGGGATGAATTCAGTTCTGAATTTTATACTAAGTCAGCAACAAAAAATGAACTGTTTGTATTCAGTACCAGATGACTCCTTATTTAAAAATATACTTGATAGTGCACATTATATTAACAAAAATGAGAATTTCCTTGGAAGATACCATGTGAATAAAAAACGTAAAATATGAGTTTTGTAGCAAAAACATTTAAACTATTTGGAAGTTTTGATATAAAAATGGGATTTCTATGTCTTATATGTGGCACAATTAAAGAGAAACTGAGACTGGATCCCAGAAAAAGAATTAGAGCTTGTCAGCTTACGGGAGGTCAAAGATTCTTTTGTCAAAACAGTAACAACCAAGTCATTTTATAGTTTTGTGAAAAAATAAAGGATTTGTATACGCATTTTTAAACTGTATATTATTAAAACTGTGGTTAAAAAAAAAACTATGGTCAGTATACAGATTTTAACTATCATACAAAGGAATAATGTTTCTTTGCTTCTGTAGCATTTTATTAGCAAAAAAGGATAGTCTTATAATAATGGCACATCTTTCATAATAAGTGATAAAAGATTCATCACAGAACAGTATGTATATTTATAAAGAAAACTAAAAGAGAAAAGAGAGTTTTTAGTAAACATATTAAAATATAAATTTTAACGTTACTCATCAGTAGAGGTTTAATTGCCCAGAGTATGATATGTTTTATGATGCTATTACTCTTTTTTCAAGTATGTTGGGGTGTTTTTCAAATATGTTTGATTACAAAGGATAAATGATTAAAATCAAGCTAACCCAAGACTATTCTTAAGTAAATTTATGTGCTGGGTGTTTGCTAATTTGCAGAATTTAATAATTATGCTGCTTACTAGAATATTAGGCTTTCTGTTTATCAGAGCTATTCATACTATAAATTAGTGTGTTTGTTTTTCATATCAAAGGAAAATATTTGATTCTTTGCGTTATATAATATTTGACCCAGGAGGCTTATCTTTACTTATTCAATATACATTTCTTTTATTTAACGAAGAGTTTTAACTAGGCATATAGATTGTCCCTGCCTGACCTAGTCTGGAATGGGTGGGGAGGGAGAGAGAGGACAATTGAGCAATACAGTATTTAGGGACTAAATATTGGCATTTGTTTTAATGATACTTTATTGCAAAGGACATTATTTATTTAAACCCTTAGGGACCTTGAATAAACAATTGGCTATTCCCTGAATAGATGCTAGACAGATGATCTATTTACACTTTCCTTTTTGTTCTTTTGAATGTCTGGAAAACTGTCAGTTTGAAGGAGCCAGTTTATCAGTGCAAGGATAAGGAAAAGATAAGTTAGTATCATTCCACATGTTGGAAGTGGCTTCCACATTTGCATATGAGTGATCACTTGTTGAAAATATTGAATGTAAAATTAGTTAAAAATAAATTTGTCATAAATTTGTTTTTTTTAAATCTGAGTTGAAAAATGCAGAATATATTTGGAAGTTACATTTTTCTTTCTTGTAGGAATGAAGGACAACCTGGTGTGAAATTACTGATATGTTTAGTTTATTTTTTCATGACTTTTTTTTCTCCCCTTAAAACAATAGCTAGTTGCTTCACTTTGTTGGTAAAGTGTCTTCTTGTGATTTCTAACAAACAAACAACAACAAAACCCCTTTCTGCTATAGTCTTTTTTAGGTGAAAATGGGCATTACTTCTAGGGTAGTGTCAGGAAAGCATTTTTGTTGTAGTTTTATTATTGAGAGCCACGCATGCTCCTTGTCTTTTTCAAACTTTTGATACATATATTTCACTTCATTAAAATTAGAGTCAGTTTGCACAGTAAAAGATAATTTTGTTTCAAACTACTGTCTAAAGCCTTATATAAACATTTTCTTCAGACTTATTACTTCTTTCTTTTCAAGTAGGTAGGACCTTATGTGTTCCTTTCTGTCAACTTTAGAAAAGCTCAAGAAAAACTACCAATTAGTCCTTTTAGAGAAAATGTCTGATATACTCTAAATAAAGATGGTCTTTAAAAATTACCACCAAAAAAGAAAATAAAGCTAAGAAATATTTCATTAACCGCTGGTAATAGAAATCAGTGGGCAACCATGCTTCAGTGATCTTATTAAAGTTAAGAATTTAGAAAATTGCAAGTGTCATTAACTGAGTGTAATAATGCTATTTGGTCTCAACCTCATTGAATGTTGTGCAGGAATAGAAGGATTGGATCTGGAAATGCCAGATCCTGAAGAGTGAAAAAATTTGTGATTTCACCATGTCTTGCCCTCTGTTTTGAAATTGCATTGTGAAAAATGCAAAAATGGAAACCTTTTTATTGCGAAATGAAATTGATATGTGTACTTTTAAAAATTGTCAGTATGAAAAACATGTATAGTCAACTTCATTTTAAAATTAATCCTTATGGGTTAGGCTAGATTCCATTCAGTTAGAGTTTTTATGTTCCGTTAGCTCTTGCTTGGGCAGGATGGTGAGGATGGGGGGAAGTTCAGCAAGAGACAATAATCCCAGTTTGAAAAAAAAGTCAAGTGTAACTATCAGTGGAAAGGGAAGGAAATGTGTTTGTGGAAAAGAGAGATTCATCTTGCTGTAGGAATGTGCCCACTCTAAGAAGCAGATTTGGTAATTACCCAGAGGTTAACCATGGGAGAAGATTGCTGCAGTGCCCTCTCTCCCAAGGAGCCTGTAGGGGATCAAGTAGTCCAGATTTCCAGATCCTTCTGTTTGGCTGAGACCTGTAATCAGTCCTGCTGATTATTGATCACATTCTGCCTAAAGACCAGGCATGGTCCAGGGAATATCAAAGTCGTCCCAGATCTTTGCTGTTTCTTAATGAGTTAAAGCTACAAAACCCCTGATTAGAGACTCGCTTTGTTGATCCATACCCAGAATTAACTTTGCCTTAGTTAAAAGAGCAAGTTGAATAAAAGTGCCCAGATGAAATTAAAATGAGCCTGAGGAAATTGTGGGAGTGGTGTGAGGCAGCGACAGGCTGTAGAGGGCAGTGGCTAGGTTTACCAAATTGTTTGGTAAATACTAGATTGTATTATTTTATACTAATCCGATAAATGAGACTGTTGGAAATTCACTTCTTGTAACAGTTAAGTCTGGGATTGGTTTCTAGACTTTTTGGAGAAATTTACCTTTAGTTTCTTTCTTAAGTTTTTATGGTAAATTTTTAAAATGGTACTGTATATTAAGCATCGTCTCATTTAAGTTACATGTTTTTAATGTTACATGAAAAATTGTTGAAGAATTCCAGTGTGTTTTCAGCCAGAGGTACAGGCTAACTGGAAATATAACTTTAAAATATTTTAAAAAGCAATCATAGAGGGGAAGAGTAGGGAGGGTAGCTATTATTATTCATTAGGTGTTTACTCTGGTGCATGCTCTAAGTACTTTAATCCTCAAATAATACTATGAAGTAGGTATCACTGCTAATTTTATCATGGGAAGACAGAGAGCTTAAGTAACTTTGCCCAAGGTCACACAGCTAGTAAGTGGCAGAGCCCTTACTGATTTCCCAAAACATTTTATTTATTTATTTATTTATTTATTTATTTATTTATTTATTTATTTATTTATTTATTTTGTCTTTTTGCCTTTTCTAGGGCCGCTCCCGCTCCCATGGCATATGGAGATTCCCAGGCTAGGGGTCTAATCAGAGCTGCAGCCGCCAGCCTACGCCACAGCCAGAGTAACTCGGGATCCGAGCCGCGTCTGCAACCTACACCACAGCTCACGGCAAGGCCGGATCCTTAACCCACTGAGCAAGGGCAGGGATCGATCCCGCAACCTCATGGTTCCTAGTTGGATTCGTTAACCACTGCGCCACAACGGGAACTCCCCTGAAAACATTTTAATCATATAAACCCTTAAGGGTAGTTGTTATAAAAAAACAAAACAACAAAATAAAACTGGCCTGGTAGGATTCTGTTTAAAAATGGTTTGGTTGTGTGGATGGCTTATGAGGAAGTGTTTTCTGCTAGTGTAGAACACCTTTTCTGGAAAAAAAAAATGGTGATGGAAATTAAGTGAGAGTTTGATGGTTAAGGTAGCTTGAGATGTTAGTAAGGTTTTCTTGGATGTGGAAGAGAAAGGCTCTGGTCTTGGCTGACCTGGTGTTTCTTTTTGAAAGCAGGAAGAGAAATAGGTTTCAGGTTGAGATGAGTGGAAGAACTTTTTATATTTATTATGGGAATTTAATAGGTACTATATAAACAGAGGCTATGCTGAAAATGGATAGCATGAATCACACATGTATAGTAGAATCACTTGGAAGCACTCTAGACTTTTTTCTGTAGTGCCTTTGCATAAATGTGGGAAAGTAACATTGGAGAATCTAGGCGCTTTATGTTTTTTAATTTAAATCTAACAGCTCTGTTGAAATTTCAGTGGTCTTCCTATTTTCTGTATCACACTGATATAGATGGTTTAAATGAAGGATTATAGAATTTTCTATGGCAAAAAATCACTACAAAGTTAGAATTTATAATGAATGACAAAAGCTAAATGTCATTAATTATCTATAATGAATAATTGCAGATGATAAAGAAAGAGTCCAATAACAATACTCAAAAGGTCAGAGCAGTCATTTATGTTTCCTGTTTTGTTTTATTTCCAGTAAATTGGGAAAATACATTCAATTTTACCAGTAATCAAAACATGTAGATTGTTTTTTCTTTCCTCAGGGCAATTTAGCAATATGTGTCAACATTTTAAGTGTGCATCTATTGACTATAAGGAAGTTTCTTCAAGGATATAAGGGAATGCATATAGATTTATAAACATATACAAAACATTGTTTTTTTTTTATTTTAAATGATCTTTGTTTTTCCCATTATAGCTGGTTTACAATGTTCTGTCAATTTTCTACTGTACAGCGAAATGACCCAGTTATACATACATATATATATATATATATATACATTCTTTTTCTCACATTATCCTCCATCATGCCTCATAAGTGACTAGATATAGTTTTTGGTGCTATACAGAAGGATCTCAAAGCTTATCCATTCCAAAGACAATAGTTTGCATCTATTAAGCCCAAATTTATTGTAAAAAAAATTGGGAACAACTTAAATGACTGTCCCTGAATTTGGTTTGGTCTGATATTTCCTCATGATTGAAAGCAGATTATATTTCTTTGCTAGGAATATTATGGAACAGACAGAGAAGGAAAGAAGCTCACCAATCACATGATACCCAATTTTAATTTGTTCAAATGCTGATGGTGACCACTTTCATCATTTGATTGAAGTATAACTGCCAAATTTATTTGTGAAGTTATTAATTCATATGTGTTTTGTGAAGAGGTACTTTTAAATTATTTAAATATCCTCTTCCCTAGAGTGTTAATTTATCCTATCTGTTTGGCCTCATGGTTTTCTATTTTATTGAATATATTATAATCAGTTACTGTCATTTATTTTGATGCTCAAATTGTCTCCATTTTGGTCCGTGGGAGTCCCTTCAAGCGGGCTTCTCTGCCATTGTAATGTACCCTGTCATTCCTTGGACATTTCCTCACTTTCTTTTTTTTTTTTGGTCTTTTTTTGTTGTTGTTGTTGTTGTTGCTATTTCTTGGGCCGCTCCCGCAGCATATGGAGGTTCCCAGGCTAGGGGTTGAATCGGAGCTGTAGCCACCAGCCTACGCCAGAGCCACAGCAACGCGGGATCCGAGCCGCGTCTGCAACCTACAGCACAGCTCACGGCAACGCCGGATCGTTAACCCAGTGAGCAAGGGCAGGGACCGAACCCGCAACCTCATGGTTCCTAGTTGGATTCGTTAACCACTGCGCCACGACGGGAACTCCCTTCCTCACTTTCTAAAAAACAAAACTAGATGTTTCAAGCTCCTTTTGTACTTTTCTTCCTCAGATATTGAACCAGCTTATTTATTTAGTGGAGAATAGTATTTAGAAGCCAAGATTTGGACATTAGGTTTTAGAATATTGCTGCCCACAGGTCCTCGAGACCTGGGGACTACACGTATGTGTGGGTTTGGTACCAGACCACCACAGTAAAGTAAATATCCCAAAGTGAGTCACATGAATTTTTTGGTTTTCCAGTGGATATAAAAGTTGTTTACACTGTACTGTAGACTGTTAAGTGTACAAAGCATGATGTCTAAAAATATCTTGTACATATCCTAATTAAAAATACCTTATTACTAAAAAAATGCTAATGATCATCTGAGCCTTCAGGGAGTCACAATGTTTTTGCTATAGTAACATCAAAGATCACTGGTCACAGATCACCATAACAAGTATAATAATGAAAATGTTTGAAGTATTGTGAGAATCACCAAAATGTGATGCAGAGACGTGAAGTGAGCAAAGGCTGTTGGAAAAGTTCTCCTGATAGCAGGGTTGCCACAGATCTTCAATTTGGAAAAAGCACAGTTTGTAAAAAGCTGCAATTATTGTGTTTCACTTTATTGCACTTTGCAGATAGGGAATTTTATTTTAACAAATTGAAGGTTTGTGGCAAGCCTCTGTTGTCAGATGGTGGTTAGCATTGTTTAGTAATAAAGTATTCTTAAATGAAGGTATATACATTTTTTGACATAATACTGTTGCACAATTTATAGACTATACAATAATGTAGCATAAATTTTGTATACACTGGGAAACCAAAACATTGATGTGCCTTGCTTTTTTGTAATATTTGCTTTATTGCCATGGTCTGGAACCAAACCCCAAATATCTCTGAGGTGTGCCTGTACTCAGACAATAAGTTTAGATTATTCAACCGTTTTCCTCTAGTTTATGTGATGATGAGGTTATAGATTGGCAAAATAAAAATTTCAAAGAGCTACATAATTCCTCCTTCTTTAGTCATTTACCAAATTTCAGATCTGATTCTGTTGTTTTCTTGGCTTTATGCACTGTATTTTTTCACAATTAGTTCTTAACTTCTGGTTGACTACAGTTGTTAAGATGCTTTTGTAAAATGCATTGATTTGAGGACGTTACCACGTGGAGAAAAGGTGCATCATACCACGATGAAATAGGTTGTCATGGGCGTTAATTCTTACTTAAAGATTTCTTTCTTTCTTGTTTTTTTCTTTTTCTTTCTTTTTTTTCTTTTTCCCACACCCATGGTGTGTGTAAGTTCCCAGGGCAGGGATGAAACCCTTGCCAAAGCAGTAACCTGAGCCACTGCAGTGACAGTGCTGGATACTTAATTGCACCACAAGGGAACTCCAGAGATTTCTTAAATTATGGTTATTTATTTATTTACTTTGTCTTTTGTCTTTTTAGGGCCACACCTGCAGCATATGGAGGTTCCCAGGTTAGGGGTCTAATTGGAGCTGTAGTCGCTGGCCTACACCAGAGCCACAGCAACGCAGGATCCGAGCCGCATCTCTAACCTACACCACAGCTCACAGCAACGCTGGATCCTTAACCCACTGAGCGAGCCCTGGGAACGAACCTGCAACTTCATGGTTCCTAGTCAGATTTGTTTCCATTGTGCCTTGATGGGAAGTCCAAATTCTGGCTATTTTAAATAAGTCCATGACGGCTCTCTTTCTCTGCCTGACTTCGTCTAAAGTCTCTGTCAGTGTCCTCCAACCAAAGCTCCAGCAATAAACCTTTGGTCGAATACATTACTTAAGTGAGAGAGAATTCATGCAATGAGGAAACTTTGGGGACCTCAGGAATAGAGCGTTAGAAACGACATAGGATTTTCGCTTGTATTAGGTGATTTTGAGGAGAGATTAAGGAAGTGGGCCTTTCTTCTGAATGGGATGCCCTCAGGAATCATGGATAATTCTATGATTAGATATCCTAATAAATCTTCTCTAGAAACATGGAAGACTTGATTGACCCTAACGCTGTAATTTGCAATGAAACAGTAGTCGTTCATGTTAAGATTTGGAATGTATGACCATCTTTGTTATTTGGCCAGAGCTCATGTTTTGTCTCTTGGGACATGATTACAGAGTGGCAGTATTTTATGTTGATTCATCATGGTCCAGGCATAGTTTTATCTGATGCTGATGTTTAAATGAAATTGTTGATATTCGATAAGAGAACACCAGGTCCTGGCTGTGGGTTCTGAGCCAGCTCATCACAACATCAGGACATGGTCGATGTTACAGGGCCAGCTCCCTGATGTCAGAGAGGCTGCTTTTCTATTTTCTCATCTGTTTCTACCATCTGTCTTTCTGCATCCTTAGATGAACATTTCTTCTTCTCTTTCTCTTTTATCTATCTTTCTGTCCACATCACTTTGTCTCTTTTAGGTGTTTCCAGCATACACTTGCCTATGGTTTTAAGAATAGATCAAAAGCATCAGAGGTCTGTGGTGTACCCTGATAGATTCCAGGATCCTTTGAGCCCCTCTTCCCTCCTTTATAAGCTTTGCTTATTCTTTGTTTCATTTGCTTAAATGTGTTTGCTGCCTTTCTTGGTCTTTCCCTCTCTAGTTGTGATGGGGTTTCAGTCTGCCCTAATACTGATTTGGTGCCCTTTTAGGACACTGCTTTTAGAAACTGAAACTTTACTTCCTGGTTTGCAGCTGCAAAGATGTGCTCATCTTCTGTACCTGTGCTTTCCAGGTTTTTAGGATACCATTCCAGTTGGATTCCAGTGATTTCTTATGGTCCCCATTTCATACAGGGACAGTTGATAAACTGTGTGTGTGTCTATTCTTTTCTTCCTTCTCCCTAATTTTGGCCTTAGAAAGAAAATGGCTCTTCTCTTTCTTCAGGTCCTAATTGTAGTTTAAATTGAATGCTTTTCTATGCCATATATCCTGATTCTGAATGGGAGCTTTATTTTCCCCCGACTTTTGTGAGCTTGTTAGACCTCTTCAAGCCCCAGTAAATTATTCTCCAAGTTAGTCTCCTAGACTTTTTCAAGATTTTTCACAATGTGTGTAGTTTCTGTACCTGTCCATTTTTTGTATCAGAGTTAATTTTCTGGTGATTATTTTTCTCTTACCAAGTAAAATTTATAAGCATATTTATTTGTTGAAAACATAAAGAAGATAGCTCTTGCATAGGACCAGATAGTTTGAACATTTTGTACTACAACAGGGTCAGTTGGCCATTCAACAATGTAGATATATAAGAGTATTTAAGGGTGTCTGGGAGAGTTCATCAGACAGTAAAATCAGATTACATGGTGGAAGTTAAAATTATTTTACATAGTAATTTGAACAAAGATAGGGACATAAAATTGTAGGAAATCGAGACGGGTGTATATACCAGGTTGGGAGATTGACTTACTAAAATATGAGATGAGAATGATTAAGGGAACAATTCCTGCAGTTAACGAAAATCAAGGACCTTCTAATTGTGCTAGTTTGTCTAGGTGCTAGATAGATGAAAAAGATGACATCTCTGTTTTCAAAAAGATTAGTAGACCAGGGGAAAGGACATATAAAAAAGCAATTGAGACACAACGTGACAAATGCAGTAATAGGTTATATACTAACTACAGTGAGGACACAAATGAGGGAGTATATGTTCTGCTTGAATCATTTCAGGATTTCTCAGGTGGCCATTGCATAGTGTTTGCTGGGCTAGACTCACAGGCATTCATAGTAGAGCAGAAGTTATTTGGTGACTGAATAAGGACAGTTTTCATGGTAAAGAGGTGTGCCTATTTAAGCTAAATTTGGAATTAACGTTTTGTTTCCATTAAAAATAGTTTCTGGCAGTTCCCATGGTGGCGCAGTAGAAGCAAATCCAACTAGTATCCATGAGGACGAGGGTTTAATCCCTCACCTCACTCAGTGGCTTAAGGATCTGGTGTTGCTGTGAGCTGTGGTATAAGTTGCAGACATGGCTCAGATCCTGCGTGGCTGTGGTGTAGGCTGGCAGCTGCAGCTCTGATTCAACCTCTAGCCTAGGAACTTCCATATGCTGCGGGTGCAGCCCTAAAAAGCAAAAAAAAAAAAAAAAGTTTCTACTTGTAAATTCTATATTGCCACTTGGTGTTGAATGGGAGGAATCATGGCCCCAATTCAGTGAGTCAGAATTTACTTTTCTGGAGTTCCTTTCATGGCCCAGTGGTAATGAACCCGACTAGGATACATGAGGATTCGGGTTTGATTCCTGGTCTTGCTCAGTGGGTTAAAGGATCCGGCATTGCTGTGAGCTACAGTGTAGGTCGCATACATGGCTCGGGTCTGGCATTGCTGTGGCTGTGGTATAAGCCAGCAGCAATTTGCTCCAATTTGACCCCAAGCCTGGGAACTTCCAAAGCAAAAAAAAAAAAGAAAAAAAAGGAATTTACTTTTTTATTGCATCTTCAACTGATGGATGGAAGGACTGCTTGGTGTGATAATTGGGATTTATATGTTAAATGATTTATATGTTAAATGATTCAAGAAAAACCTTATTAATTGGTAGATTTTAATGTTATCCGAATTATAATAGGCATGTATAAGTGCACCATCGTATTTTTGGTGATTTTTGTATTGATATCTTTTTGTTTGAATTCTTATAACTAAAAATAGAAAATTCCTTAAATGGTTATTTTCCTTTTATAGGTGGTAGATCATCTAGTGCAAAATTACCTGCGGTTCCAGCAGTTGGTTCAGTTCCACAAGACCAAGTTTCCAATATGAGGTATTCAAGCTGCTAACTTGAATATTTGTGATTTATTCCTTTTGATGACTCTTAAAACTGTCTAGCTGCAGTTTTTTAAAAAGTTTACTTTGTTTCTTTTTAAAAAAACTTCCATGACATTTAGAGTCTTTGGGATATTTTAGAAGTTCCTTCTTAAAGATTATGAGATGTAAAAGCTTCAAGAGAAGTAGCTGTGATTAATAAATGCTGCATGCATAGCAAATATTTAATAGTTAATTAGCTGTTTATGGCTTATGTTTCATATGATTGCAGATTGAATATTTGGAATTTGTTGTTCATCTTTCCTAGAAGTGCTAAAATATGAAGTTTAGCCAATCAACCAAAGCCATATTTATTCTGAATTGTAGATAGATTTTTTTTTCTGTCATTTATGTTGTTTAATTGGGAATATGGTATTCAAATTCTAATTCAGAATGCTATGAATATATTCGACCACTAGGGCCATTGTGGCCAGAGTTCTGATCAAGATTTTCCTTACCACAGTTGGAAAATGCATAACATTTTACAGATGAAGGCACCAGGGTGCTACAATGGTAGGCTTGCATTTGTGATATTATCGGGATAAGAGGCTCCAAGATATAAAGTATTATGGATAGTACCTCAGTAGAAATGGTTATTGACTGCAGAAATTTCCAGCAGCTTACCAGCTGATAGTTTCAGTAGCATCTCTTGTTAGTAGCATGAATGAATAGAAGGTACTCCTTGTATAAATAGTAAATAAGTATTGGCTGTTTGTATATGTCTGGTTTATGAGTTAGAAACTGTATATCCTGAAATGCAGTGAAGTTGCATTTTTAAACTCATTAAATATATATGTATATAGTTAGATATGGATCCAACCAACTACAGATTGAAAATATTTTTTAAAATTCCAGAAAGCTCTCAAAAGCAAAACTTGAATTTGCCTCACATTGTCAACTATTTCTGTAGCATTTATATAACATTTACATTTTGTTAGATGTTATAAGTAATCTAGATCTGATGTAAAATATACAGGAAGATGTGCATAGATTATATGTAGAATCTACATCATTTTATATAAGGGAGTTGAACATCCCCAGATTTTGGTACTTGTGGGATGTCTTGGAACCATTCTCCTGTGGAAACTAAGGGACAGCTGTGTGTGTATATACATATGTGCTTATGTGTGTACACATATATGTATGAATATATGTACATATAGTCACAAAGACATAATGTTGTGTAAATTGAGATTATAAGTGTGCCAGTGAAGTATGCTATTTGCAAATGAAAGTTGTTCAGGGTGCATTAGAAATTTTTAGAGATTAATGTCAATGAAAGAGAATATAAACTAATTCTTTCAGCTTATAAACATTTATTGAGTTTGTAATATATGCTGCAGCTGAGAACTTAGAAATGAAGGCATAGTTCCTCATCTGCAAGTGCTCATGATTTAGTGGTCAATAGAAAATTTGATAAAGGATTGATATCGTTTGTTTAGGTTGTAATGGGGCTAAAATCAAGTGCTTTCTACTGGCCAGTTAAGACTTCAAATAAGACCTGATGCTTGGGGTGGTTGTTAACCTCATAGGTTGACTGTGAGGGCTAGGGCTGGCCATACAGAGCAGAATAAAAAAGGATGTTCCAGGCAGAAGGAATGGTGTGTGTAGCAATAATGAGTCTTTAGGTAATTTTTAAATTTTCACATAATTTTACATTTCTATGGAAATTTGTTTGAAAAACTAGAAAGTTGGTAAATACTAATGAAGAGTACAGGTAACTTAATATCTTTCCATTAGTATTACAGAGAGGCTCGAACATGCTTTGGAAAAGGCAGCTCCTCTTCTGAGAGAGATATTTGTAGATTTTGCACCTTTTCTTTCTCGGACACTTTTGGGTAGTCATGGACAAGAACTGCTTATAGAAGGAACAAGTAAGTGGTTTTTCTTTCTTAGTATGTATATTTAAATTTCAGGGTTAAGAACTTAAATGAATAATAAGAGATGCATGAGGTTTTATTGTTTGTTTTCAACCTTTAACAAGGCTTCTCTTACAGTTCGTATATATCTTTTAAAGAATAAGCACATCTGATATTCTTTCTTATCAGTTCAAGGTTTTTTGTTAGTGATTTGGAATAGATTTGTGTGTAGATTTATTACTGTGTGTTTTGGGGAATTAAAAAATAATGTATCGAACCAAAGAACCAAGATATTTTTATTACATTAAAATTAACTATGAGAATTGGGAAATGGAGAGACAAGTGTTACAGTAATTAATATTTACCTGAGTGTTTTTAGAAATTTAAGGTCTATATAAACAACACTGTATTGCCAGATGTTAGGAAAATGAGGAATGCCTTATTAGTCTTTATTAGTGGAATTATATTTTACAAGTAAGTAGAAATAACAGTAGTATTTTACTCTGTCTTGGCTATTAGTACATAGATAACTGGATCTTTTCTACATATCCTTCTTGGAGATTGGGTTAGAGTTGCTGAGTGATTGGGAACCATGCTATTGATGGAATAGATGGAGGGGTTCCCAGATGGAGGGGTTTTTTCCATGGAGCACTTGTCAAATAGTAAATGTCTTCTAATATTAAAGAGGTTAATTAACTTAAGCATGTGAAAGTAGACTTAACTAAATTTCCTCATACAACAGAAATCAGTTCGAGACATCAACTTTTCAAATAATTAGTTCTATCTAACAGCGTGACCAGCTGACTTCAAAATACCAATATTCTTTCTCGTAGCTAGAATTTTTAATGAAGAAGCTAGAGGACTTTCATCAGTGATAATGTCAAATTGATGTTTTCATTCAAATGTGTTTGGACTGGAAGTTGGCTAAACCTGGCTTGTCTGTATCCATGTTTAATGGTTTAAAGATAAGACACATATTGGCCTAAAGCTGAAAAATCATGGGAAAGCACAGTTATCTGTACATTAGTGTCTTTAAATATTAACTTATAGTTTTAGTGATCATGATTTTTTGTTGAGTATTAGTCACTAGGTGATCTCCTAAGGGATTTCTTAAAACTTGTGAAAAAAGCCCCTCTTTTTATAGAAATAAGGATATAATGATAATGCAATGTATAGGTAGGTTAATAGTTTAATGCAATGTATAGGTAGGTAAATAGTTTAATGCAATGTATAGGTAGGTTAATAGTTTAAGATATCTGAGTGTTAACTATGGGATCAGCATTTTATTTGATCCTTAAAATATCTGTCTGTAAGTAGGGATTTCCCATTGTGGCTCAGTGGGTTAAGGACCCAGCGTAGTCTTCCTGAGGATGCAGTTATCATCCCTGGTCTCACTCAGTGGGTTAAGAATCTGGCGTTAATGCAAGCTTTAGCAGCTGCAGCTGCAGATGGGGCTTAGATCTGGTGCTGCTGTGGCTGTGGCGTAGGCTGGAAGCTGCAGCCCTGATTCGATCCCTGGCCTGGGAATTTTCATATGTGGCAGATGCTGCCATAAAACAAACAAACAAACAAACAAACAAAAAAACAAAAAAAAAGAAAGAAAGAAAAAAGAAAACATCTATCTATAAGTAGCAATTGTCAGGTAAAACAATAATTTCATTATCATCTCTGCTGTAGAGGTATATGGAGTTGGTAATGATTGTTATCATTTTCATATTGTCAGAATGTAGCATTGAATTTACTTGGAAAAAAGTTCAGATTTTAAAATATTGAGGAGTTCCCATCATGGTGCAGTGGTTAGCGAATTCAACTAGGAACCATGAGGTTGTGGGTTCGACCCCTGGCCTCACCCTGCGGGTTAAGGATCCGGAGTTGGCATGAGCTGTGGTGTAGGTCGCAGACATGGCGTTGATCCTGTGTTGCGGTGGCTCTGGTGTAGGCCTGCCGCTACAGTTCCGATTAGGCCCCTAGCCTGGGAACCTCCATATGCTGCGGTTGTGGCCCTAGAAAAGGGAAAAAAAAAAAAAAGACCAAAGAAAGATTTTAAATATTGAACTAAGTTTGGGGTAGAAATTTATCTTATCTGCTAAGGGATATAATTATTTAGCCAAGGACTATTTGACCTAATGAAGTAATAAAATTTGAAAGGAAATGAATTGATAAATCAAAGGACTTCACCCTAATTTACACTTCACATATCAAACATATATTCTTTTAAAGTGGTGTGACTGTTTAACTATATTTCATTTTGTAACAGTGAAATAAATGTATTCATTATAGTCTCTCAGTGTAGCAAAACATTTTTGTTGTTTAGTTCTTTGAATTTGATAAAAGATCCAGCAAAATAGGATCATTTTAGATACACAGAAGTATTAGATTTGCCAATTCTAGGAGTTCCCGTCATGGCGCAGTGGAAATGAATCCCACTAGGAACCATGAGTTTGCAGGTTAGATCCCTGGCCTCGTTCAGTGGGTTAAGGAGCCAGTGTTGCCATGAGCAGTGGTGTAGGTCCCAGACACTGCTCGGATCTTGTGTTGCTGTGGCTGTGGTGTAGGCTGGCAGCTACAGCTCCTCTGATTAGACCCCTAGCCTGGGAACCTGCATATGCTGCAGGTACGGCCCTAAAAAGACACACACATACACACACACACACACACAATCAGACACAGAGAAAATGCCAATTCTAGATCTTTGAACAAAATTTATTTTAGAGTCAAATTCTTTCTGGGAAATTCTGTTAAAACGATAAAAAGATGATGCTCTATTGCTCATCTATAAACTTGAGCAGTCATTGGAATGTATTCATAAAAATAGCAAACAAGATACTGACTTCAGCCAAAGGGGGACAGACATCAGAAGTAAGAAAGACTACAACTCTATTATCTGTAAAAAGGTCACCACACCAAAAACCTATAAAAATGAAAAGACAGATGAGGGAGAAAGGAAAAACCCCAGAAAAACAGCTAAGCGATGAGGAGATTCTCAGCCTCCAGGAAAAAGACTTTAGACTGTTGATGCGGAAGATGATGCAAGACACTGGAAATAAACTGGAGGCAAAGATGGTTAACTTACAGGGAACACTGACCAAAGTGATATAAGATATAAAACTTAAACAGGAAGAGATGCAAAATACAATAACTGAAATAAAAAATTCACTAGAAGCAGCTAACAGCAGAATATAGGAGGCAGAAGAACGAATAAGTGAGGTGAAGGACAGATTAGTGGGAATTACGGATGCAGAACAGAAAAGAGAAAAAAGATTGAAAACAAATGAAGAGAGTCTCAGAGAACTCTGGGACAACATGAAACGCACCAACATCCATATTATAGGGGTACCAGAACGAGAAGAGGGAGAGACGGGGACAGAAAAAATATTCCAAGAGATAATAGCCGAAAACTTCCCTCACATGGGAAAGGACCCACTCACTCCAACCCAGGAAGCACAACGAGTACCATATAAAATAAACCCAAGAAGGAATACACCGAGACACATATTAATCAAACTGACTAAAATTAAAGACAAAGAGAAAATCTTGAAAGCAGCTAGGGAAAAGAAACAAGTAACATACAAGGGAACCCCGATAAAGTTATCGGCAGATTTTTCAGCAGAAACTCTGCAGGCCAGAAGGAAGTGGCATGATATACTTAACGTGATGAAAGGAAAACACTTCCAACCAAGAATACTCTACCCAGCAAGGCTCTCATTCAGATTTGAAGGAGAAATCAAATAAGCATAAGCTGAGAGCATTCAGCAACACTAAACCAGCCTTACAACAAATACTAAAGGAACTTCTCTAGGCAGAAAAGAAAAGACAGCAATGGGAAACAAAAATTCCACAAATGACAAGGCTCACCAGTAAAGGTATATATACAGTAAAGATATGAAATCATCCATGCACAATTATATCACCAAAATCAGGAATCATGAGAAGAGGTGGGTACAAATGCAGGACACTGGAGATGAACTTGCAATTAAGAGAACAACAACTTAAAACAATCTCATATACATATAGACTCTTATATCAAAACTTCAGAATAACTGCAAACCAAAAATCAACAATTGATACACAAACAAGGAATCTCTGGAGAAGAAATATATCTCAGTGAATAAGTGCATAATCCACCATGAAGGGGGTCATTTGACATCATTCTTGGAATGCTGAAGTCTTCTTACATCTGATTCTGACTTCCTCTCCACCAAAGAATTTGTGATAATTGTAATTAAATAATGCAACTGTACAATTAAATAATACAGTTATACAATTGTATTATTACTAACCATTTCTCTCCATGGTACAATGTAAGGTCTATAATGTCTTGTTTATCACATCACCTAGAATGGTGTATTGCCTATATTGAAGAATCAATAAGATGTAACAAATTGTGAGGACGTATTTATATAGTTACACTGTTTTTTTAACCAGTTTATGCATTTTAAATATTACTTATTTTCAGAGGCTATATTATTTTTGTTATTCTTACCAGTTAAGTTATTCTTTTCATTATGCTATATAAAATATTTAATGGTAAAAAAAATAGCAAACAAATCTAAGAATATTTGTAGAGTTTGTGTATTTTAAGTTATGACAAACTCTTTCCTGGCTCTACACATTGTAAAATCGAAAAATTTTGATTGGAGGTGATCATAGCACAGTACTGTTCAAAACACACCGGACTGAAAGGCAGCAGACCTCTGCCTTGCCAGTCACTAACTGTGTGACTAGGTCCTCAAAGTTTATTACTTTAAACATTTTTAAATGATTTTTATTAATAATTTTTAATGAACATTAACATATTTACAAAATAGGAAATGCAATATCCAGGAACTCATTCTTGCTTACCACCCAGTCTTTGTTTTGCCATAATTATTATAACCATTTCCCTTTGTTTTGTGTTAGTGGTTAAAACAGTCTTAGACATCATGTTGTTTCATTCCTAAATAATTCATAGTTCATATAAAAAGAAATTTTTTTATTATATAATCATATTTTCTGCCTTTATACCTAATATTATTATTAATAATTCTGAAATGTCATCTAATCCTCAGCCCCATTCATCTTTATTTAAAAGATATTTGGAGATCTTGCTATGGTGCAGAGGGTTAAGGATCTGATGTTCTCTCTGCAGCAGCTTGGGTTGCTGCTGAAGTATGGATTTGATCCCTGGTTCTGTGCAGTGGGTTAAGGATCTGGTGTTGCCGTAGTTGTGGCATCGGTCTCAGCTGCAGCTTGGATTCCATTCCTGGCCTGTGAACTTCCATATGCAGTGGGTGAAGCCAAAAAAAAAAAAAAAGATTTTTTAAATATATTTTCTTTCAGTTAAGAGCCAAACAAAATCAATTAATTGCATTCAGCTGTAGCTTTTTAAGTCCCTATGAATGTCAAATAATTTCTCCCTATTTCTCTGTTTTCTTTTTTTCTTTTATGTCTTTTTAGGGCTATACCCACGGCATATGAAAGTTCCCAGGCTAGGGGTTGAATTGGAGCCATAGTCACCAGCCTACACCACAGCCACAGCATCTGAGACCTGATCCACATCTGCAACCTGTGCCACAGATTGCAGCAACACCAGATCCCTAACCCACTGATCAAGGCCAGGGATTGAACCCGCATCCTTGTGGATACTAGTTGGGTGCTTAACCTGCTGAGCTACAATGGGAACTCCTCACTGTTTTCATATTATTGACCTTGTTGAAGAAGTATGGTTGGTGGTTCTGTGGACTGTTACATATTTTGGCACTCTGTGGCCGTTCTTCCTGGTGATGTCATTTAACTGTTTCTCTATGCTGTGTATTTTCTGATGGCTTGAAGTTTAATTTAAAAGTTTAATTAGATATAACGCTTCATATTACATCATGCCTTGAGTGACATGTTTTCTGATTGTTTGAATTTTAGTGATATTAACCCCCCTTTTAAAGTAGTTATAACTTTTTATAAGAATTGATGTTTTATTACTTTTATTTTTTAAAAATATCTTCATTTTCCTAATCTTAATACACTGTAATAATTATCATTACTCATCAGTTATTTCTAAGTATACCACAGACTGAAATAATAAGACAACAAGAATATTAGAATTTCCCTTAGAAGCATGGGGCATAGGAAAATAAGTCATCATTCTTGGATCATCCTCAGTTTTCTTACTGTGTTGTCCAAAGTATTGCATTATGTTTTAAGATATGCATTTGTTTTCTCAATGGAATAAGAAATTAGTATTTGGGCAGGACAAAAATATCTTAGATATTACAATGATTTTTGACTTTCCAGTGGACCACAGCACATCTTGTCCAGTTTATCTTTAGTATTAAATTATACTGGGGCACTGTTAAGAAAAAATAGTCTGAAATGGCTCCTTAAAAATGTTGAGAAATATTGGTATAAAGTCTGGATATCATCTTCATGGTCTTATTTTTAGCTTTTACGAATACAGTTAAGAATGCAGAATTTTTTATTTCCTGCCCACAGTGGTCAGGTGAAAAAAATAAGTTAAGACTTTTTATAATTAGTAGACCATCTGTGGATGAATTTGAAGCGACAAGGAGCAGTACTCATAATTTTTATCAAAATCATTACTTCACTAGTGCTCAGTATATTTCTGTGGACAAAAAGGAAATTGGTTTTCTCAGCATCATTTCATTCAACAGGAAGGACTCTATTCTACAAAATTTATGCAATGTTTTGTGACAAGAACCTGGAGCATTTCATTTTGCTAAAAAGGCGTGTGACTATCCTTTGTTTGTGATGACTATGCATCATTTACTTGGTGCCATTTATAAGTGAACAAATATAATATGAGTGTATGCATGAAGATGGGTGGAAGGAAAAGTTCATGTAGAAGTGAAAAAATTGAGAGGCTTGATATTTCTAAATGGTGTTTATAATCTAAAGAAGGAAATATTTTGCAATTTGAGAGAAAAGAAAATGGCTGTTGTCTCTACAACAAAATTTTGAATAATCCAACTTTTCCAAAGAATTGCACTTGAAGATGTTAGTTCAAGAAGAATCAGAATTCATGATAAAGTTGTTGCTCCTATTAGAATTTTACTTGAAATTTAAATTCATATGTATAGATGAATACCATGTTTACAGATGTATGAAGAATAGTTAATTATATTCAAATTATAGACCAATACTTTCAGAACCTGGAAAATGGGAAATAAATTTGAGTTTATTATGTGTAAATTCTCATTAAAACGTCTAATAATGTTTACACCATCCCTTTATCTTTCTGTAAATTATTTAAGGTGACTTAAGATAAATAAATAAAACAAAAGTCAGGTTCTTATGGTCCAGATTGTAAATGCTCATGACTGTTTTTCATGGTATGCTTCAGAGCTTAGATATCTCAGTGGGTTCACAAGTTGCTAGCTTAATATCTGGTAAGTCATTTAATACTTCTGAGTTTAGTAGTAAGCAAAGCAGTGGTAATAGTCGTTGGTTAAGTAGTCACCGGTGAAGAAATTGCAGTGATCTTTTTTCATGAAATACCAGAAGAGTATAAAACTTGCCTTTGGCATTCCCACTTTGCCCTTTTTGAAGAGACTAAAATTCCATATTGTTGAAAAACCAATGATAACACCAAGCAAACTGAACCCATGGGTCAGATTATGAACCTAGTCAGATCTCTGAGCCTACAGTAACTTGTTTGCTTTCTGCTAATTTGGACAATAATAGGATTTGTGTGTGTATAAAATGAAAATTGATATTTGCCCAAAGACTTAACAACTTCACTCAAAGTGTTGTTATAAGGCCTTCCTTTGGATAATTCTTAGAATGTGAATATAGGTCTGAAGACAAGTTTATTGGTTTATAATTCATTTTTTACTTTGTCATCTGTGCAGGCATTGCCACCAAAAGGCAAAAATTGAGGTTACAACTAGAGACGTGATTAAATTTTGCAGTTTGATACCATGTCCCTATTGGGATTATCTCCTTTTTATTTACTACCAAGGTTATATATTTGTGTTTGTAGAATCAATGCCCTTTAAGCAGGGAGGGTAGTATTAGTGGTCTAATATAAGCTCTCTTGTCTTCTGAAGCCCTTTCTTATTAAATTTAAAATTTAACATAGCAGGAGTTCCTGTGGCAGCTCAGTGGAAACGAATCTGACTAGTAACAATGAGGACGCTGGTTCAGTCCCTGGCCTCACTCGGTGGGTTAGAGATCTGTTGCCATGAGCTGTGGTGTAGGTCGCAGATGTGGCTTGGATCTCACACTGCTGTGCTGTGGTGTAGGCCAGTGGCTACAGCTCCAATTTGACCCCTAGCCTGGGAACCTCCATATGCCATAGGTACAGCCCTAAAAAGAATAAATAAAAATAAAAAATAAAAATAATTTGAAAAAATATTTAACGTATCATTCACCCTGACCCCTTACCCATTCTTTATAAATCTACAAAACCCCACTCCAAAAGATACATGAACTGTTCTAATCAAACTGTGAAGTGTTATTTGACATCTTACTATCCTTGATCAGGGGTTATATCAACCTTCCTCTCCCTTGTTAATATTTATTATTGATCTTTATTATTGAGAAATAAGACTGAAGTAACTTTTTTTTTTGTCTTTTGTTGTTGTTATTGTTGTTGTTGCTATTTCTTGGGCCGCTCCTGTGGCATATGGAGGTTCCCAGGCTAGGGGTCCAATCGGAGCTGCAGCCACCGGCCTACGCCAGAGCCACAGCAACGCGGGATCCGAGCCGCGTCTGCAACCTACACCACAGCTCACGTCAACGCCGGATCCTTAACCCACTGAGCAAGGGCAGGGACCGAACCCGCAACCTCATGGTTCCTAGTCGGATTCGTTAACCACTGCGCCACGACGGGAACTCCTGAAGTAACTTTTTGCAAGTGTTAAGTACTGAACTATCCTATGACATGCTCTAGAGAGACAAAAGAACACCTAGAAATCTCTGGAATTTCGAGTGGCCCAAAGGCCCTTTTAATCATTATTGTTTGTTATTTGAGTGGATATAGAAGGCTGAGCCAGATAGGGCCCAAGTGCTTTGCCATAAAAGGAAAGTTAGTCGGAATTTTGGTTCCTCTAGAATAGAGCAATAAGGAATAATGACCTAGTTGTAGAAAGACCTGAATTTATTTGCTGGTAGTGTGGCTTTTGACGTTGAAATGTATGGAACTTCCTATAGTTATTTACATTTTATGAAAAGGGCTACACTAGCAGTAAGGGTGGAGTATTACTGGGGCCTTCCTTCCTGCCTTGACAGTATCCTGACAAGGTATGCTTATCTTAGCTCTGCAGAAATTACAGTTCAGTCCAGTTAATAGTGTGCTTGCTTAATGCAGCATGCAGATGTTCATAGCTAATCTTCATGCCTGTGAGGACACTGTTGCCATCATTTCTATGTTATACATTTTTGCAGTCATGGAGAAAAATGGCTCTCACTTTTCTAAAAAGTGAAGGGGGTGAACAACCTGTTTAACTTGAATGCTATGTGTAAGGCTGCAGAATGTCAATATGTGCCATTAGCCTCTGTGAGGCATCATGACTGAGAGAGGGAAGGAGAAAGAATCACAGAGCAAGATGATGAAAGAAAGGAAATAGAGTGGGATAGGATGCCCTCGAGAACTTTAATGGGGAGAAGGAAAGAAAGTGATTCTGTGGGATGCAAAAGAGTCACAAGGAATTATTTTAGTTACTAAGGTTAGTGTGGACTTAAACTTACTTTTGCTTAGAAAAATATAGAATAAAAAACCTGTATTTTTTCTAATTATTACTAGTGCTATTTAGTGCTTTTAATTATTGGCATTGCCCTTTTAAGATACTAGTGATAAAATGTTCCTTGAATAAACTACTTTAGAGCTTGTTGTTAATCAGAATTAATTCTTTATATAGGTGTCTAAAACTTCTTTCCTGAGACATTTTTGGTGAACCCAAATGGAACCTAAAAGAGAAAATATAAATGAATTTATTTATAAAAAATCAAGAATATATAACAGACAATGGCTTGCACTTCTGTTAAGGTTTAGTGTGAGGTCACAGGTCAAGGTACTAATAAGAGTGTTTGGGATGTCTGCTGCCATGAAACAAAATGGAAACTTGATTGATAGCTAGAGGGTTGAAGGGAGAGAGTGTGGTGGAGAAAGCAAAGGTCAGGGAGCCATTTCCCTTCTCTGCATGTATAACAATCAACTCTCTCCAAAACAAAATTTAGACGATATTGATCAATACGGCATATGTTGCACACATTGCTATGAGTATTGTGAAATGTCATTATATATGAAGTTGTAATAAATGTTTTAGTAATTTGAAAGCTGAAGTGAAATAGGCTACCAAAAATTGTTGTAGTTTTGATGCCAGATTTAAAGTAATTACAGAATATTTTGTTTACTCATGTAGTCAAATATGTACAGATTTGGTTTTTAGTTAAGATGTTAAATTTTACTTTACAAAACCGATTTGGACAAAGTTGTATAAGAAGTTAATTCTGTAGTAGTAGTAGTAGTATTTTTTTACTTTGTAATTTTTTTTTAATTCTCTTTAAAATAGGTCTGGTTTGCATGAAGTCTAGTAGTTCAGTTGTGGAGTTGGTTATGCTCCTGTGCTCTCAGGTGAGTGACAAGAATGAATGTTGAATTAAAAGTAGATTCTTGAATGGATTCATTTTGCAAGGAAGTAAAAATTGTTTGATTAGGAATTTTTGCTATAATGGAATTTTGAGTTTGCAGCTTTAAAATAATTTTATTTGTATTGCAAAAGGATTACTTCTTGTGTTTGGTACTAACAGATAATTTTAACAGAGTGTTGAGAGAAAGCAGATAGATGAATTAGAAACAGAGGTTTTTAGAGTCCCATTTAAAAATGTCCAGATCAAATGATCTTGAGATGCCTAAATTTCTTTGCTTCATCTATTAAGGTTATAGAAACAGATTTATTTCAATACCTTGTGAAGTGCCACTCTGACTCCCCTGGGAATAATGGGTTTACTTCCCTTTTGTGCAGAGGTTATAAAATGAGTGATAAATAATTTTGAATTCGTGTCATTGCTAATTATTTTTGACATACACAGTTGATTTGGGGAAACATCAACAAAAATATGGCAGCCACCATAATAAGATGTAGTGAATAAATTCTTAAAAACAAGATTACTTTCAGTGTTCAGAAATTCAGAAACCTTATACCTCATGTGGTAAGCTTTAATGATTTTTTTTTAAAAACCTTATGTAAAAATCATGTGTCCTGTGATATTTTCTTTTCTGTTCAGCCGTTAAACAGATGAATGTTTTTATTGAGAGTTTTCTTTGTAGTCTTTTAAAAATGATATCTTGCTGGTAGTAAATTCCCCTACTTAAAACTTTAAAATAGCCCTTTTTAATAGGAAGGGTATTGGTCTAGAGGTCAAGGGTTCTGACCCATTTCAAAACCTTTGACCTTCATTTACAACTCTTATGGTTTACTTGCCTGACGAATAAGGATAATGCAAAATTAATGTTTCTTTGCATCGATTTATTCATTTTAGTGCCTGTATTGCTAAATTTATTTAGACTGTGCTGATGGACATTCCATGAATACAAATTAAAGAATCATATAAGGTGTGAAAGATCAATACTGTGTATTGTCAATGAAATGCAATAAGAACAATTACTTCTAGAGATTACATCTAATGGATTTTTATAATGAACTTGTGAAGAGTAGTTTTGTTTGTAGTAGGCTTATTATTCTTAGATTTAGTGAGAATCATGTTTTTATAATTTAATTATCTCCTTTAGAAAACTCCATTTCATTAAAAGCTCACTGGATAAAAATTCCTATTGAGTAATCAGATTTGAAATAATTGGTTGTTTATTTCTTGAATGGAAATTATCATATGCCATTCATATACTGACATAAAGTTACCCTTACTATAAGAAGCACTTGCTTACAGTTTTATATGTATCCTTACAGGAGTATGAATTTGTTGTTTATAGTGATGTAATTATTTCATAGGTGAATTTTGATAATGAAGTTTCACTTTCTAGTTAAGAATTGAATATATTTTTGGTATATAAAAGTGGCTTCAAATATAATATATTACACAGTTGAATGTTAGGAGCTGAAAAGATAAAGAATGACATGTTTTAATATACCTATTTGTCAATTATGTCATAGTTTGTTTAATACTATTCCAATCAAATGGAATGTGAAGATCACTTAGTAGAGTAAATTGCAAAAGTCAGATCATCTCAAAGTTTTGTTTGAATGTAATACATGATTGGTTTATTTGAAGTTCTTAACATTTTTTTTTTTTATGAGTTCTTCAAAAGTTCCATGGCATCTCTCTAAGATGAAGCACAGTGTGAAAAATGATGTGAAAAATGAAGCCAGAATTAGCTCCAGATGTATACAGATTGTTCTGGGGTGATAATTACATTTTTCACTTTGAATTTTCCTAATTCAAAGAGGTCAGATTGGCAATCACAAAAGTGATTTATTTTGTTAAGAAGTGAACTGTCTTTTTCTACATGAAAGCTTAAGAGATATGAAATTGAATTTAAAGTTGACATTTTGCAGATATTGGGTGGGGATGGCTTGAGATTGATTGATAATTTTGTTTTAGTCTGAGATAAGGTGGGAAGTGAAAAGCTAGCATCTTTCTAAAATTTTAATGAATTTTTAAAGAAGAGATTGAGAGGATTGAGTGCAAAAGATCGAAAGATCAGGTCAAAAACTCCTTTTTAATCACATAAATAATGGGATATGCTTATGAACTTAACATCTGCAAATTTGATTTAAAACTTTACAAATTAGTTGATGTTAATTTTATGGCAATCGGCCATGTTCTGATTATTTTTCTTGAATCTTTTTAAAACTTATTTTCTCTTCGTATTCTTTTTAACAAAGTGTTTAAATTTTCCATATTAATTACAAAAGAAAGTTTAGAGCCTAAATTCAAGGAATGAGGAAATGATCACATTTGGTTTGCTGTCATTAAGACCAAACAGATCACATATATTTTATTAAAGCTTCAACTAGGATTATATTTTTCAGTACCCTCTCATTCATTAATAGGTTGATTAGACACCATTTCATATTTTATCCTATCTAAATTTTAACATTTTAGGGGCAAAATGTTATTGGAATTGAAAAGCTTTCTTAAAATAATCAGTATATTGTTTTTGAGTAAAGTTGTATTAATACTTATGGCCTATTAAATTAGGTTTAGTCATATATTGAATCCCATGTAAAATAATTCAAGAACTACTTAAGCTCTAAAGCCTGATTTGTCTTCTTTACGTCTTAAAAATAAGACATATACATTCTTCAGGAAACTGCATATTCTCTGATACACACAAAAAATTAAGTTCTTTATTATATTTTAGGTTCAGCTTTTTCGAAGCGTGAGGCTTATTTTTGCCCCATATTTGTAGTGTATGTGTATAAATCTCATAGAAATCTATATGAATTTAAAGAAAATGTTAAATAAATATTTCAAGTACTATTACTCCAGCATTGTGTAAAGTGTTTGTATTCTGCTCATTTGACATTAATATCATTTTTGAAAGAATTGACATTGCATTCAAGGCCACTTTATAAAAGCGTTGTGTTGCTCATCCTAATTCAGTCTGACATACATTCCAATAACACTACCTCCCTTCTTGGGTTTAAAACTAAATTTATGACGGTGCATTGTGAAGTGCATCATTTAAAAATGGTTTCAACCCAAAACATCTAATAAATAAATAATGTGTATGGCTACTCAGTAGTAGACTTTCAAGACTAGAAATCATTCCATCGGATACTCAACAGTCCACTATCGGAGAGGGCTGTCAGATAAATCTTATGGTAGCTGCATTCATGTCCTGTAAATCACATATTATTGTCTGAGCCTTCTGCCAGGTCATCTATTCTTTTCCCATTTATCAGAAATGCATAGAGGTATATAGAAAAACTAGAAGCATCATGTAGTCTGGTCTGGCATCCTGTCTGAGTAATTAATTAGCAGCAAAAGTTAATTTAAAACATAGTGTTAGCATGATTTTTCTTTAATACACTTTTCATCCAGATATGTAGATTGCTGCTATTTTGGAAAAATTTTCCTTTGCCTGAAGCTGGTGATAGAAGATTAGGCTACTTTCGATTAGTTTCTTTTTATATCTCTGAATTACTAATTTTAAAATTATAATAAGAACCAGTTATCACCATTCATATGATTCTTTAATGTCTATTTTGTGTTCGAATTATTGCCATTTAAATTTTTCCTCACTCTTTATAGGAAAATACTCCTCTTTTTCATTATTCTCCTGTAATTTCTTTTCTTTAATTCTAGTTTTCTTCTCCCTTCTAAGTTTATTCAT
Source organism: Phacochoerus africanus (assembly GCF_016906955.1). Taxonomy (NCBI): domain Eukaryota; kingdom Metazoa; phylum Chordata; class Mammalia; order Artiodactyla; family Suidae; genus Phacochoerus; species Phacochoerus africanus. Next base: position 78,112,314 of record NC_062553.1, read on the forward strand.
TTTAGACATGTGACATTAATGCTACTGATACTGACTTTTTATTCCATGGATTTTTCCTTTTTATAGTTACAGTGAGTGTTTTGAGTAAAGCAGATCATTTAACAAAAACCAAAGGGGGAACGTGAACCAGTTCTATACCCTGGCACATGGACATCTTTCATATTAGGCCTCTCTTACTGTTTGGGCCTCACTTTTCATCACTTTGTATCTATTTTCAGTCTTTACTGAACTATTTAAAGTCACCCAAGTGTGCCATCATAATTTTGTGTCATGGCATATGCTTTTCTTTTCCCTAAAATTTCCCTCCTTCAAATTAGATGACTAATTTTTGGATTTTTCTCATCACTCAGAACTCAGCTTAATTATCCTCTTCTCATAGTATCATATCTATAGTTGGTGTCTTTTTGCATGTATTCATCTTAGCACTCATTGTAGAATGTACTGCAGATTTTAAGTATACACATGCTAGTCTGCTACTTTTTTTATTTTGGCTGTGCCCATGGCATGCAGAAGTTCTCCAGGCCAGGACTGAACCTGCACCACAGCAGTGACAATGTGGAGTCCTCAACTGCTAGGTCACCAGGGAACTCCCTAGTTTACTACTTTTTTATTGCCAGTCTTCCTCTCTGTACTCTAGGTCCAGTGAAGCTTGCCTAGTACTCAGCACAGTCCCTGGCACATGATAGCTTCTCCGTGACTGTGAAATAATAAATAATTCAGCCCCCAGCTAAACTGCAATCTCTTTTGGAAAGCTTTCTTTGACTCCTCTCTTCCCCACAACTCTAAGCCTTAAGTAAGAGCACTCACTGACCCACCTTATAATATGTATGATTTTTACTTTTCTCCGTGAGGCTTTTAAGTTTCTTCAAGACAAGCACTGTGGTTTGTTTTCTATTGTATCTCCAACATTCAGCATAATTACCATTCAATCAAATATTTATAATTGTATAATTAATAAATAAATGGTAACATTGATTATAAATCACTGTTTTGGTATTTTTCATTATGAAATTCCCTTATCCTTTTGTGTATTATTAAGTGTGTATGAAATGTTCATTTTTATTAAGCCAGCTATTTTGTCATTACCAGATACTGTAGTCACATTTATTTTTAAATCAAATCTTTTTTTCATTTTTCTTTTGGTTTAATCAGATTTACCTCTTTAAAAAAATCAACTTCATTGAAGTATAATTAATATACAATATATTTACATGCATTTTCATGGTCCAGTTCAGTGAATTTTGATATATACACAACCATGTAACAACCATTTCCGTCCAGAGTTCCCTTTGCTTTGGTAATCAGTCCCTTCTCTGTCACCTCAAGTTGTCACGGACTTGATTTCTGTTATTGTGCATGTGTTTTACTTGTTGTAGAACTTAATATAAATGGAAATTTATTTCTTTCAATTGTGGTGCTTTGGTTCTCCTCAGAATGTGCTGTGTTCAGGATATACTTCAACCTTTTATACTAAAACTCATTATTTTAAGTATTAAGAAAATGTTTCTTTTTTGAGGGGGAGTTCTTTTTAGGGCCACACCCATGGCACATGGAAGTTCCTAGGCTCGGGGTTGAATTTGAGTGTAGCCGCTAGCCTACACCACAACCACAGCAATGCTGGATCCGAGCCATGTCTGCCATCTACACCACATCTCACGGCAGTGCCAGATCCTTAACCCACTGAGTGGGGCCAGGGATTGAATCCGCATCCTCATGGGTTCGTTACCGCTGAGCCACAGCGGGAACTCCAAGAAGATGGTATGTTTTTAAAAAGAAATAATTGAGTCAAAAAAACACAATGGATTATCTTTTTGCTAACCCCACAAGAAGAATTTTGAGTTTAAGTTGCTTATTGGAAATATAAATAAGTTTACTTATCTTCCTTATGTGTTCTTTCACCTATAAGGAAATCTTATGGTGTGAAGTTTTTATGCAGCAGTATTGTGAAGCCATAAACTCTATTTCCAAATAGCGCTTCTGAGTTTTTGTTTTCACTGTCTATCAGTCTCAGTTCAAATGCTGTCTCTTCTACAGAGCTTTGTCTCAATTTATCTGCCCTGAATTTTCCTTGCTTTTTTTATTTGGCAGACATGTACTGAAAGCTTTTAAGACAAACCCTTCCTTTTAATCTAGTAAGGTAAATAATTGTAATACGACATAGAATTTTTTGAGAACTTTAAGAAAAACAGAAGCAAATGATAGGGGCAGGGAGTGGAATTAGGAATGAAGCAGAAAAAACTATTAATCCCTATTTAATCTAACTTTTTATTTCTGTTCATGAGTAGATCATTTCAGGCCCCTTTGCCTTTCAGTCAAAAATTCTTTTTTGGGTTCCATCTATGTTTTTTACCATTTGATTGGAATTGATATTAAAGTTCTTAAAGCGTGTCCTTCACTCTTTCCTGTACCTATAATTTTTCTTGGTTGGATTTGTGGTAGCTGGGTACTCGTTTGATCAGTCCTCACTATCCAAAATTTACAGTACAGCAAACTCTAGTGTGTCTTGTGTGATGATGATGGATGTTCTGTGAAAAAAGCATGCAATGGTAAATAAGCTTGGAAAGGGTTGGTTTAAATTTAATTAGATTTCTTTATTGGAGGACCCCTCAAGGCCTTTAGTATATGCATGTAATTATGTGTGTTTTTTTGTGTGTGTGTGTATGTGAGTAAAATATATATAACAAAGTGTTGTTGACGCTGCTATGAAAATACCATTAGCAAATTTGACCACAAAACCTTTTTTATGATCACAGTGTGTTTGGATAATTTTTGTAAACCATAATTTAGGAGAGGCATCAGTGTTGAGACAGTGAATAATTCAGGAAATGCCTCTTTTTTGGATATTCTGCCTCTGGTTTTCTCTGCTTCTCCAATCATAGTGGTTATAGAAAACCATTAGATTTGCATGAGTGTAGCTATTTTCTTCATGCAACACTGTGATTACTTTTACTTCATTCAGAAGAAATTATCTAAGTCACTTGTTCTCTTTCCTTTTTAGGTAGTTTGGACTTAATTTATATGTTGTTTGGGAAGCGATAGATCTTCAGAACTGATAGTAAGAGATGGTATTCTTTCTAGAACAGCTTAAGTTTGACCAGGAGTGTGTGTGTGTGTGTACAGCTTAAGTTTGACCAGGAGTGTGTGTGTGTGTGTGTGTATAACACACACATATACATGTATGTATTTTTGCAGTATTTATGTAGAGCTAACCATGAGTTTAAGGGAGGATTCAAGTATTTTCATATCAATTGATTACATAGCTATTTCCTACATTGGTTGAGTGAATCACATTACAGTTTTAGTCGATGTTACAGTAATTTATGCTCTGTAATCATGCTTAAGGATGTAGCATAAAGTCTAGAAACTCAGGTCAGAATATATTTTATATTAATGTGCTATTACATATATTATTATTGATCCATTTGTAGAAATGAACTTTGCTAGGCATTTAAAGAGGTGCCAGAGGTCCAAATGAATGAAATTAATCTGTACGTGAATGTCATATGCTACCTTTCTGATGAAAGAAACTCTCCATAAGTATTTGTCAAAGTAATGAAATTTTAGTGATAAAATTTTAACAATTTTAAATAGAATAAAAATTTAGCAATTGTTTATAGTTACACAGCTAAATTATACAGTTGCTGTGTGGGTTATCCATTCATTCATTCAGATAACCAGGATTTGAGGTAGGTTGTAATTAAAAATTAGATATAATAAGAATACAAAGCCATCATTTAAGAGGTTAAAGAAGTAAGAGTCAAGAAATTACTCTGGTGCCTGACAGTTGTAGTGTTTCTATGTTCTTTAAAATTTAATTTATGTTTAAGGCAATTCTCAGAGATAGTAAACAAAAAGAATCTATGTTGATGATCCTTAACCCTGAGATATGAGTGGAGAATGGAATGCTGGTAGTTTGTGTAGTTATATTTAGGAACATTCATTAAATTAATAGATGGGGAAGGAATTTGCTTTTCTTCTGATATGATCTGAAAAACTCAGTCTTTGACATGTACAGGTATTTTTGGCATGAGAACATATAAAAATCTTTCTGGTATAGATTATGTAATAAAATATTTAATATGTCTCTTTTTTTTTGCCTTTTTTCTGTAAATTAGAATAAAGATAATTCCAAATCCTATTAACTCTTATTCATCTTCAGTTCTTAAGGCTTAGATGCTACCAGCATTGGATTATGAGTTGTGAATATATTAATTTAGAGAACTCCATCTTGGAGTTAAATTTAGGTGCTAAGGAAGAGTTAAATGTATAGACATAATTGCTGTTTTTGTACTTATGCTATAGTATAATTTTTGTTTCTTTTGTTAGTTTGAAAACTCCTTGAGGTCAGTAAACTATTTCTTATTGTCTGTTTTGTCTACGCTATTTATTAGTATCAGATTATAATAATCACTTAAATACATATTTGTAGAGTAAATCAATATGTTTAAGTAAGATTCATTTTAAGGGAGTTCCTGTTGTGGCTCAGCAGGTTAATATCTGACTAGTATCCATTAGGAAGCATGTTCTATCCCCGACCTTGCTCAGTGGGTTAAGGATCCTGCTTTGCTGTGAGCTGCAGGATAGGTTGCAGACGTGGCTTGGGTCTGGTGTTGCTGTGGCTCTGGCGTAGGCTGGCAGCTGCAGCTCCAATTTGACCCCTAGCCCGGGGACTTCCACATGCTGCAGGTGCAAAAAAAAAAAACTCCTTTAAACATTAATTCCTAAGTTTTTCATTCATTAAAAAGTATTTTAGCTAAAGAACAGATACCATTCTATTTAATAATTATCTTCCTCTATTCATTTTTATCTTAATCTTTACATTTATTTTTTTTAATTTTATTTTTTTAAATGTTATTTCCCCAATACAATTTTTTTTCTACTGTACAGCATGGTGACCCAGTTACACATACATGTATACATTCTATTTTCTCATATTATCATACTCCATTATAAGTGACTAGGCAACTTAGCCCTTATTTTAAGGCTCCAAACCCTAATTCTGACCCTTACCCGATCCTTACTCAAATGTTTTAAAGTAAGAAAATGGTATATATTAAATCATTTTCACCTGATCAGCTTTGAATCTCAGAACAGTCAGTTAAAAAGTCACAAAATGGAGCTCCTGCTGTAGTGCAATGAGATCAGCAGCTTCTTGGGAGTGCTGGGAGGTGGGTTTAATCCCCGGCCTGGCACAGTGGGTTAAGGATCTAATCTTGCCGCAGCTGCAGCTTAGGTCGATGACTATTTGGATCTGAACTCTGGCCTGGGAAGTTACACATTGCCACTGGGTGGCCAAAAATGGGGGTGGAGAAGAGTCACAAAAGGACCTGTTAAAATAGTCTCAACTGATGACTTCTTATGAGGAAATCACTTTGTGCCTGTAGATTTTTCTCTTCTGTAGAATTTTTTTCGTCATCTTTAAGTCACTAGCTTCACATAATCCACCATTCATTTCAGGTATCACAGCTTCTGCTAACAAAGAGAATATGACAAATGTGGAACCTCTGGCTCTTAAAAATGATGTTTTTATCCCAGTATATGAATACTTTCTCTGCTGAGGTTGCATAAAAGAGAAAAATCTATTTCTGAACTGCCGAAAGGTGCTTGTATGGCAACACATTTGCAAAATGTATGAAATGTCAATAAATTATCCCCTTTTCTTTGTAAAGCATCCTTAGTTTCTCCAGTGTAAATGGAACGAGGGGTAATTGGATTCTTTAAGACCAATTTAAATGTAGCGTGGTCCAACTAGGATCGGTATAATTTAACATTTCAAACTTTTCATGATGTTACTCCTCCTTTTATTTAGATTTGGATGCATTTATTCTTCATTCTTAGAATGTATTTATAGAAGATTGGTGAAAGTAAATTGATTGTCTCTGAGCTTTGTCAGTGCTAATGGCCTTTTGATTGAGAATGGACGAGAATCAATATGGTAATGATTAACATTGGGATCAAAAAATAGGCTTCCAGTACAATTGTCTAGTTTTGTCTTAGCTGCTGCTGTGAATTCTTTAGCCTTAATAATGTACAAACTCTGAGCATAGGTGTTCTTATTGAAATTTAAATTTATTGTATCTTAAATTTCTAGACATAGTTGACCTTATGAGAAGGAACTAGAGACTTTTGAAGCATTGATGGGAAATCAGCGGGAGCTGGAGAGAGTAGTTCAAGATTCACGCTATATTAACTGATCATAAAAAATCTTAACTACACTAACAGTTGTCAAATATCTGAAACCAGCTTAATAGTTGTACGTTATGCTAATATGGTAAAAAAAATGAATAAAGATTTGTTTTGGTTCACTTTATGACATATAACTTGCTTTTATAAGATGGAATCATTTGTCTTTAAACAACAGCAAAACATTAAAAACAAAATAAATCTAAGTTATTACATTTCACTTTTGAAAAATAAAATATTTAAGTTGATGGATAAGTGAACATTAATTGATCTTTATTTGAGTCTGGATGCAGACCCTCCCAATATTAATTTAAAGTGCTTTGTAATCAAAGAGAAGCATAATTTAACTTTAGGATTTATTCTGAAGTACAGGTATCCTGTTGATTCACTAGCACACTAGGATTTAGAAAACACAACCTTTTAAGGTAAATTTTTTTGGAACCAGCAGTACACCCTGTGGCTTGGCAGTCTGGTCAGAAGGATGATACCATGCTGACTATATAACTAGATCTTTGAACGTTATTCTCAAGGGTGGTGAATGCAAAACAAAGTAATATCAACTGGCACTTAATTCTGCAAGTTCCCTGCTGATTGGGGTATTCAGTGAAATGGAACTCTTCCTGACAGGAAGTCAGCCTATGAGTATGGAGACGTCTGAAAATAAAGTGTGCTTTAATTTGGCACCCTACCGTTTTACAACGGGTCTTTTAAATTTGGGATTAAGCAGAAAGAAAAAAAGTGGGAATATATGAATGGAAATATTCTAATCATAATATTTTCCTTTTGTTTTAATATGATTACAGCTCGGTTTCTGTTTTTCAGCTTTTATTGCTTATTACTTGGTTTTGCTGAGTCCTTTTATTTTTTTCTATTAATTCAAATTAATATACTGAAGGTAAAGTATTATAAAAAGGCTAGATTAAAAGTGGAAAGCATGAGATTGTCTTTGTTTTAGTATCAGACTCTCAAATAACTCTGCGAAGTTTCAGCTGTATTACCATATATTTTTTCATACATGGTATATAATTTAATAGTGCTTAATCAGAGTAATCAGGGTTCTTAGGATCAAGATTTAACTTATGCTTTCAATTTAAAGTGTTTACACTATAGACTCTGAGATCAAATAGTTCTTTAGTACTTTAGTACAGATAGAATATAATGGCAATATATGTGTTTATACATATACATATCTATACACACACACACATATAAAACAGCATAGTTTAGGAAGGGACAATTATTACATATTAGCAGTTGCTCATGTATTCCATCTATTATGCATTTTTTAATCAGCCAGCTATTTTTTGTCAAGTTGCCGTTTCATAATATGAACTTAAAGAAAATGTATGCAGTTTTAAGGAAATCTGAAATTTGAATTTTGATTTAGGCTCAAATAGGGTAAGAATCAGAACTCTGAAGGCTATTTATTTGTTCTTCTAATAGTACTTTTTCAGTTGCTGGAGATGGACTTTATAGAGATGGCTCTTGTTTCCATCATGAGGAACAAAAGGAAAAAGGAAAAAGATGCTTTGGAAAAAGATCTTAGGAAGAGACTAAGGCCGTGAAAATGCTGTGATAGATTTTGAATTTTAATAAATGTTTTTCCCTCTACCACTTATTATCCTGTAACCTTGAGCAAATTACTTCATTTGCTTAAAACTCAGTTTCTTATTGAGTAAAATGGGTGTAATAAAGATTATATTAGGTAATATGTGTAGAACAGTTGACAGAGTTATTAAATTCTAAACCTGAGTATTTTTAACAGCACACAAAACCCTCTCTATTCAGTATCTTCAGTGCCTCTTGTTTTCTTTTCATGTAATCAGATTTTTTTTTTCATTATCTTTGCTTTACAAATTCATTCCACCATTATTTTCTGTAGTGTCTCTTTCATTATTTTCTATTCTCTCTGTGATTATATGCCCAGTCTAGTCTGTTTTCATCCTGAACCATAGAATATTAGAGCTAGGAGAGACCTCGTAAATTTTCAGTTTTTGGCCTTTTTCATGTAGACAGGGTTAATGGGTAACATTCATATTTTCCATAGGCTCCCAAGGGTGATCCCACTATTTCCTGTGCTAGCCATAGTGATAGCTCCTTTTGGGAGTCAATAAAGTATACCTAGATATAAGTGAGATTGATGTCATTTTAGGAATTAGTACTCTAATGATCTTCTTAAAGGTCTCTTTTGTATATTTTAGTGCTTTTTAAAATTTATACTGCATTACTTTCAGCACACCTCCTACGTTACCATAGTTGAGAAATACTTTTATAACAGTTAACCTAAGTCAATGGTTATTAACCTTTCTTTCTTCTTTTTTTTCCCTGGGAAAATATATCATTAACAGTTACTCACTATGATGATTCTCAACTTGAGTCCTATCAGAATAGGGGACACAGGCAGAGACAAAAAGGGTATCATTTGAAAAAGATCTCCGTAAAGAATCACAAATTCTGATCCAACTTTTTCCTGAGTTAGAGAAATGACCTTTCTGTTGATTTCACCTCTCTGTTGATTTCACCTCTCATATGTACTAATGAATTTATTTTCCTGGGAGAGTAACTTTATAGTTCCTTTACAAAAGAAGCTATAATTTACTGTCTGACTATGAAGTAAGACTCCACTGCCTATTTGCAAGGTGTCTAATATCTATTTTATCTTAGTTTATACTTTTTCTGCTGCCTTGCAAGTACTATTCAGATATCATTCAGATATTTGACATATGTGTTATGTACATCATGCTTTTTTCAGGTTATGGGTATTTTACCAGAAAAAAACAAACTACCCAAACCTGACCCTTTTCTCACATTTGTCTGACACCTTCCTTTCTACAATGTGCTTTCACATATGGTGCATTTGAAAATGCATGCCAGTGACCTAAAGACTGGATGCATAGTGCATTCTTTCTGAGAGTAATTATGTATTTTTGGAAATTTATTATTGGAGCACAGGTTTCCATTAAACATGCAGTTAACACAGCAGTACTGCCTTGTTGGATCTGTCAATTTGTCAGGTTATTCTTATTATCAGATACTACATAGTTGAGAGCAAATTTAATTTTGGTTTCTTATTCCACCCCCCCCCCCCAGGGGAGGTGATCTATTCCTTTACTTAAGAGAGCTTATACATTTGCTTGATCTTTCAGAGTTGTTTCCTATTATATTTCTATCTGTTCCAAAGATTCACTGTTGTTTTATAGCACTAATTTGTAGTTTGTGAGCATAGCTTACAGTACTATTTTCTAGTACTGTAAGTTAAGGAAGGACAAAGGAGATCATTGGCAGTGAGAAAGTAAAATAAGAGTTTTCAATCTACCAGAGAGATGCACTGTTGCTTATTTGTTTTATCAGTTCTGATTTATTTGTGCAGCAGAACCAGGCTTTCAAGAATTATGTGTCACTATTTTATTTATCTTGCAAGTCAAAATGACCTACATGATGGTATTTATCCATAACATGTTTTAGGACTTCTGCGTTAAAGTTTATACCAACTTTTGGTACATTGGTATTGGTTAGTATTTGATAGAGTTAATGGAGTCATTCTGGACTGAAAGGTTTTATTCCTCTTCACCAGGAAAGTCATTAAGCATACTATGATTGGCTATAGGTTGTGGCTTTAGAAAACTGTGTATAACATGTTAGTGTAGCATGTAACATATGTGTCTTAGACAGTATACTTTAAAATCAGGACCAAAGCTTTATTGGTAGATAGATGAGGTTTGGGAAATTTTGATTTTGATGATAACATTTCAAAGCAGTAAACATAAAAGATACTTTATATTCTCCTAATGAATGCTATTTCACAGTTATTTCGTTTTCATTTGATATAAAACTTTGAATTGGAACTTAAATCTCACTTTATATTAACATTAAGAATTGACTTGGTGAGTACATAGTATCAGTTTACAGTGGTCACTGTTCAGAGTCGGAGACTCTAAATGGTTAAACAGCAGGAGAGTTTTCTGCTTTTAGTTAAAAACTGCTGTTTTCTATATGCCTTATTTACTACATGTTTAATTCTTAATGTTGTGTGCTGTGGGATTGGGCATACAAAAGTCAGCAGAAAGAGTTCTGGTTTTTACATCTAGAGCTATTACTTGCTGTACAATAATAAAGGCACTATTTTATTGGGTTACTTGTAATTAACTTCAGCACTAGGCATTCATATAAATCATTTGTAATCTGTTTTCTTTAGATTTTTATTCTTTTAAACTGGTTTAACGTACTTGCTCTCTGTTATCTTTTTACATATGGATGGAGGTTGTAATTGCTTTTTGGAATTAGCCTGTCAGAAAACAACATATATGTGAGTTCTAGAAATGATTGAGGCAAGCTAATGAATTTTATGTAACATTTTATAGTGATTTGTTACTGAAGTATTCTGTAGCAGTGTTGTTTTGTTGCAAAATTTAATAAATAACCATTCTCTCAAGAAGTGTCTGCACATTCAGAAAGCTAAAATAGCAACAGTTAAAATAGAAACAGTTATTACTTAGAAAATCTATTTATTATGTTTTTCAAAATTCTGAGACAGCAAGATATGAAATTCCTTTGAATTCTTATCTGTCAATTTATTGACATTGTTCTTTTAACTTTAAGCATTTGAATCTTCAAATATTTTCCATCATATTATCGGATAAATGCCATTTCATAGATTAGCCGGTAGGTAATTTATACTATTTTATGCTTACCGTTTTTTATGGTTATTTTTAAGCGAAATGAAAATGAAATGGAGGCAGCCTTTTTGAGCTAAAAAAAAAAAGGCATCTAAAAAGAGATGCGTATGTGTATCTGGCTGAGTTTAACAGTGATTATTCAAAACTAAATATTATAAAACAAAACTTTGTTTCTAGAAATATCTTCATTTTATAAATGTTTATAGATTTATAGAAAGAATTTAGCAATACAAGATTTTATTCTTTCCCAGGACACAAAGAGCTTGACTTGATGGTTCCTGTAAGAGAAATGTGAGGTGTATTGAGGTGGGGGATGGGAAGGATGAAGAAAACTGTTTGTAGTCATGTCCTGAAAGTAGTGCTTTTAAAAGTAATTCAATTTGTAAATACTTTTTATTGTAGCTGGGTTCATAAGATGGTTTAAAAATCTTTTTAAAATCAGTAGCTGTTTTATATAGTTTTAGTGGAAGTCTTTCATGTTCCCTCTCCAGCAGTCTCTAATGAGCACGCCTTGTAATTTCAGTGCAGACTTTGAGATTCCCTAAAGACTTGACTTCAGACCTCAAAGGGCAGCAATTGCCACATGTCTGGAGAACTGGAGTTGCTAAACAGACTGACCATATACTGATAGGACACATTTATACAGCTCCTGAATGTGAAGCCCTCATATAAGCTTAACAATGATCATCTGTTGAGAGCTTGTTGCTAGAAAGGGTTAGAGCAACTTTTGTCACCTTTATTGAAATCAAGGTTTCTTTATTGATTAGTGAAAGATCTTGACTATATTGATGCCAGTTTGCAAACTATTTGAAAAATCATTGTCGACTGGTGAATATTTTTTTCCGAAAATGTTTAAAAACAGATTTTTAAAGAAAGTTGCAAATACCTTAATTTCAGTGTGTACTTAAACACAGCAGCAGAGAATTATTGCTTTTTGATTGATTATTTACAAATAATTTAAAACTATATAGTAATCACATAATTGGTTATGTGGTTATCTCAACTTTTTGGATTTTTGCATTCTTTGTCAGTCTTTGTCAGTCTTATAAATAGTTACTTTCTCGATATTCAATTCCTTGCACATAGTAAATATTCAAAAGTATTTGTGAAATAAGCAATTACAAAACTGAACTACTTGCTAATCCAACTTTAATAGAATTTTTCTTTCTTTCCTCTCTTTGTATTTATCTATGTATCTAATATATTTTATTTATAAACTGAGCCATAATATTTGTACAAGCTAAATTTACAATTTATATGTATAGGTTCACAAAAATCATTGAAACCAAAACTTTCCAAAAGGCAGTATTTTGATATTTCATCTAGAGATTTATTTTATCCTCTAAAGAGACAATGAAATAAAACCTATTCTTTACTGTTATGCTATATTCCTTCCTGGTATGTGGTTCCTCCAGTTTGTGTTAGATATGCTGTTGAGAGAGTGCTGACGCAAAGTGCAAACGCTGTTGAAAAGTTCTTGATAGTTTACTTTGAGCACTTAAGATTGCTATATCTTAACTATGAACCAGTTTTCTCTAGTTCTGACCTTTAGTCCTGTGTATACTGTGGTTCTCAATTTTGTGTTAATACATTCCCTTCCTCATTTGATCTCTCCTCGGTGACCTTCTCCCTTGACTCCTAGTGGTGTTCCTTATGTCTGCTTAGGTTGGATCTCTATTCAACCAATTTGATGTATATTTCACAAAGGCATAGATAATTATAACATCTTACTGATATTTCATTGAAGAGCACAAGTCTTTAAAATTTTGATTCTTTTATAAGTAGAATGAAATAATTAGATAGGAGTTTCCATTCTTGTTAAAAAATTATTCTTCATTCCTTTTTTAAGTCAAATTATGTTTGGACCCTTAGGTCAGTACTTATAAAAAAAGGAGAGTATTTTATTGCCAGTAGCAGTAAAGTGAATATTATTGATAGGATATAAAGTATTCACTTAGAAAAAACTATTAATAGTTTATGATATATATTTATAGTTTATGATATATATTTACATTTTCATGGTTTTGATGTTATTTGTGAAATTTGAATGCTTGTTCTGTTATTTAGAGATACCTCAAAATAGTTTACTTCTAGATAAAAAAAGGAGAGTATTTTAGATAAAAAAAGGAGAGTTTCTAGATAAAAAAAGGAGAGTTCTGTTATTTAGAGATACCTCAAAATAGTTTACTCCTAGATAAAAAAAGGAGAGTATTTTATTGCCAGTAGCGGTAAAGTGAATATTATTGATAGGATATAAAGTATTCACTTAGAAAAAACTATTAATAGTTTATAATATATATTTATAGTTTATGATATATATTTGCATTTTCATGGTTTTGATGTTATTATTTGTGAAATTTGAATGCTTGTTCTGTTATTTAGAGATACCTCAAAATAGTTTACTTCTAGATTTCACATTTCATATCTCTAAAGGGTAGGATAGCTCCTTCTGGATCGTGAAATTGTACAGTATTTTCTTATTTATATAATCCTAAATGATGTAATAGCTATTTCTGGATTTTTCTATTTTAGACATTCTCTAATGTCTTCCATGGAAGATGACCATTGAATACTTACATTGCTTTCTCTTTCTATTTCACACATTCTCTTGTTTCCAGAACAGTTTTCAGCATAGTATTTAGTTAAAACCTTACCTAGCATTTCCATTGATGTGACAGTGTAAATACTCAACCACCTTGCCTCTCTTTGCCCCCTCCCTCCCTTCTTTCTTTCTTTCCTCATCTAAGCCGTTGAAGGCCTGACAGGACAAAAAGCTGACCATCCCCTGAGTAGAGAGAGTTCTATTTCCTTGACTCGCTTGGAATTGAGACATCAGCTTTTTCCTGCCTTTGTACTCAACCTGACATGTTGGCTTGGTGGAGTGGGGGAGAGGTATTGAACCTGCTGTCCTTCAGGCTGGAACCATACCATTGGTTTTCTGGATTCTCAGACTTTTTGTCTTAGAGTAGAACTATAGCATTCACTCTCCTGGGTCTCCAGTTTGGTAACTGTGCAGATCGTGGGACTGGTAACTGTGCAGATTGTGGGACTTTTCACCCTCCATAATTATGTGAGCCAATTTCTTAAAATAAATAAAATACGTTATTTCCATCCTATTGGTTCTTTTTCTCTGGAGAACTGTAATGCAGAGGCAGAATGGTACTAGTGAATAAAACAGTAGCCCTGCCCTGACTTTCTACATGAAAGTTTTTTATCTCTCTGATGATATTAATTACACATTTCTTTAGTCTTCCTGTCCCCATCCCATAACAATATTATTTGTTTTTAATATTTTTTTTCCTGCTCATTTCTTTGGTGTCTGTCCTTCATATGAGTCTTTTCTCTAATGCCTGGTGACACTTTGTGCTCATATTTAAGTGTATTGCATAAAAAATCTGTGCCACTGGTGACACTTTGTGCTCATATTTAAGTGTATTGCACAAAAAATCTGTGACTTGTCTTCTGGTGATGAATGAACCCTAAATTTTATCATGGCTTCTCATTTTTCTCAGAAAACACTTCTCTAATATTGTTTGGAGTCTTATAGTTCAGGATGCATATTTTCAAGGAGGTTTTTTTTATTTTTTATAATAAGGCTTTTTAAAGTGTTCAGAAGTTTACTCCTCTGGAAAATAAACTTCTGATCTCTCCATGGTGAGGATGGCCACAAGTATGAGGAGAGGAGTTGAAATTCTGTTTTTTCTACTAGCTTTCTTTCATTTAAACTCTCTTCATCCCTGTCCCTCAGCCATCCTCATATGTGTCAGTGGATTCAAGTCTTAGCTTTTTCTAGGGTTCTGCAGCAAGGCTTGGTTTGCTTCTTCGAGTTATTTTGCTCCAGGTTGTAACAAAATTTTTTTACCGTCTCTCATTACTGTTATCCTCTCTGTTTTCTTTGCTCTTGTTTTTTGCTACATTTAACTCAAAGTCACTCATTTTATACTTCTTTTTTTTTTAAGAGTAAGTGGCAGTTTACATTATCTAGCCTACCAGAATAAAAAATTGATACTATTGATACTGTATTTAATGTTAACATTGATGGCTTGGCCAAAAAAAAAAAGATGGCAGCATGAAGTATATATAGTCTGTTCTGTCAATGTGTAGCCTGATTTTATTTACTTTAGGACATGGTAATATTTGGGAATTACTTTAAAAATTTAGGTTCATTCAGGTACTGCATTTAAGACACTAAAATATGTTGTAGGAGATTATCAAATTTATAGAAGACTGTCAAGTTCACTTTAAGGGAATTAGAGTTATATTAAAATAATATAAATTAGTATATAGCCCATTTATTGGTATCCTTTTTCTCTGTATTTGTTTGTTGATAGTAGGGAGGCACAGAATTAATTTAGTTAATGAACTCTTTTTTTCCCCTTAACCCACATTTAGTGTACTTTTATCATCAAAAGCACATATTTGAAAACTAATGTAACTCTGTTTATTTAGTAGATTTCAATAATATATACTATCTCATGGTATGACTTAAAAGCACTGATAAAGAGTATATTTTAGTAAAAATTGACTAGTCAACAATTATGGCCTTAGGAAGTGATAGCCAATTAAATACAGCTTAGAACAGGTATGAAATTATTGACTCAGTTATGTTTTGAGTCCTTCCTCTCCAAAGTGCTGAAATGTGTTTTAAAATTACTTAGTTGCATTAGTGGTTGGATTTGAGGCTTTTAACATGTTTTTCTTCAATACCTCTGGGAAAAGAATAACCAAGACTTTTAAATGTACAGTGCATTTTGCATCACTATATAATTGTAAATACTGTGATGAAATATTGAAATGATCATGAAAGAAGATAACCATTAAGCTTTTCTTTCAACTATTAAAACTCTCTAAAGGTTATATTGAACTGTGGTTTATGAGATTGTTTAGACTAACACCTTCTTTAATAATTGTCTTAGAAGTGGAGAAAAATGCATTAGGATAGCATGAATCTTCTCTTCAGTTTTGGCGACTTCCCTACAGATTGTAGACAATGTTTTAGTATAGGGAAAACTTGTTAGCTTCGACTAACATCTGGTTTTTTTTTTTTTTTTAATTAATTTCCTATTATCCTGGGTTTTACATTGTTTTTACCTGGGTTATTAATTCCTGTACGTATGTATTTATGTACTTGATGTGTGGTATTTTATTAAATGTTAAAACATTTATAATTAGGAATGGGTTATAGACAAGTTAAAACTCTGGTATCTTTGAAAATTATGAAGTTTTTGTGACAATACCCCAAGTGTAGGTAAGATTTGTATTTTCACTTCATTTCTTACTTGTCTAAAATTTTTTTTAATGGTAAAAAAGTTTTATTTCATTTGAGTGGATAGCTGTTACTGTAAGTTAACGAATGAGAGTTTATGGATGATGCTTGGGAAAACACGGATCTAAATGTATTTGCAGTCATAAATATTTTTCTGAGCTTTTATGAAACACATCGGACTCTTCCAGTTCTATATGTGTCTTAAAGTCTAATTTGTTTTTAATAGAAAAAATAATTTGTGTGACATACCAATATAAGTTGAGGTCAAAAATTTTTAAATGGCATTTTTTTTTATAGTTGTACTAACCTTGACTAGTTTTCTGTCTGACCTACATTATGCTGTTGCAAATCTCTGATGTTTAAAATGGTGTATTTGTGATTTCATATGTAAGAGTCAATTTGTATACATAAATGAAGATAAATCAAAATAACGTTCACTGGTATACTTAAAATTTGAGTCTCTGCACTGTTACCTATATCATCCATATCGAGTTTGAAGTGAAAATACTTACGTAATGCCCACCTGTTGCAGTTTTTTTTTTTTCTTTTTCTTTTTCTCTCTCTATGGCCACATTTGCGGCAAGTAAATTCCCTGTCTAGGGGTTGAATTGGAGCTACAGCTGCCAGCCTATACCACAGCCACAGCAATGAGCAATGTAGGGGATTGAACCTGCATCCTCACAGAGATAATGTCAGGTCCTTAACCCACTGAGCCACAGTGAGAACTCCCTTGTTGCAGATTTAAATCAGACAAAATGGATTGGAGAAAAAAATTACTATTAAATATATATATATATATATTTTTTTTTTTTTCTTCTTCTTTTTAATGGCTACACTGGCAGCATATGAAGTTCCTGGGCTAGTGGTCAAATTGGAGCTGCAGCTGCCGGCCTACACCACAGCCACAATAAGGTGGTATCTGGGCCGCATGCAACACACACCACAGCTCACGGCAATGCAGGATCCTTAACCCACTCAGCGAGGCCAGGGATCAAACCTATGTCCTCAAGGATACTATTGGGTTCATTACCACTGAGCCACAAGGGAGACTCCAAATTTTTTTTTAAGATAAAATGCCTGATCTGAAGAATTGCATATGGGTTAACCTCATGCTTTTCCTCCTAATTTCTTTTTTTTTCCTAGCAAGAAAAGTAACTTAATTTCCTCTTGACTACATTTCATTTCTCTTTGAGATTTTCCCGTCAAGTACGTGATTTAAAGGAAAAGTTAATTTAAGGTCTCGCCTCCTCATTCTCTGGTGTGATACCAGACTTGCGAGTGGCTTGCTGAGAGTGCTGTGTTGGGTGTAAGAGCTCAGGAGTGAACATTTGCTTCTGCTCCTTCATCCCTTAAGATGTACTTATTCCTCCTGATTCCCTTCTGTCCATCAACGAAGGTCACAGCTGTGTTTTCTTCATCCCCTCAAGGCCTCAGTGACTTGTACATCTCTCTGTGATAATTTCTGACTCTTCCAAGGGCATGAGATTCTTCGAGGCTGGTTTAGGTCCATGTGCTATTAAATCTGTCTCTGTCTGCTATTCTTGTGCATGACTAGGTGTAGGGCAACTCTTTGAGATTCCGTATCTCCCTGCGCTCTGCTTTGGGAAGTGAGCTGTGCAACCTTCTGGACCAAGATCAAAAAACTTAACTGCGATTTTTGCTTTTTTTCTCTCTTCTCCCTCCAATTTCTGAGTGTTGGCTGTGGCACATCTTCTTTTCTCAGGGATTTACTTCCTTTTTTTTATTTCCCCAATACATTATTTTTTTCCTACTGTACAGCATGGTGACCCAATTACACATACATGTATACATTCTTTTTTTCTCACATTATCATGCTCCATCATAAGTGACTAGATATAGTTCCCAGCACTACACAGCAAGATCTCATTGCTAATCTGTTCCAAAGGCAGTAGTCTGCATCTCTTAACCCTAGGCTCCCAATCTGTCCCACTCCCTCCCTCTCCCCCTTGGTAACCACAAGTCCATTCTCCAAGTCCATGATTTTCTTTTCTGTGAAGAGGTTCATTTGTACCGTTTATTAGATTCCAGATATAAGTGATATCATATGATATTTGTCTTTCTCTTTCTGACTTACTTCACTCATATGAAACTCTCTAGTTCCATCCGTGCTGCTGCAAATGGCATTATTTTGTTCTTTTTTATGACTGAGTAGTATGATTTACTTCTTCGTGAAGTTTGGTTGCTTTCCTTTGTAATGTCTATTTCATTTTTCTGGAAAGAAAAGGATTAATTTAAATTAGACAGATGTTTCTATTTATTATCCTTGACTTGGTTTGCCTTAGTGAAAGAAATAGAACATCTCTGTTTTATTGTTTCAGTTGACTAGCAGTTGTTAATTTACGAGAGTATATATTGTAGACTTAGGTGGAAATTATTTACTAATTTCTAAGTGCTTGTAAGTTATTGAGTCATAAAATAACATAGCTTTAGTAAGAATTTTTTTATGGAGGTCCAGGATCTAGAGCTGCAGAGTTATCTGGTTATGGACATATGCTGTTAGTGTCAGAATCAGTTTAAAAACATAGATCCCATCTTGTTTACTGTTCTTTCCTAAAAAACACATTCTTTATCTTCTGTCCTAGGCTTAGACAGTTAATACCTTCAAGTGTCTGACTGACTTAATATCTCATTTTCATTCTACTGCATATATTCTGTAGGTATGTCCTTGCTGACGCCATTCATGAAATAGAATCTTGTAACAGAATTATGGCGAACAGCTATTTTGGTCCTGAGCACCACCTTGGATTTTTCAGAACATAAAAGAAAGTAGTACAAAATTATGGATAAAAAGGAAAAGATGAAAGAGAAAGAATGAGGCTTAAAAATTAGATTTGGGATGAGACAGAGAACAGAGATGAAATTACTGGAATTTAAACTCTTAAAATATTAAATTCAGAAAATATGAATATTGTTTATGGTAGCAATGGTAAGGTCCCCAGCTTTGTTTTTTCTTCTTCTTCTTTTTTTTTTTTTTGCTTTTGCTTTTTACGGTTGCTCTTGTGGCATATGAAAGTTCCCAGGCTAGGGGTCTAATTGGAGCTGGCCTACACCACAGCCACAGCAACTTGGGATCTGAGCCGTGTCTATGACCTATACCACAGCTCACAAGCTCACTGCAACACCAGATCCTTAACCCACTGAGCGAGGCCAGGGATCAAACCTACATCCTCATGGATACCAATCAGATTCATTTCCACTGAGCCACAATAGGAACTCCTTCCCAGCATTGTCTTTTGTTTTGAGCATTATAAAAGAACAAAAAAATTACTTGAGGGATATTGTGTAGATGGAATATAAGGGCTTCTTAGTTTTAAGGATCATAAAGATTATGTATTTCTGTCCAGTTCTTTAAAAAATACGCACACACATTCACTCACACACACACATGCATTGGCATTTATCAAATCTAGCTACATTGCAATTTATGTGGGCGCAGCATTATCAGATTAATGCTATACATGTTTTGAAATGAGGATTAAAAAATACACTCGTATATACTCTACTGATTGACTTCCTTCTAAGACTTTTTAATGGACTACTTATTCGTAAATAATTATTAATAGATTTGTACCATTTTTGCTAAATCATAGACTTGTGTGTTACAGTGTTCCAGTTTAAAACTGGTCTAGCCGAAGTCACTGATCTTTCTTGTCTCTTTCTCAATAATTAATCATCAGTTTTTGTAGAATGTACACTAAGTTTGGAGCTCCTTAATTCTGTCTTCCCCTCATTTGGTGTAACTCATCTCTTCAACAAAAACAAAACCTCTGTCCTTGATCTTCTTTGCTGCCTTTTTCCCTGCTATCACAGTTAAAGTAGTAGGATATAATGGTATGAAACTAAAAGGGCAGGATAAATGTAGATAGACTCATTAGGTAGAATCAAATTCTTGCTTCCTCGTTTAGTTTACTTTTTATTTGTGTGTTCATGGGCGGCATTGGGTAGGCAGTGTATTTAACAGACCTTGTCCATTAAGAGCTAAGGTATGAAATTGATATGGCAGATTTTTTTTTTTGTAACTGTTTTAAAAAAATCTACTCAGTGAAATTTGTTCAGCTATTTTCTGCTATTTTTTTAGGAGTGGCAGAATTCTATTCAGAAGAATGCAGGCCTTGCTTTTATTGAACTTGTCAATGAAGGAAGGTAATCTATTTCATATCCATTTATACTTTAAAATCTTATTGTATTTTTGCCATTGGAACTGATATTTTTGCTACTATATTGTTTTTGTGGTCAATAATGCAGTGAGCTTAGATATTAATTATTATAAATATTTCAGTATTTAATTGTTTGATTGTTCTCTTCATGGTTATGTGCTTAATGTTATTGTCTGTTCTTTATTTTTCAGTAGGAAAGCCTGTGTTTGGCAAAAGTAAACTGATGATTCTATTAGCAGTTATAAGGAAAACTAATACTTATTTGGATTTCCTAGACACTTATATTATTTTGTAGACAAAATAGTTAGACTTATATTTCTATATTATCTCCTTTATGTCATGGCCTGGTCATAAGAGAAGAATTCAAGAAAAGAAAATTTAGTACTAGGAAAGAAAAGTGAAGTACAGAGGTAGAAATAAAGATGCAAGGAAGGAAACAGTTTTACGACAATGAGATAATTGAAGGGTAAAAATAAATTGAGGAAATGATGGGTGGATGACTTTATGTCTGTTTTGTGGCAGTTGGTTTTGGATTACTTGAAATGAAGACCTAGAATGTAGATTATAAGGTGTGACTATCTGCCATTGGAAATAGCAAATGAAATTATTAAGAATGTTTCTTTTTTTAAAAAAAATTTCATTTTTGGCTGTGCCTGCAGCATGTGGAAGTTCCCGGACCAGGGATCAAACCTGCACCACAGCAGTGACCCAAGCCACTGCAGTGACAATGCCAGATCCTTAACCTCCTGCCCTACAAGAGAACTCCAGAGAATGTTTCTTTATAGTATTCTGGCTAGTGTTGAGAGATTGCTACCATCACTGTAGGAAAAGAATTTTTTTTTTTTTTTTTTTTTTTGCCAGTGCCTATGGCATGAGGAAGCTCCCAGGCCAGGGACTGAACCACACCATAGCTATAATCAGAGCCATAGCTGTGAAATGCCAGGTCCTTAACCCACTGAGCCATGGGGGAATGCTCATTATAGGAACACTTCTAACCAGTAACTAGGAATTTAGCCTCTGTCTCATTAATGTTACAGAAAAAGGAGAAGAGGATTGATAACTTTATTTGATATTAAACACTACAAAAGTTATTCTAATCAGCAGGCAATTATAGGTGTTCACAGACTAGTATTGGAAACAGACAAACCTGCAATTATAATGCCATATGCTAAATTCTGTGCCAGAAGTCTTTAAGTACAGGTTACTAAAGTAGGAATGAGAAAAAATAGGAAGACTCCACAATTTAGGAGGAAAACCTCCCTAGGAAACATGATTCTTGAGATGTATTGTCAAGGATGAGTGGGGTTGGTACCGCACACTGTGGAAAACTGAGGGTTATGGATATATTGGAGGACATAGGTGTGAGAACATTCTACATAGAAAGTAGAATATCTGAACACACTTTGATATGGGAAAGTGTGTGTGTGTGTGAATTGTTGGAATAGAATTGGGCATTTGGATCATAAAGGGCCTAAGGTGGTATATTTGGACTTGCATCTAAAGGTAGTAAGAAGCCTTGGAAGATTTTAAGATACGAATATTATGATATTCGGGCTTTGGAAAGAACTGGTAGCAAAGTTTAGGATGGGTTGAAGGAGAGGGGAGTGAAATCAAGAAGAAGAATAGCAAGGTTATTACAGTGATCTATATGAGAAACAGAGCTAAATTGTAGTCTGGAGTCTGGCAAGTAATAGGAAATCAATAAATATTTCTCAATGAGTGAATGACTGATAATTTCGTCTTACTTTTAGCAAAAACTTTAAAGTGCTTATTCATCACAAAAAATAAATAGCTCTTTGGCTGAATTTCAATGCTGAAGTATTAGATGCTTTTAAAGTTTATATATAGAAAAAGAGTTTGACAGTGAGAGCTGTTGATCAAATATGTACTTGCTCTACTTAATGCAAAACACTGGTTAACCTGGTTCTTTTTTAAAGAAAATTGTTAAAAAGTCGATTTTGTTTAGATTCTGCTAAGTGTAAATGTCTTCAATTATGCAAATTACTGTTACATTTTATAGGTAAGGCAACATGGCCTTGTGATTAATATTAGTGTTATTAGTATTATTAGCATTAGCTTTGAAGTTAGCCTAGGGTTCAAGTGTCAGGTTTTGATAGAAGTACTTTTACTTCTATGAGCCTCTGTTTCCTTATCTGTTCATTTAACTAATATTTGTTTACTGACTATGTACCATGAATTGTCCTTGATTCTGGGGATATAGCAATAAACAAAACAGATAAAGATTCTTTTTTTGTAGACCTTACATTTGAATGGTCATTGGCACTCTACAAACTATAAACAAAATAAGTAATAGGTTATATAATATGTGAAAGGTGGCAAGTACTTTAGGAAAAGATAATGTGAAACCAGTTGAGAGAAATGGAGATTTTTTAAAGGAAATATAAAAGGTTGATATGAGTTGTAGTTTGATTAGAGATCATTGAAAAGTGACATTTAAGCAGGCCCTTGATGGATGCAAAGGGTTTAACCATAAAGGCATGTAGGGGAAAAGCATTTCATCCTAGGGAACAGCCAGTATACAGATGAAAGCTTCCCTGGCATATTTGAAGAATGAGGCCAGGATGGCAAGAACAAAGTGATCAGTGTGGAAAAAAGTGAGAAATGAGTTCAGAGACATAGGGCATATTTTGTGTAGAACTTCTGTAATTTATTCTGTGGGAGATAACAACCATTGCTGGATTTTGAGTAAACTAGGGGGACAATCTGCCTTATGTATAAAAAGATCACTTTGGCTGATGGATGTAGGAATTTAAGGAGAGAGGTAAAGAGATCAGTTAGGGAACTGTTGTAGGAATCCTAGTTAAACATGATGGTGGCATGGACTAGGGCACTAACAGTAGAGAAAGTACCAAGTAGTAGGATTATGAATATATTTTGAAGATAGAGCCAATAGGATTTACTGATAGATTAGATGTGGGTTGTGGGAGACAGCCAGGATTCAAGTAATACTTTTAAGATTTCTGGCCTGTGCAGCTGAAAAGATGGTGTTTCTGTTAACCAGGATGGAAAACACTGTGGATAAAGCACTTATTGGGGAAGATCAGGAGTTCAGTTTTGAAAATACTGATTTTTAGATCTTTAGTAGATATCTAAGCAGAGATATTAAATAAGCATTGGATAATTTTTTCTCCAGACTAGAAATAAACTTGGGTGTTATAAGCATATTGGTGGTATTCAATGTCTGGAGACTATATGAAATCATTAAGGAGATAGGATGATGACTGAGATTTGACTCCAGGCTCAGAAGTTGTTTCTGACTTGGACAGGAGTAGTTTTGGGCGATTGGTATAGAAAAAAGTCCTTTTGCAGAAAAGAAGAGAATGAGAGAAGAGGCATTAGAAAATGTACATAAAGAATTCTTTAGAGGACTTTTGCTACAAAGGGGAGCAAAAATAAAATGATACAGTAGCTGTGGCAGAGGAGTAGAGTCAAGTGATGTAGGGTTTTAAAAAAATGAGAGCAAGACAGCATAGTTTGATGATAATGAGGAGGAAATTAATGTAGGAGAATATGTGAGAAAATCTAGAGTGGTATTTTTGAGTAGTTTAGAGAGTGGGTGAAAGTGCAAATAAATGAGATTTTGAAATAGAGCATGGGTAGATCCATTTGTGCTAACATAAGTGGACATTTTATGTAGTTCCAGAGAATGAGAGGTAAATATAGTAGAGTGAGAGTTGGGTTTAGAAGGGTTTAAGAATGCCAAGTGAATATGAGGGCGAGAAGAGGGAGTCAAACTTACATGCAAGAGAGTGATTGTAATCATGGACCACAGGATTATAATTATTAAGCAAGATTAAGAGTAGAATAGCTCTAAAGAAAATGATAGGATGGATGGATTGGAGCTCTAAGAACTATTAAAGTTGTGACAGAATGAGTGAGCTATAAACATGAGAGGTGGTAGAGAGAAGAATGAATAGAACCAAGGCTATTCAGTTGTTAGAAATGATCAGGTCTGGCATATGACGTGACCACCCAGTATATAGCTAAGATAAGGTGAAGACAGGATCATAAGAGAGAAGTTCAAGGAATTGTCAGAGCAGAATCTTTAGCTTTGAATCTTATGCCTGTAGACTCTTATCACTTACCATCCCTCATCATTGGTGTTGACGCTGCGTGCCCCCAAATCATTCCCATTTATTTTTCAATTATTTTAGGTTTGGGATCATTGTCACTTTCTCCAACACTATTCTTGTAATAATTCTTTGTGATTTCATCCATATTACAGCACATATTAGAATTTTGTTCTTTTTCATTAATTAATAGTATCCTACTGTATGGATATACACATTTTGTTTTTCCCTTTAGTAATCAATGAACATTTGCATTGCTTTCTGATTTTGGCTGTTATAAATACTGCTTCTCTGAGTATTTATGTACATGACGTTGTGTGGACGTATATTTTCATTTCTCTTGGGTAGATACCTAGGAGTACAGTTGCTGGGTTAAGTGGGAAAGCTATGTTTAACTTTTTAAGAAACTGCCAACTGTTTTCCTGGTTAGCCTGGTAAGTATCTTATTCTGTTTTCTGTTTGCATTTCCGTAATGACTATGAGTCTTTTTTCAGGTGCCTTATGTGGGAAAATATCTATGTAGATTTTCTGCCCATTTAAAAATTTCATTGTAAGACTGCAGGCTTTTAAGCAGTTGTTTATATATTCTCCACAGAAGTCCTTTTGTCATGTATACGACTTGTAAATATTTTCTCTCAGTCTGTGACTTAATAGTTTCATTTTCAATGAAAAGCAAAAGCTTTAATTTTGATAAAGTACAATTTGCCTATTTTTTGGGGGGGGGTTATAGTTTATTAGCAAACTCAAGAAATATTAGCTTAAGGTATTAAGAATTTTCTTACTTTTTCTATAAA
Organism: Phacochoerus africanus; assembly: GCF_016906955.1. Classification (NCBI taxonomy): domain Eukaryota; kingdom Metazoa; phylum Chordata; class Mammalia; order Artiodactyla; family Suidae; genus Phacochoerus; species Phacochoerus africanus. Next base: position 78,137,502 of record NC_062553.1, read on the forward strand.
TATTTTTTCCCCTAGAAATTTTATACTTTTAGCCTCTACATTTAGATCTATGATTCATTTTGAGTTAATTTTTTTGTATGGTGTGAGATAAAAGTATAAATTCAATTTTTACATTTAGATATCAGATTATCTTTCCATCATTTGTTGAAAAAGGTCACTCTTTCCCCACTCACTTGTCTTATTTTCTTTAGTAAAAATCAGTTAACCGTAAAGGTAAGGAATTTTTCCGGATTCTCAATTCTGTTCCATTCATCTCTTTTTCTTTATGGCAATATCATACTGTCTTTATTACTGTAACTTTGTAATGACTTTGAAATTGGGTAGGCTAAGTCTTTTTCGTTCCTTTTAAAACTTGTATTGACTGTTTCAGGTCATTTATATTCCCATATAAATTTTGAATAGCATGTTAATATCCAACAAACAAACAAACAAACAAAAAAACGCCTGTTGGGACTATGGCAGGGATTGCATTGACATTATAGGTTAATTTGGGAATAATTGATGTTTTAATAATTTTGAGGCTTTTAATGTAAGAACATGGAATGTGGCTCCATTAATTTAGATCTTCTTTAATTATTTTAGCATACAATCATACTTTAAAAAATACTTCTTGGAGTTCCCGTCGTGGCGCAGTGGTTAACGAATCCGACTAGGAACCATGAGGTTGCGGGTTCGGTCCCTGCCTTTGCTCAGTGGGTTAATGATCCGGCATTGCCGTGAGCTGTGGTGTAGGTTGCAGACGCGGCTCGGATCCTGCGTTGCTGTGGCTCTGGCGTAGGCCGGTGGCTACAGCTCCGATTCAACCCCTAGCCTGGGAACCTCCATATGCCGCGGGAGTGGCCCAAGAAATAGCAACAACAACAACAATAACAACAACAAAAGACAAAAAAAAAAACTTCTATGTATTTTATTCTTTTTGAAGCTCTTGTGAATGAAATTCCTATCTTCATTTCTTTTTCAAATTATTCACTATTGGTATATAAAGTTAATGTAATTGTTTTTTTTTGTATATTGATCCTATATACTACAACTTTACCAAGTTTATTCATTATTTTTAAGTTTTAGTTTTATTTTTCAGATTTCTTAGCTTTTTAACTTAGAGATTTATGTTGACAGTGAAAAACCATTGGTAGTTTTACTTCTGCTTTTCCTATCTGGATGCCTTTCATTGCTTTTTCTTGTCTAAATGCCCAGATTAGGAGTACCAGAGTGATACTGAGCAATAGTGAGCCTGGATGTCCTTAAGTCCTATTTTAAACGAAAAACATTGTCTTTCACTTTTAATTGTTATGTTAGCTGAAAGTTCTTTGTAGATGCTCTTAATCAAATTGAGGAAATTCTCTGCCATTTCTTGTTTATTGAGAGTTTTTATCGTGAATGAATCTTGGATTTTGACAGCTGTTTCCTTCTTTTTCCCTTTAAGATGATCGTGTGGGTTTTGTTCCTTATTGACATGGTGATTTATGTCAGTTGATGTTTCAATATTAAAGTTAATGTTCTTTGCATGAATGCCACTTGGTCACAGTGTATAATCCTTTTACTATGTTGCAGAATTCAATTTGCTAATATTTTGATAAGGATTTGATTTTGTGTCTGCTTTTATGATTAAGTTGATTATAGTTTCTTTGTGATTAGTCTGTCCAAAATGTTATCATGGCCTCATAGGATCCATTGGGAATTGTTTCCCCTTCTTCTGTTTTCTGAAAGAGTTTGTGTAGGATTGGTATTAAAATCTTATTTAAATGTTGTGTAGAATTCACTAGGGAAGCCAGTGAGCCTGCATCTTTATTTGTGGCAAAATTTTAACTTACTGATTCAGTTACTTGACTTGTTTCAGGTCTGTTCGCATATTGTCTCTGTGTCAAATGTGGCTATTTGGAATATTTTAGGAATGTGTCTATTTCTTCTGTATTGTTTAATCTGTGAATCAGAGAGTGGTTCATAATAATCCTTTGTGGTCCTTTTAATTTTTGTAGTTATCAGTGATGGTCATTCTTTCATTCCTGATTTTGGTAATTTGTGTTTTTTTCTTTTCTACCCTTTGTCAGTCCAGGTAAAGGTATATTTATTTTGTTGGGGTTTTTTTTCCTCCCAAAGAACCAACATTTAAAAATTGAATTTCCTTCTTTTTTATGTTTTATGTTTCATTGATTTTAATTTCCATTTTATTATGTGTATCCTGTTTCTTTGGGTTTAATTTACTCTTTAATTCCTCTCATTGTTTTATTATATTTTTAATTTTTTTAATTTTTTAATTTTTATTTTTTATTACTCAATGAATTTATTACATTTATAGTTGTACAGTGATCATCACAATCCAGTTTTTAGGATTTCCATTTTTAAATTATTTGCTTATTGATTGCTTAAGGATTGCATCGATGCATTTTAATTTATCATAATCTACTTAATTTCAGTAAAATATTATAAATTTGCTTTAATATTTAATTTCAGTAAAATATTATAAATTTTCTTTAATGTAATTCTGTTTGCATTATATCATTTGTGGTATCATTGTCATATATGTTGTTATATATCTTATAAACCCTGACATACAGTGATATTTCACATACCAACACAGATCACCTGTCTAAATGTGTACAATTTTGATGGTAAAACCAACACTGTTTTCTAATGTTAGAACATTTTCATCACCCAAAGAGAAAAATCTGTGCTTATTAGCAACCACTCTCTATTTTCCCCTTCTCTAACCCTAGGTTTTCTTGTTCTAAACACATCATATAATTGCAGTTATACAACATATGGTCTTTTGTGACTGATTTCTTTCATTTCACAAATTTCCAAGGTTTCTCTATGCTATAACATGCGTCAGAGCTGCATTTCTTTTTATTGCTGTTTTTTTTAATTGCTATTTCATTTTAAAGATATTTTATTCACCCATTGAATGAAGCAGTTGATGAACATTTTGGTTGTTTTCACTTCTTGGCAATTGTGAATAATAGTGCTATAAATATTTATGTGTTTTTGTGTGGACATAAATTTTCACTTCTCTTGGGTATATACCTGGTAATTGAATTAAGTCATATACTAACTATTTTTAACTCTTTGTGGAACTACCAAACTTTCCCCTCAAAGTGTTTTTCATTTTTGAAAGGTAGTTTTGATGCACATGGAAATCTTGTATGTTTTTTTAAAAAGCACTTTGAATGTGTAGTATGACCTTCCATGTTTTCTGATATGCATTTAGTCTTTAATTGTATTCTTGTTCTCTATGTGACAAATCCCTTTTCCCTAGCTCCTTTCAACTTTTTTCCTTTTAATCCTTGCTTTATGATAGTTTGACTAGGACATGTCTAGGTTCCTTTGTTTTTCTTGGGAAATAAATCTCCATTGCTCTCTCACATTTCTACATATCTTGCAGGTAGAAGAACCAAATGCTTGTGTTCTGAACTACCATTTCTACGATGCTTGGTGATGTTTATTTTGCTTGGAGCTTTTTGAACTTCTAGGATCTGTAGATTTAGCTTTTCCTAATAACTGAAAAATACTCAGTCATTATTTCCTCATAAATTTTCTTTGTGCTTATCCATTGTGCCTCCTATTTGGGGACTCCTGTTACACATGTATTGGTAGACTTAATGTTATCCTGAAATCTTCAGTCTTTTTTCTCCAGTTGATAAATTTTCTTGCTTCAATCTGCATGTTCACCGATTGTGTCTTCTGCCTTCTGAGATTTGCTAATCAGCCCACTTGGAATTTTTCTTTTAATTATTAAAAAACAAAACAAAACAATTACGGAGTTTCCATCGTGGCTCAGTGGAAATGAATCTGACTAGGAACCATGAGGTTGTGGGTTCGATCCCTGGCCTCGCTCAGTGGGTTAAGGATCTGGTGTTGCTGTGAGCTGTGACTCTGGCATAAGCCGGCACCTGTAGCTCTGATTTGACCCCTAGCCTGGGAACCTCCATATGCAGTGGGTGCAGCCCTAAAAAGCAAAAAAAACCCAAAAAACAAAAACACACTCAGAATTTACATTTGGCTCTTTTTAATAGATACTTATTATCTATACTCACTGTTTATATAGTCATTGTCATCATATTTTCTTTTTATTTTTAAAGTGTGATTGCATTAAATTCTTTAATCGTATTTATAATAGTTACCTTGAAGAACTATCTGCTAAATTCAACATCTGATCCTACTCAAATAGAGTTTCCATTGACTGCTTTGATTCATCATGAGTCACATTTTCCTATTTTTTTCATATATTTATTATTAATTATTAGGAGACTTAGTATAAGATCTATCTGTCCTTTTAGCAAAATTTTAAGTATTTAAAATGGTATGGTGTTAACGGTAGGCACTATGCTGTATAGTAATCTCTAGGACTTATTCATTTTGTATAACTGAAACGTCATAGCCTTTGACTAACACCTCCCATTTCACCTCTCACGGACCTTGGCAACTAGCATTCTACTCTCTGCTTCGAAAACTTTGACAATTTTGGATTCCTTATATAATAGTATCTTATAGAATTTGTCCTATGTCTGACTTATTTCACTTAGTGTAATGTTTTCTAGGTTTTTCTAGGTTGTTGAATGGAAGCAACGTAAATATCCATGGATTGTTGAATGGAGAAATTGACAAAACACTGTAAACCAACTATAATGGAAAAAATAAAAATCATTTAAAAAAAGAATATGTGATATAGAAATATAAGAGATTTTTAAAAACTTGGGCATTTAGGAGTTCCCGTTGTGGCTTAGTGGTTAATGAATCCGACTAAGAACCATGAGGTTGCTGGTTTGATCCCTGGTCTTGCTCAGTGGATTAAGGATCCAGTGTTGCCATGAGCTGTGATGTAGGTTACAGATGTGGCTCGGATCCCACGTTGCTGTGGCTCTGGCATAGGCTTGAGAGCTACAGCTCTGATTAGATCCCTAGCCTGGGAACCTCCATATGCTGCGGGTGTGGCCCTAGTAAAGGCAAAAAGACAAAAAGGTCGGGGGGGCATTTAATACAGCAGTTTTGGATTCTGTGTTTTCTTCATTTTCATCTGTAGATTTTTTTTCTGGTTTTTTTTTTGGGTTTTTTTTTTTGCTGTGTTTTCTTGATTTTTTTTTTCTTGTCATGTTTCATTTCCTCTTCTTTTTCTTGTTTTTCATGGTTGTTCCATTGTATGTTGCTTTTGTTTTCTCTTTGTCAAAGATGATTTCACTTGGAGTTCCCTGGTGGCCTAATGGTTAAGGATTTAGCATTGTCACTGCTATGACCCAGGTTTAATCCCTGGCCCTGGAACTTTCACATGCCATAGGTACAGCCCCCCCCAATTTTATACATTATAATTATATACATAATATATAATTATCACATATATATAAATATAATATATTTAATTATCAAAATTATCATTTGAGTATATTTGTGTGGGTCTCTTTGTAGGCTCTCAACTCTGTTCCATTGATCTTTTCTTTTACCAGTACCACAGTGTATTGATTACTGTAGCTTTGTAGTAAATCTTGAAGTTGCATAGCCTCGGTCTTCCAACTTTGTTCTTCTCCTTCAATATTATGTCTGGGCCTTTTGGCTCCCCCATATAAACTGTAAAATCAGTTTGACAATACCTGCAAACTAGCTTGCTGGGATTTTGAATGGTATTGCATTGAATCTATATACTAAAATTTGAAGAGCTGACATCTTTACAGTAGTGAGTCTTCTTATCTCTGAGCATGGAATATTTCTCCACTTATTCTTTCATTCATCTGAGTTTTATAGTTGTTCTCATATATATTGTACATATCTTTTTTTTTTTTTTTTTTTTTTTTTGCTTTTTAGGGCCACACTAGCAGCATGGCATGTGGAGGTTCCCAGGCTAGGAATCAGATTGGAGCTACAACTGCTGACCTATGCCACAGCCACAACAATGTGGGATCCGAGCTGCATCTGCAACCTACACCATAGCTCACTGTGACACCAGATCCTTAACCCATTGAGCGAGGCCAGGGATCGAAGCTGCAACCTCATGGTTCCTAGTTGGATTCGTTTCCACTGCGACAGAGTGTGAACTCCTGTTACACATATCCTGATAGATTTATACCTAAATATTTTATTTTACAGAGTGCTAATCTAAATGGTACTGTGTTTTTAATTTCAGATTCCATTTGTTCAGTGCTGGTATATAAAATAGCAATTGACAGTTGTTTGTTAACCTCATGTCCTATAACCTTAGTATAATTGCTTATTAATTCCAGGAATTTTTATTTTTTGTCAGTTGTTTTGGATTTTCTACATAGATGATCATGTCATCTGTGAACAACGATATTATGTCTTCCTTCTCACTCCCTTTTATAATGGGAACATTTCTCATTTCTCACCATTGAATATAACGTTAGCTTTTGATGTTTTTTAGATATTCTTTATCAAGTTGAGGAAGTTTCTATCTAAGTTTACTGAGATATTTCATCATGAATGGGCACTGGATTTTGTCAAATGTTTTTTTCTATAGCTATTGATATGACTTTGGTTTTCTTTTTAGCTTGTTTATGTGTTATAGATTACATTAATTGGCTTTGAATTGTTGAACCAGCTCTGCATATCTGGGATAATTGTTGATTGGTCATGGTATATGATTCTTTTTATAGTCGGTTGATTTGGTTTTGTTTGTTGATTTTTTAAAAAAAAATTTCTAATGGCTGCAACTTTGGCATGTGGAAGTTCCTAGGCTAGGGGTTGAACAGGAGCTGCAGCTGTCCGCCTATGCCATGGCTACAGCAATATTGGATCTGAGCCATACCTATGACCTATGCTGTACCTTGTGGCAACTCTGAATCCTGAACCCACTGAGTGAGGCCAGGGATTGAACCCTCATCCTCACGGACTTTATGTCAGGTTCTTTACCCGCTAAGCTGCAACAGGAACTTCTGTTGATTTTTAAAAGTTACTTGCCTGGGCTTAATTTGCAGAATTTGTCTCTCTTATGGGATGGCGCTCATAATATTGCTGCTTAGCTTTTTAAAAATTCTTTTTTTTTTTTTTTTTTGGTTTTTCTTTTAAGGAATCACCCCCTTTTCCCCCATAGCATTAAGGTCAGTGAATGATTGATCAGAAGTCTTGCCAAAACTTTTGATCACATATGGTTGGCAGATATCTGGTTTGATGGATACGTTTAAATTTGCAGAAATTTTCATCTCGAGCTTTTACTTCTTGTTGATATTTTTCCAGTCTGCATGTATGTGTGCTCAAGGGCCCAGACAAACATGAATGTGTGAAATTTTATTAACCCACTATATAAACTCTTTCATTTTTCAAGATCTCCTCTCTAATTCTCTAATACTGGTTTCCTGTTTACCTTAACTGCAAATGTAATCTTGTTCTGGGACAGCTATAGGTTTTTTCAGTTTTCACATTGGCATGTGTGTTCTTTGTTTTCTGAGCTCTCTTCCAAATCATGTCAGCCATCTATGGCAATGAAGTTGTTGATTTCTGTAAAGCAGCCACAGCATGATAGATCTGCTTCACCTATGGTGTTGGGGCGAGGCATTCCCAGTAAAGATTGCTGCAGACTCCATTTGTTCTTACCCAGTATTTAGCAGATTTTGGTGAATAAGATTATGGATTCTGTTGTTGGTTTTTGGTCCATTTTCAGAACCCTGAAATGATTGTTACTCTTCAGTTATGTACTTGTTTTCCTGGGAGAGGATTTGTTGACCTATTTATTGCACCAAATCCAGAACACCCGCACCCATAGCCTTACCTGTGTGATTCCTTCTGATTTAAGCACCAGTTCACATGTCAGCTTGTCAGAGAAGTCCTCCCGGAAACCTGTTACCAGATTGCTTTTATGTCATTTCTTAAATTTTTCCCACCATAGCTTTTAATCCCCTCCCATGTTTGTCTTTATTGTGTCTCCTCCTATACAGTGTATGTTTAATGAGAGCTGTCCCCCTGTGTCTTGCTTAGGGTTGGATCTGTGACCTAGAAAAGTGCTTGCAAATCCAGTAAATATTTGTGTTTCATTGATGATATTCTCTATAATTATATTGTTTTTGTACTTTTGATTATATTGATAATTTTCATGCAAATAACATTCATTCTTAAACAGAAATTCATTTTATAAAATACTCTTAATAACAATCAAGTGATATTTCTTTGAAGATTATTACCAAAAGAAAATCCATATACATACAATAATGAATATTTTACATTAAAACTTTTTATTTCTTATAAAGAAATGAATTTTACATTATTCCCAAGTATTTTTTCCAGAATAGCTAATTCTTATTAACTTTTTAAATTGGGGAAACAATTATTTGAATAACATTTTTTATATCATATGTGATTATCGGTTTTATAATACCCTTTTCCTGATTTCTTATCTATACTTCTCTTTATTTGGATTTGTTAGCCTCCTGTGGTTAGAAACTGTCTTCTTTATTTCAGTGCCTAGACAATAGAAAATACTTAGCCTTTGCGTTTAAGTAAATGTTAGAAATAAATGGTGTTATAAAGAGAACTAACATGCCTTAGTGAAATAGTGGTGGTAGTATTTGAAATTTTATTCTTCCTTTCTTTAGAGGGTAGAATATATTTTAAAGGAACAATTTAGAGATTTATTTCCCTAAATCAGTGGGTTTGACTTTCCTTTTGTAAATATGCAATGCACTGAGGTTAAATGAGTTTACATTGCTATGGATGTATTTTTGAAGCAGCTTTCAGCTACTGAACTTAATCCCAGGGGTAAGAAGAATAAGTTATAAAGGTTTTCTTTTCACTGCAGAGACCAACCTTTTTTTTTCCTTTTCCTTTTTTTCTTTCTTTTTATGTAAGTCTGACCTGCCCTGACCTCATTTATAGAGTTGTTGCTATAAATTTGGTACTTGATTAATGTTTTATTAGTGTAAATAACACGGAGATCTTCACAGACTGAGACTCCAGCCTAAGGTTTATTGAACTTGAGGGGTATCATTAGCAAATCAATTACTTAGGTCAGACATAAGTAACTGTTTGGGAGAAATGTTTTTCTTCACTTACCTGTTTAAGTGATAAGATATTTTCTCAGTAAATACATTGTTTTGATAGTTTTGAGTTCAGTTATTTATATTTTTCTTATAAACAACATTCCATTTTAAATCAGTTTATTTAGAGAAATAAAATAATCAATAATTACTGACATAATAAAGTGATATTTCTTTGTGGTTTTTACCAAGACAAAGTGAAATGTGCAAACATATAATAAAGGTTTAAGTTTAAAAAATTAAATCTCCACATTTTTTAAGAATATTGTTATTTCTGAATCATAATTTTGTTTATGGATAATTTCAAATCATTATCATAAGTGTCATCTCATTTTACCTTTCAAATATGCAGATACTTGATCTAGAAGAGTTTTATTCCAAAAGACACTGGTTTCTTTAAAAAATTTTAGATTCTTCAAAAAATATTAAAGCCTTCTTTTAGAATGTTCTGTGATACCACATTAAGGTGACTTCTTTGAGAAAGTAGGAAGGTCTGTTCTAAATTCAAGCATGGTGGGTAGTATCATTATGGAGATAGGGCTTCAGTTAATTTATTTGTGTACTTGATTTCATTTTATATTAGTTTCTTTTTCCTTCACCATAAATATTTATTTAATTGAAAAATGAGTTTAATAAAACTAATTCCAATAGAACTTTTTCTTTCATCTTTTTAAGGCCGCACCGTTGGCACATAGAGGTTCCCAGGCTAGGGATTGAATTGGAATTGTAGCTGCTGGCCTACACCACAGCCACAGCAACATGGGATCTGAGCCATATCTGCTACCTACACCACAGCTCACAGTAATGCTGGATCCTTAATGCACTGAGCAAGGCCAGGGATTGAACTTGTGTCCTCATGGCTACCTAGTCAGATTCATTTCTGCTGATCTACGGCAGGAACTCCTGTTGCTTACATTTTTAAATTAAATTATCATTGAACCTTAAAAGTATTTTCTCATTTGGATAAAGGGGTTTAGATTTCATATTTTACCTTTCTTCTTACTCCTATTGTCCTTAATGTTTTTGTTGATCTGTATTCTACAAACTTTGGTTTCTAATATGGGTGTTAATTTTGCCAGCATAAATAGATCCAGCAGCTAGGTAGCCTTCTTTCTTTCTGCCAACCTGTCTACCATATATCCAACAAATATTTTTTGGAGTATTGTAAGCACTTGATATTGTTTTAGGCAGCTGGGATCCAGGTTGCTGCTCTCTGAGCGTTACTAAATCTTATAACTTCGTTTGTTTGACTTGTGTCAGAGGGAACATTGTAATGAGTAAGCACTGATCATCCTGCATATTTTATATATTTAGGTAGTCCCTCTTTTTTGTTTGTCTGCTCTGGAATTCTGAAATATCAATGCAAATTCCCCACAAGTAAAATTTTTATAGCTTCACATGTCAAGGGATCCTGTCTTTGTTATATAATTTCATAATTTGTCTCCTCATTTATACTGTAAAGTGAAAAACAGACACGATTCCATTGGCTGATCAAAGTTTTTAAATTTTTTATGGTAAAAATCAGTAAAATAGACTCTGGAACCTAGTTTAAAGGAATAATATCTATTAAAATTTTAATACATTAATTCCCACTTTAAACTTTATAATTTTTAAAATACATAAGTAATTATAAAATGACCCGTATGGAAAGTATTGGATTTAGTTTATTATTAATACATTTTGAGCACTTTTATGACCTCTTAGAATTTGACTCTTCAGTGTGCTGCTGTGACTGTTTCCTTTTCCTCACCCTTGAAAAGCACACGGAGGGCAGATTATCCACATACTGTTGGGCACGTTGCTTAATTATCCCCTGGGGAGAGTCAGTATCTGCTTATTACAGCAATAATTCAGACTTGTATCTGAATATGTAAATAGCTCTCATAAAAGACATAATGTTTCTATAGTACTAATACACTTGTCTGTCTCTTCAGAATTCAGCTGCTTAGATTGCACTTGTGCTCTCTGAGCATTCATTTAGCAGCTCCACCATTTTCCTTCACTCCACATATCATAGATTCCTAATAAATGTCTGTTGAATAAGTTAGAAGAATGAGTAGAAGGGAAAGTGAAGAGGGAGGAGGGGGCAAAGAGGGCAAAACACATTTCATTTTATTCTGACCCACTTGGCTATTATTTGGATTATATTTTGGTAAAAGACAAAGGTATTTATTGCAATCAAGTAGACAGTGTAGCTAGTATATACTCTTATCTAGGCCAGTCAAAGATATAATCTGAATCAAAGTGGAATTTCTCTCTTGGCAATTCTGAAATGTTTCTTAAAGAGCCATCTGCTTTCCAGTTAAATTTAAAAAATTACATGTGTAGTAAGATAATTTATAGAAAAACTCCAGTTAAATATTATTAATTGTTGTTTGGATATTATTTTCTCAAAGATTTTTTGAAAAGAGACTTTCGTCTTCATTTACTCTGGATTGAATTGACTTAAAAGTTTGTGTGGGTTGTTAAAGGGGCATGTGCTGTTCTTTCCTCTTAAAGATTAGGCTATTTAAATGACCATTTATTTTTTTTTTTTTGAGAGTTTAATGGCTTATCAAAGAGGACTAGAATTTTCTCCCCATCATTAGGATAACACATTTTTCTTATTTCCTTTGTTTTTGTTTTTGTTTTTATTTTTAGGGCCACATCCAGGGCACATGAAGGTTCCCAGGCTAGAGGTCTAATCAGAACTGCAGCTGCCAGCCACAGCCACAGTCATGCCAGGTCTGAGCCATGTCTGCAACCTACACCGTAGCTCACAGCAATAGTGGATCCTTAATCCACTGAGTGAGGCCAGGGATCAAACCCACAACCTCATGGTTCCTGGTTGGATTCGTTTCCACTGAGCCATGATGGGAACTCCTTTATTTCATTTCTTCATGTGTTTTGGTTTAAAACAGTCAGATGGTCAAATTATTTTTCACTTTTAACTTTCCAGCTTGATCTGTTTTCTGTGGTTACTTTTTAGGCTTCTTCTGTTGTGATCAATGTAAAATAATGGTGCTACATTTAAATTATATTTTTTACCTCCTTAAAATGCTAAATTCCATTAGGTTTAAGGGCTTTAAGTGTTTGGCATTGCATTTGACTTTTCTCAGCAAGGCCAATATATATGGGCCAGGAAAATGTACTATGGATTCATAATTTCTGTAGAATATGCTTGTATTTATATAGAAGTTTCATAACCTTATACATTATTAAAAACTAAACAGTTTATATATAATTGGAATCACTTATATTAAATGAAATTAGGTGTAGAAGATGAAGGAAAGAAGGACAAACTTTGAGAAAAATTAAATAAAAATAAAATGAAGATACAGTCAGTTCATTCATTCAGAGAATATTTATGCATGCCTGCTGTGTGCTGTTCTGTGATCTGGGGCTCTGGAGGTTTGGCAATGGATAGAATAGACATTCCCCCCCTTTTATAGTGTGTTTTAATTGGCATGGATAGATATTAAAGAAATTGAAAAGTTTGTATTAGGTCGGAAAGTGCTAAGTGCTCTGAAAAAGCTAAAACAGGGAGATAAAGAATAGGTATAATGAGGGGCAGAGAACGTTGCAGTTTTAATTTTTTATTTTTTATATACTTATACATTTTATTTTTTAATTTTTTATTTTTTATTGTTATTTCCCCAATACATTTTTTTTCTACTGTGCAGTATGGTGACCCAGTTACACATACATGTATATTTTTTTTTCTCACATTATCACGCTCCATCACAGTTTTAAATAAGGTGTTCAAAGTAGAATCTAAAAGGAGGGCTCATTTGAAAGGATAAGCAAATGCAACTAGCAGTGGAAACAAAGACAGTTATAGGAAAATAGATAGTAGATATTTTGTAACAGAGAAGTCCCAAACTAGATTCCAAGTGGAGAATAAGCAAAGTGGTTTCCCTCATTTTAATTTTTTTTATATAAAACTATCTTCTTGCACTCTATATACACATTCCTGAGAATAAATTATTTCATAGTCCTAATAATTTGTTTCATATATGCCAGCTTGCAGTCTGCCCATCTACTTCCATTCTGGCTTCTCTACTGCCATGAATTATTGTTTTAAAATGCTCAACTACGGGTTATTGTGCAAAAAAAAAAAAAAAAGTTTGGAAAAATAGATTGATGTCAGGCAGTGACATGTATGTTAAATTTGAAATGTATCTTAAATTACCGATTTCTTGGAGTTCCCTGGGGGGGCAGCACATTAAGGATCTGGCATTGTCACTGCTGTGGTGTGGGTTCACTTCTTGGCCCAGGGAAGTGCCACATGTTTGTGGGCACCTCCAAAAAAGAAAAAAATTACCGAATTCTTATATTTTCAAGAAAAGTAATTTGCTTTCTACATCTTGGCTGTAGTAAAGTATATGGATACATTGTAATCTTCCTGATAGAGAGCATTAGCATCCAGAAGTAGGTACTACTGGGCTAATTTATACTGAGAAAGATCTAGATTGGCTTTCAGTATGAATGAAGCATGTGAAGGAATATTGAAAAGTTTGTTTAAAAATATTCTTTTGTTGTTCAATCTACTCTTTCTAAGACTTCAGGCTTGTATATTCTATGATGTTGGACCTTTTGCATCTCTTGCTTGAAGTTGTTACTGCTAGAATTACCTCAGGAGTAGAGAGATAGCAACTTAAGGATTTTTGTGATACTGACTTATTAACTGTGCTGTGTGTGTGATGGGAGCAAAGAGGTGGTTACATGGAGAGCTAGGTAATAATTCTAGAGTGTAAGAATAAAGACTATATTAATAAATGGAAATGTAGCCTGAGAAGCTGCGAAATAAGGTTCTGTTAGTTGTGATATTACTAAAGCAAGATTTTGAAAACAATTTTTTCCTGTCAGATTTGGTTTGTGACTAGTCTCTGTGGTTAATTCTAAATAAATTACAATGTTAGAAGGATCACCAGTTCAGGAACATTGCTTCCCTATTTTCAGTTGTTAGGGTGCAGAAAAGTGGTAACTTTACTTTTGCATCAGTAGTGAAGATGTTTAGTAGAGAAAATCTGACTGTTGCTGCTAATGGGGGTCACAGAAAGCCCAGGAAACAGAGCAGTAATATTGGAAAACTGTTGGTGAAAATGTGTGTATGTGCTTACCCAAGGTCTAGACTAGTATAATCAGATGTGGACAATGGGCTGTAATGTAGTTACGGGAGATGGTTGTCATCATTACGGTAATTTATTGAGCTGCTAGCGTGAATCTTTCCTAGTTGGTCACTTGATAGGGCTGTTTGTTTCCTAAGGCTGACACAAGCATTTTTTTTTTCCTCCTTGCATTATAGGTATAAATTATACACAGTTTTTCTTCTTAATATTCAAATATGTGAATGATTTTGTACTCTGCATTTAGAGATTTTAATTTACTAAGTAGTAAACCTACTATTTTAAGTCTGCCTTTGTAATTAAAACTTTAATTCGCTTGTGATTCTTTGTCGGAAAGAACAGTCTTCACAGCTGTTAGATAAAATTACAGTTGCTAAATGCTGTATAATTTGGATATTTGGAAAAATATGTACATAGATGGAAAATATTGACCCCTTAGAAAAGCAGATTTTTCTCTTTAGGTATAAATAAATATTTTCCATTTATTAATTCATGAAGTTGTTTTTATATTTTCCATAATAAGAGGAAACGTTACATTTATGTATCCAACTTAAATGGGAGGCATGAAGTCAGGGCCTTCTGTAATATTGGATTTGAAGGGAAAAAATGTATGTCCTTCCTTTCTTTTTAGAAGTAATATTAGATACTTTATGTACCTGTACCTTCTAATAAAATTTCAAAATAATCTTTTAAATAAGGTTAGACAGTAATATTTTGTGTTAAGCAGTGAAAATATTTCAAACTTAAATTTCTGATATAGTTGTCTGAACTGAATGTACTATGATTTTGGGTTTAACTGCCTAGATACATTTCGATACTTGAGAATATTTACTTTGAAGCATTGCCATGAACTATTCATTTATCAAATAATGGTTGAGTACAGCCTACCTGAACAGTACCTCTTAGGAGCATGGTTGATTTAAAAAAAAAGAAGAATTAAAAAGATGTGCTTCCTCAATCAGTTGTGGTGTGATAGGGAGAATAGAGTAATATATGTAGCAATTGAAAAGAATTTTTTGTGATTCTGCATAAACAAGTAAAATATATGCTATGTATATAATAAATATTAGGTATAAGATGGATATAAAATAAAGGGCTTTATAGGGTAGAATTGTGGAATATTCATTAGAGGGAAAAATGATTCACTTGGATCTTATGGAAATTAAGATTTCGGATGTTAAAAAAATGACCAAAAAAATGGTACCAACTGTAACATTTGGAATGGATGGGCAGTGGGCTCTTTCTATACAGCACAGGCAACTGTATGTGATCGGGTCACTTTGCGGTACAACAGAAATTGAAGAAACATTGTGAATCAACTATACTTTAATTAGAAAAAATAGATTGGGGATGGTTTTGACACTCCTTTTCTATCCTTTATTCAGTGCTTATTTATTGATTGTATTCTATTCCAGCACTGTTCTGGAGCCTGAGGATGTAGCTGTGAATAAGGCTCTACTGTCATGGAGGAGAGGACAAATAATAAACAAGTTACTGAACACATAAGATAACTCAGATCGTAGCAAATGCTTAGAAGAAAACAAGCAAGATCATGTTATGAGAGTGAAGAGGTTTATATGGAAGCCAATATAGAGGGTTTAGAGGAAATTTGTGAAGAAGTGGCACTTGATTTGAATGGAGAGACGTAGCCAAACATTTTAAGATATGTCACACCATTTTTTTTTTTTTTTGGTCTTTTGTCTTTCTGCTTTTTCTAGGGCCACTCCTGTGGCACATGGAGGTTCCCAAGCTAGGGGTCGAATTGGAGCTATAGCCACCGGCCTGCCTGCACCACAGCCACAGCAATGTGGGATCCAAGCCGCGTCTGGGACCTACACCACAGTTCACGGCAATGCTGGATCCTAAACCCACTGAGCAAGAGCAGAGATCGAACCCACAACCTCATGGTTCCTAGTCGGATTCATTAACCACTGTGCCACAACGGGAACTCCCATAAGTCACAACATTTTAAGGTGAGGAAATATCAAGAACAAAGGCCTTGAGGACAGAATGATGTGTGTGAACTGTTGAAACAAATAAAAGGCCAGAATGGCTGGAGCAAAATGAGTAAGGGCAGGGAATTCCTGTCGTGGCGCAGCAGAAACGAATCCAACTAGGAATCACGAGGTTGGGGGTTCAAGCCTTGGCCTCGTTCAGTGGATTAAGGATCTGACGTTGCTGTGAGCTGTGGGGCAGGTTGCAGACTCGGTGCTTGGATCTGATATTTCTGTGGCTGTGGTGTAGGCCAGCAGCAGCTACAGCTCCGATTGGACCTCTAGCTTGGGAACCTCCATAAGCCGTGGGTGTGGCCCTGAAAAGCAAACAACAACAAGAACAAAAAGAGTAAGGGCAAGATTTGGGTTTGGAAATGTCCAAAGTATTCAGGTTTTAGATCACATAGGTCCCTGTAAACTTTCGTCAGAAATTTGTTTTTATTCTTGTTCAGTTAAGAATATGTTTTATGGTTTTGAGAACTATGTCTAGATACTTACATCGCAACACAATAATAGGAGGAAAAAGTATGTATACATGTATATGTAACTTGGTTCCCATGCTGTACAGCGGAAGAAATAAATTAAAAAACAAAAAAAGAAACTGAACCTCAGTAAATCCAGAAAATAAATAAATAAATAAACAAACAGAAGTGTGAAATGATATGCCTTAGTGTTTTGTTTTGTTTTCACTTTTCTTAGGGCTGTACCCACGGCATATGGAAGTCCCCAGGCTAGGGGTGGAATCACAGCCACAGCTCATGGCAGTGCTCAATCCTTAACCCATTGAGTGAAGCAGGGATTGAACCTGCATTCTCATTGATACTAGTTGGGTTTGTAACTGCTGAGCTACAGTGGGAACTCCCTGGGTGTTATTTTTTTAATATATATATAGTGACATTTAAGTGAAGTGTTAATTTTGTAAATTTTCATTTACTTATTTTTAACTATGGTAAAATATGCATAATATAAAACTTACCACTTTCACCATTTTAAAGTATACTATTCAGTGGCACTAAGTATATTTACTTTCTTGTGGAACCATTATTAGCATCCCTCTCTAGAACTCATTTCGTCTTGCTAAATGAAACTCTATATACCTGCTAATTACCCATTCCTCTCACCCTATAGCCCCTGGCAACCACCATTGTACTTTCTGTCTCAATGAATTTGACTAGTCTAGGCATCTCCTATTAGTTAGAATCATACAGTATTTGTTCTTTGGTGTCTTTTTTTTTTTTTTTTGACTTAGCATATCTTCAGGGTTCATTCATGTCATTGCACATGTTAGAATTTCCTTCCTTTTTAAGGCTGAATAATATTCCATCATATCTGTATACCATATTTTATTTATATTTTTATCCATTGATGGATACTGAGTTGCTTCCACCTTCTGTTTTTTGGTTTTTGATGTTTTTTGTTTTTTGTTTTTTTCATTTTTGGTTTTTGTGAGTATTGATGCTAGTCCCTGTTTTGGATTCTTTTGGCTATATGCACAGAAGTGGAATTGCTGCGTCGTATGACACATATATGATACATATACAATATGGATTGTATTTTAATTTTTTGATGAACTGCCATACTGTTTTCCTTAGCAGCTGCAGTTTTACATTCCCACTCATAGTGCATAAGGGTTTCAATTTTTTCATATCCTTGCCAACACTAAGTTTCTCATGTTTGTTTTGTTTTGTTTTTCTTTTTATGGCCGCACCTGTGACATATAGAAATTCCTAGGCTGGGGGTTGAATTGTAATTGCAGCTGAGGCCTACAGCACAGCCATGGCAATACCCAGTCTGAGCCACACGTGGGACAGGTGCCACAGCTTGCAGCAATGCTGAATTCTTAACCCACTGAGGTCAGGGATCAAAACACATTCTCCTGGAGACTATGTTGGGTCCTTAACCTACTGAGCCACAATGGGAACTGCATTTTATGAGGTTTTTGGATAGTAGCCATCCTAACTGAGTATGAAATAGTATCTCATTATGGTTTTCATTTGCATTTCCTTAATGATTAGTGATGTTTAGCCTCTTTTCTTGTGCTTATTAGCTGTTTTATATCTCCTCTGGAGAAATACCTATTCAGTAGTTTGCCCATTTTTGAACTGTGTTGTTTATTTTTTGGTTTTTGTTGAGTTGTAGTTCTTTATATATTTTGGTTATTAACCCCTTATCAGGTATATGACTTGCAAATATTTTCTCCAGTTCCATGGATTGTCTTTATGTTCCTTGGTGCATAAAAGTTTAAAATTTTGTTCTATCTCAGTTATTTTTTTTTCTTTAGTTGCCTGTGTTCTTGGTGTCATATCCAGGAAATCATTGCCAAATCAGAGGCTATAAAGCTTTTCCCTTATATTTTCTTCTAAGGGTTTTATATTTGTAGGTATCATATTTAGGTCTTTAATCCATTTGAGTCCATTTTTGTGCATGGTATAAGGTAAGGGTCCAACCTTATTCCTTTGCATGTGGAAATTCAGTTTTCTGAATTTCTTGGGTTATGTTTCTAAAAGGATGCATTGCAATAAGGTCAGGGTGTGGAGCAAGAATGGAAACAGATCTATCAGTGAATATACTACTGAAATATTTCAGGCAAGAACTGCAGGTGGCTTAGACTGATGTGATAGCAAAGGCGATGAAGATACATAGATGTCTGATATGTTTAAGAGTTAAAGCAGTAGAACTTGCCTTCATGAATTGTATTTGGAGGTGAGGGAAAGACAAATCAAGAACTAGGGAATTCCCTGGTGCCCTAGAGCCTGGAACTTTGCACTTTCACCATGGCAACCCAGGTTCAGTCCCTGGCCTGGGAACTGAGATCCCATATCAAGCTGCTGCACGCTGTGACAAAAAATAAATAAATAAATCCTAGGTTCTTTTTAAGGGGACATAGGAGCTATTTATTGGCTTGGGTCAAAGTGAGATGTGGATAGCAAAGGAGTTTATTGATAGTAGGGAGGTAGAATCAAAAGTTCTGTTTTTCAGATGTTAAATTTGCATGTAGTCTTCTTAGATTATAAATTCCTTGTGGACGGTTATATTTATCTTTGTATTCCTGACATATAGTAGCCTAGAATTGCCTGGCTAAGTGAGTGTTTAAAGAGTTTATTTTCCTTGCAAGCCTACTAGTCCCCTAGTAATGATCAGGCACTGTTCTGTGCTCTAGGGGTATGAGGATAATTTATTCAGGGTTGGTGTAATCTGGAATGAAAGACAGATTTATAAAAACACAATTGAGGCAGTGTCATACAGAATGATGCCGTATAATAAGTACCATGAAAGAAGCATATGTACCTTTTGTTATGTAGTTATATGGAGGGAAAACAGATGTAGGATCAGAAAAGGTTTTATGTAGTTAAATTTTGAGTTTTGCTTTGAAGGATTAATAAGATAGGCATGATAGAATAAGAAGTGACATCATTCCTGGCTGAGAGAATAGTGGGAACAGATGCAAAGAGGTGTAAAAGCACAGGGTGCAATGTCTGAGAAAGCAGTCTTCGGGTATACAGGAGTAGCGGAATTTCTTGAAATCATGGGAAGATAGTTAAAACTTTAACAGAAGTGTACAGTGATGATCAAATTTTCTTTTTCTTTTCTTTTTTTCTTTTTTTTTTTTTTTGATTTTCTGCGCCACGCATGCGGCATATAGAGATTCCCAGGCTAGGAGTTGAATCGAAGCTGCAGCGGACGCCCTACATCACAGCCACAGCAATACCAGATCCGAACCCTGTCTGAGACCTACACCACAGCTCTCAGAAACACCTGATCCTTTAGCCCACCGAGCGAGGCCAGGGATTGAACCCACAATCTCATGGTTCCCAGTCGGATTGGTTTCCGCTGTGCCACAATGGGAACTCCACATTTTCATTTTAGAAAAATTATCCTGTTGAGGTACTAGCTAGAATAATGAGGCTAATGGAAAAAAGTTTGACTGGAGACTGTTCCAGTAATTGAAGCCATGCTGTTGTGTGTCTGAGGCACTGGAAAATGTTACACTGAGAAACAGCTTTTAGAGTCATTGTTGAGGTAGAATGGAGAGTACGTGGTCTGTTGAGTGTGAAGGATAACAAGTAAGGAAGAGTCAAATATGTAACTGATATTCATGGTTTCAATAACTAAGTAGATAGCAGTGATGATAGCAGTCAGGGTAGAGAAGGAAAGAATGAATGATCTGCAAATAAGGGACCAGTGTAATTAATGTTGTTACATTCCATCCACAAAAATTCTCACTGTGATAATGGTATACCATTAAGTTACGTAAATAGGTTTTTGTACGGTATGACTTCTTTACACATGAGTACATATGTACTCACATATGCATATATATAATTACTGTATATACACACATGTACACCATAGAGACCTTATATGTTCTGATAGGTTTAGAAAAATGTAAGGACAGGAATATAAACTGTTAATGATGGTGTGGCTTATCCTGAAAAATGGACAAGAAAGGGGTTGAAGGAGTTCCCGTCGTGGTGCAGTGGTTAACAAATCCGACTAGGAACCATGAGGTTGCGGGTTCGGTCCCTGCCCTTGCTCAGTGGGTTAACGATCCAGCGTTGCCGTGAGCTGTGGTGTAGGTTGCAGACGCGGCTCGGATCCCATGTTGCTGTGGCTCTGGTGTAGGCTGGTGGCTGCAGCTCTGATTCAACCCCTAGCCTGGGAACCTCCATATGCCGCGGGAGCGGCCCAAGAAATAGCAACAACAACAACAACAACAACGACAAAAAAGACAAAAAAAAAGGGGGTTGAGGCCTTTCCACTATTGCTTCATTATTAAAGTGTTGTAGGATCTTTTGTGCACAGTATATATTATTTTTCTGCAAAAGTGCCAAAGAAAAGAAAATCAAGGCAATATTATCTCTCTGTCTCTGTAGATATGTATGCATTCTTTCTGTCTGAAAAATGAATGGCAGGAAGGGGTGTTTTGGTTCTCTTCAAAATATAATACATTTTTTTCTTATTTATAACTTCACTCATACTCTTGTCCCTGATGACCTTCCCTCTCCTTTGTGTTTTTGCTCTTTATTTAAGGCTCCTCTTTATGCTCTAACCCTCTATTGGTGCTGTTTATTTTTATCTTGAGCAGCTCATAGTGATCTTGAGTCAGCTGAATTATGATAGCACATCTATCTATCTTTTTTTTTTTTTTTTTTAGGGCTGCATCTGTGGCATTTGGAAGTTCCCAGGCTAGGGGTTGAATTGGAGCTACAGCTGCCGGCGTATGCCATGGCCACAGCAGTGTGGGATCTGAGCCACATCTATGACCTGCATCACAACTGATGGCAATGCCGGATCCTTTAGCCGACTAAGTGAGGCCAGGGATCAAATGGATACTAGTCGGGGTCTTAATCAGCTGAGCCAGGACTGGAACTACTAGCAAATAGAGTTTTATGTTCTAATTGTGCTGCTTATCTATTGGTGCATAACACATTACCACAAGTATTGCAGCTGAAACAACATATGTTTACAATTTTATAATTTCTTTGTGTCAGGTATCTGGGCACAGCTCAACTAGATCCTCTACTGAGAGTTTTCCAAGTCTGCAGTAAAGGCATTGGATAAGCTCTGTTCTTCTCTGGAGGCTGGAGGCTTCTTCTAAGCTAATATGGTTGTTGGCAAAATTCATTTCCTTTCATCTGTCATCCTGAGGTCCCCGTTTTCTTGCTGGCTGTCATTAGGGTCTAATGTCGTCTTCTAGCCCCTTGTCACATGGCCCTGCCACAACATGACAGCTTACTGTCTTAAGGCTGGCCGCAGAATATCTTCATTCAGCTAAGGCAGAACCTATATAATGTACCACGTCACAGGAGTGTCTGTCCCCTTGCCTTTGCTATATAAAGAAACCTAATTAAGGAAGGTCTATCCCATCACCTTTACTGTATACATGTTTCCTAGAACCAAGGCGAAGATACTGTCCAGGTTCAGTTCAGTGGGGTGAGTCATATAAGACCTTGACTCATTGGAGGCCACCTTAGAGTATGTCACCACATCACTTATATTAGAATTTAAAGCTGGAGAGGACCTCAGAGTATTCTTTTTCTCCCTAACTAAAACATAAGGAAAGCTCATCTTCAGTGCTTAGCCTTGTCTTTATAGCACATGAGGTATTAAATAGATATTGGACAGTGATTCAAAAGTCAGAATGATAGACAAAAATGTTAATGGATCAGAGTTGCTATTCAGAAGACTCATTCAGTTATAATGTGTGTGAAATCATTAAGGTTTGATTTTTCAAGACATTGGCTGTGAAACTGAGATCATAAATTAAATCTGAAATTTTGCAGAGGAAATATTGACAGGGTTTGCTGCTCGATTCAGGGCCTGGGGGAAGGTGGTAGCAAAGAGGGAGGGACTGGAGTAACTTTGAGGCTGCTTATTTGGGGATTGGGAGGCTGGTGTGCCATTGACTGATCAAAGCAATTAATATTTGAGTGTTGCGATGAATATATTGATGTTAACTCTGCAGTGTGGTTTTTGGTCTCTAGAGAGAAACTAAGAAGCACAAATCAGTATTTCACATTTGCACTTGTGAAAGCCAGTGCTTTCTCTATCTGTAGAGTCATAGGAAGTTATTCATTATCAGGTTTTAAAATTGTACTAGGGATTGTTTTTAATCTCTAGCCTGAATGTGTGCTGTTTAATAACATTTGAAAAACATACCCTAATAAGGTTACCCCCCCAAAATCATGGATAAGACTTTGCATTAACTTCTAAAGTGGCTGTGAGACAGTTTGAAGATAATGGAGAGGGTCTGATAGATCTGAAATCAAATTATAAATAGTGTATGGTGTATAGAAATATGGAAAAAATGGCAGAAGAGCAGAAAGCCTTTTTATTTTCTTTAAGGATTTTCTGTTTTCCTTTTAATTATTGCTTGTTATGAAACTTAAAAGAATAGAGAAATGCAAGGAAGGGACATATAGCCTAACTTTCTAGAGAAGGTGGTAAAGGGCCAGATAGTAACTGTTTTCGACTTTGCAGGCCATATGATCTCTGTTGCTACTACTCTGCTTAATGTAGTATTATGACGTGGTAACAGCCATGAATAATAGTTAAACAGATGGGCACGGCATGGTTTTTATTCCAATAAAACTTTATTAACAAAAATAGTTGGCAGGCTGGATTTGGCTCACATGCCATAATGCTAGTAATTCTAGTCTTGTTCTAGATAATTGGCACTTGAATCTATTTTCTTTCATACTTTTCCCAAACTCACATTGTATATAACATTCTTCAAATTTTTTTCCATTTAATAATGCATTGTGGAAAAACTTGTGTTGTTAATTCAGAAGAATCTATCTCATTATATAATTGTGTGTTTTGGTTCTTTCAGTCTTTCGCTTTTTTAAAATGTTACAGTGAACTCCTTAGACACATCTTTCTGCACTTGTGAGAATGTACGGCAAGTTACTAGGAGTGTAATGATTGCTTTGTATCAAAGTCTCTGCATAGTTAATTTATATTTTTGATAAAAATGTTACTACAAAGTGATGCAAATTCCCCATGGAATGTCTGTAGACGTGCCATTGTTGACGCCTGTTGGGTATAACTTTTAAAGGTGGGCATTACTTAATTACAGTTGGTTATTCTTCCTGTTTGCATAGAAAATATAATCCTAGTCCTGCTCATCCTGTCTTTCCAATTTCTTTGAAAGAACAGAGTTTAGAAGACCTATAGAACACAAACTTTCCAGAAGCCTTTCATTTATATAAAATGAATCATTCCGTTGGTATTTATGGTAGGTGAATGGTGTTATGGAAGCAGTCATCAGAATGGGTCAATTGTTTACATTTAAGGTATTTTATTGCAAGGTTTGGAACTGTTTGATCATTACTAATGTTCCACATGAGTCATTATGTGGAGAGATCTGTAGGACCATCAAAGTTAATCATCTCTTAAACTCTTGATTTTTGTTGCCATAAATTAGTTAAAAATTTTTTTACAAGGTAATTCATACAGTATATATTTTTTGGTGTGGCTCTGCTCAACATTGTTAGTGACATTAATTTTCTGGTAAATAACATTGGTTATTTCTTTTAGATACTATTAGCATTTTATTTTATGAATATTCTACTATTTAAACAATTCAATTTGTATCTCCCTGATGCTTAGTGGTCCTGAACACCTGAATATCTTTTCATGAACTTATTTGCCATTTGGAAATTTTTTGTGAAGTGCTTATTTGTGTATTTTGGTCATTTTTATTTATTTAGATTATTACCTTTTCTTATTTTGTAAGAGTTTCTTGAGTATTTCAGATATAATCTCCTTGTTGACTGTAAATCTTAATGTATTCTCCCTTTCTGAAGTTTGCCTTCTAATTCTTTTAATGTTGGCTTTTGTAACCACAAATCTTTAATTTTAAAGAAGTCTAGTTTATCAGTGTTTTTCTTTTTCTTTTTCAGGCCACACCTGTGGCATATGGAAGTTCCCAGGCTAGGGGTCGAATTGGAGCTGCAGCTGCCAGCGTACACCACAGCCACAGCAACTCAGGATCCAAGCCGCATCTTCGACCTATACCACAGCTCACAGCAATGCCGGATCCTTAACCCATTGCACGGGCCTGGGCATCAGACCTGCACCTCTGCAGAGACAATGCAAGATCCTTAACCCACTGAGCCATAGCAGGAATTCCATTAAAATAGTCTATAAACTTTATGTCTTCTACAACTAGTTAAGCCATATTCTTATATATATTCTTATATACAAGTATAGAAGAGATAAAGTTCATCTCTGTTGCCTTTGCTTCTTAAAGCCAGCTTTTATTTTTATACTAATAAATATAGCTTTCTTTTACTTTTTTTTATTATTCTTGTTTTCTGAAAAATTCTTTTCTTTTCCTTTTTTTTTTTATTTTTCTTTTTCCTTTTTAGGACTGCACCTATGGCATATGGAAGTTCCCAGGCTAGGGGCTGAATCAGAACTGCAGCTACTGGCCTATGCCACAGCCTCAGCAACGCCAGATCCAGGCTGCGTCTGCGACCTACACTGAAGCTTGTGGCAATGCTGGATCCTTAACCCACTGAATGAGGCCAGGGATTGAACCTTTGTCCTCATGGATACTAGTTGGCTTCTTAACCTGCCTAGGCACAGCAGGGAATTCCTGAAAAATCACTTTCAACCTTTGTACAACCTTTCAACCTTATATTGAAATGGAGTCGCTTATAAGCAGCACATACTTTAAAAAATCTAATTGACAATAATTGTATTATTCTGTTTGCTTTGCGTATGTTTAGGTTAAAACTTATTCTCTCATTATTTGCATCCATTGTATTTGCTCCACATCTTGCATGCTCCTTCTTTCTTTCTTTCTTTCTTTTTTTTTTTTTTTTTTAAGTGGTCACACCCATGGCACATGGAAGTTTCAGGGTCAGGGGCTGAATCCAAGGCATAGCTGTGACCTACACCACAGCTGTTGCAACACTGGATCCTTTAACCCACTGCACCAGGCTGGAAATTGAACCAGCACTTCCCTAGTGATCCAAGCTTCTTCAGTTGGATTCTTAACCCACTGTGCTACACCAGGAACTCTTTGCATGCTCTTTTTTTTTTTTTTTTTTTTTTTGAGGTAAATTTTTTTTGTTACTAAATTATTTTATTACCTTACTGGTTGTACATTTTTTTAAAGATACTTTTAGTGGTTGCCTGGAGATTGCACCATGAATGTTAGAGTTATTAACATCTTATATGAATTTGTTCTTTCAGCAATTCTTAGATAATAAAGAAACATTACAACCCTAATTCCTTTTTTTCTCTTACTGTGTGTACTAGTGCTATTTATTTTAAGCATTGTAGTATTTTTGAGTTGTGGAAGTCATTATTATGATTGTAAATATTCGCCATTATTTCCAATTTACCTACACGGTTACCTTTTCCATTGCTTGTTTTTTCACTTCCTTAACTTATATCTTTGTGGTGTTTTCCCTCTGTCTAAAATACTCCCTTTAATATGATTGTTTATCGACAAATTTTGTTTTATTTGTCGTTACATGTCCTTATTTTGCTTTTGCTTATGAGGGAAAGCCTTTTCTTTACCCTCTTATGTTCTTTGTATGAGAGCCTGTGAATCAAACTGATAAAAGACAAATTGGGAAGAGATAAGACAGATTTTTAAATTCATAGGTGTTGAAGGGAGTTCACATAAAAATGTAGCTCAAGGAAGAGGTGAGGATTTGAGGCTTTATAGGGTAGAGACAGGAGAAGGGCACTTTTGGGAAAACAAATGACTTTTCAGAAAGATAAATGGACCCTTAGGAGAATAGATGGAAGATAAAATAGTTTTGGGACAATGTCCCCTTAAACAATTTCTTGTCCTAGTGCTTTTCTACTCTACAGGTAGTAGGAGTCAATCTTTCCTCCTTGTTGAACTTCAGGGGAGAGGATTTATGACAGCTGAGTTCTTTGGTGAGTCTCTGCTTTTAGGCAGATAAGTTCAGAAAACAGATTCTTCTCAGTGCCATAGCCTAATATCTTTCCTTTGATTGTTGCAAGGTATTTGGGGGTATATTCTTTTTTGGGAGGGGTATATTGTTAGATGCTGTTTTTGTTTAGTACTTTGAAGAGGTCTTTGCATTCTTGTCTGGTTTCCTTAAGTTTTATTCTTGCTCTTTTAAGGCCACAGGGTGTCCTTACCCCTTCTACTTTCTTCCCCTTCCTTGCTGCTCTTAAGACTTTTTCCCTTGGACAGCTTTACTCTGGTATAACTTAGTTGTATCATGTCAAAATAGGACTCAGTGTTTTTTCTCCAGTTTTCAAAAAATGGTGATTGTTATCTCTTAAGATATTGCTCTTTTCTAATTATTTGTCTACTTTCTTTCCTTATACCATATATACTCATTAGACCTTTTTGCCATGTCCTGCATGTCTATTACTTATTTTGTCAAATTTTCGTCATTTTTCATACTAGGCTTCTGTTTAGTTTTCACTGACCTCGCTTTCACTTCAGTAGTCCTTCTTTAGCTGAGTTTAATAAGCTGGTAAATCTGTTCTTAATTTCATGTCTATTTGTTTTTTCAAT
Source organism: Phacochoerus africanus (assembly GCF_016906955.1). Taxonomy (NCBI): domain Eukaryota; kingdom Metazoa; phylum Chordata; class Mammalia; order Artiodactyla; family Suidae; genus Phacochoerus; species Phacochoerus africanus. The sequence continues at coordinate 78,164,590 of NC_062553.1, forward strand.
AGTTTTAGTTTACATTTTCCACTGAAATTTTTTTGTAGAATTTATTACTCCGAAGTATGAGTACATTTATTTCAAAGTTCAGATATAAAATTTTACTTCTTGATTTTCTGAATTGTCTCTTGTTTGGTTTTCATTCATTTGGTGTTTTCTCTTATTTTGCCGGTTCATTGGTGATTGAATATTGGAAGTTGTATTTAATATTGCAGGAAATTATATTAAAAAATCTCTAGATGATGATATCTTCCTCCAGAGAATATTTCCTTTTGATATTTGACTAGCAGTTAGATTAAGTGCCAATTTACATTAATTTAAGATCGAGCTGATTCAAAGCTGGGATTTTAAAAATCTTTGTGAGCGCTTGCCCTATTCCGGTTTGCCTATTCCTAGCATATAGCCCTTCTAGGTCTTCTGAAAACCCAGGGTTTTGGAGTTACTGCTGTGGCACAGTGGGTTAAGAATGTGACTGCAGCAGCTTGGGTTACTGCAGAGGCCCGGGTTCTATCCCTAGCCCAGCATAGTGGGTCAAAGGATCCAGTGTTGCGGCAGCTGTGGCTTGGATTTAGTCCCTCGCCCAGGAACTACCATACATCCCGGGTGCAGCCATTTAAAAAAAAAAAAAAAAAGAAAAGAAAGGAAAACCTAGGATTTTACCATGAGTCTTACTGTATTATTATTTCTGTTTTCTTCCTCCTTGTCCTGTGAAATTCTGATAATTTTGTTTAGGTTTTTGAGCACCAGTTACTCTTAAGTACAGATCATCATAATGTTGTATGAGGCTCTGTTTTAGTGTTTTTGAGACCTGGTTTATTGTCTATTTCCTGGGGTTCCTTTTGTAAGCCTGGGTATTCTAGTAGGATTTATTTTCTTTGACAAGTTATAAAATTCAGCTTTTGGCTCCCTAGCCCTGTAAAACTTGTAACAGATCCATTTAGCTTCTCTGTTCCCACCTATGAATAGCAGATTCTTCAATAGGAAAAGTCATGCTGAACGTTTTTTCTAGGATCTTGGCTCCTTAAATCTTGGCTACCTTAGAAACTCTCCAATGCTTTGTTATTATTATTTGTCTTCTTAGGGACGCACCCACAGCATATGAAAGTTCCCAGTCTAGGCATCACATTGGAGCTGTAGCCACTGGCCTGCACGATGACAACACCAGATCCGAGCCTCGTCTGTGACGTACACCACAGCTCACAGCAACGCCGGATCCTTAGCTCACTGAGCAAGGCCAGGGATTGAACATGCATACTCATGGATGCTAGTCAGATTTGTTTCTGCTTAGCCATGACAGGAACTCCCCAGAAACTCTCCAATACTTTAAAAAAAGATTGAAACATAAATTTAATCTAGCATTTTCATTTGCTTTTGTTGGTAGTTATTTTGATAAAAGCTAATTTGCTGCTGCCAGGATAACTTGTTGCTGTTATATTCTTCACTTTATTTGGTATGAAAAAATGTCCTTCATTTGGTATGACATCAAAGAAGTAAACATTCTTTCCTCTCCCAAATAACAAAATACACTACCTTTGAGCAATGAATGATAGTTGTTTACACATTTATTTGACAATCTTCCTCTTTGTATAGGTTGCTGAGCCAGACAATGAAGGATCATCTAGTAAGAGTAGCAAATGAAGCCGAATTTATCCTGAGCAGGCAGCGAGCAGAAGATATTCACAGACATGCAGAATTTGAGGTAGGTTAAACATATGACTGGTGTGGGGCCGTTACTATTTTTTAATGGTAGTCATGGGAAACTGTGTAGGTAAATGGCAGCCTGGTCCAAGCAGACACGTATCATCAAAAATTCAAAAATAGTTTGTGAGAGAATCCTGGGGAACCCTGGAAAGAAGGTACAAGTCTCTGCAGCCCGGGCTCTGATCATCTTCCAGCCAAGTAAATGAGTAGAGGACTTTAGTTAACTGGCAATGACAATCCCCATTTAGATAAGCTCTTTCAGGTTTCTAGAGAGAGGCTGAACAGAGGTATGAAGTTTGAGGTTGTAGATGAGAAGAAATAAGGGCACGTAGAGCTTTCTTGGATCCTCAACATGAACCAAGTGACAGATCCATCCTGGGACCAATACTTGTCTCAGCAGTTGCTCCTGAACATGTGTAACAAACATGAATTCATAGAGGAAATTAATGGTATTGTAGCTGTATAAATTATAAAAATTCACACCTAAGGTGTACTAGAATATTTGACAGGAACATTTGCTAAGAATTGGGAAAAAAAAAATTGAAAAGCACCATCTGGGTTCTTTCTTAGATGTTAAGAACAGATAAGGAAATGTTGCTGATATTTTTCTGGTACATTAAAAGTGGTGAAAACCTCCCCAAGTGCGTTTTATACAATTATCATAACATGAAAAAGATATTAGAAAAACAAAACGGTAGAAGACTAATTTCACTGAAGGATTTGGGCATAAACTTCTAACTAAACTTTAACCAACATGATCCAAAAATGTAATGAAAGAACCATGCAATTGACTCTTGAACAGGCAGGTTTAATGTGGGCCCACTTCCCAGCTGTTATTTTTCAATTGTAGATACTAGAGTACCTCACAGTCTGTACTTGATTGAAACTGCAGACGTGGCAGAACCTTGGATGTGAAGGGTCAATAAATTCTATGTATATTAACTCTCACATTGTCTTAGGGTCAGCTGTATAGTGTGATACTTAGAATTTACTCATGAACTCTAAAGATGGTTTGCTATTAAGATATCTGCCTAGAAGTTATATCAACACATTAAATATAGGAAAATCATCTGAAGATTATCAGTAAATGGAGAAAAAAAGCATATTATAAATTTTAGCATACAGCCATAATGACTGGGAAAAAAGTATGTAAGAAAACAATCTGAATATGATAATGATAATCATTTTTAATGGTTAAAGCTGCTTCCATTAAAATCAGGAAATAAAGAGTGATATAGTCTATTAATATTATTTAAGAAATTTTTTATGTTCTTGCAAGTATAATATATAGCTAATATAAATGGTAGATAAGAAGAAATATTATCACTTTCAGATTGTTAATTGTATGATCTAGGAAAATCTAAGAGATTCTTGAACATTTTTCTTCTGGAAAATCTTTAGCAAGGTTTATTGGATGGAAGGTAAATATGCCAAAAAATTAATAACTTTTCCTTTGACCAGCAAGCAGGAAGTGAATGAAAATCAGAAATATGGATCTGTTTTACAATTAGGAAAAAAATACCATTTTGCGTTGAATTCTATAAGAAATGTACAGATACTAATTTATAACAAAAATATAAAATCTCTTTAATACAAGACAAAATATAAATGACTGGAAGTCTTTCCATGCTGGATAGTATATCTTGCTCTGTGTGTATGTATGAGAGAGAGAGGCATAAACTAAAATCATTCTTTTATTTTGAAAATATTTGAGATTTATAGAAGAGTTATGAGTAATACAGGACCTCCTATCCACCATCCTCCTAGATTCTGCAGTTGTTAAAAGTTTTACCACGTTTGCTTTTCTGCTCTTTTTTTTGTTTGTTTTTCTGAATTTGAGAATAAGTTGAAGCCATGGTACCCTTTTACCTCTAATTACTGCACTGAGAATTTCCTATGCCCATTCTCTGTTTTAATCTTGGACAGTTATCAAGTCAGAAAATTAACATTGGTACAATGCTATTATTTAAATGTAGACCTTACTTATATTTCCCCAAATGTTTTCATAATGTCCATTATAGTCAAAAAGAGAAAATTTTATTGACATATAAATGTCAGTTTTTCTCAAATTAACATGTAAAGTCAGTACAGTATAATTAGCATATCATTCCATTAGCATAATGGTGGAATATTTGAAATTTAAATACCCCTTTAAAAATATCTAAATATCAAGAACATCCACATATTTGGATATGCAAATATCCAGTTAATATGGGCAAAAAATATATTAATATAGCCTAAGATTAGTGAAAAAAGAATATTGAGGATGTGCATGACTTCCCAAATAAACAATGCTAATTAAAAAAATACTGTAAAGACATTACATACAAAAAAAAAAAAAACTTCCAAATGGAGTAAGGATATAGGGTGAAGATGACATAGTAAATATTTCAGAAAAATATTTGGAAAACTGTAAAACTGGAGCTGAAACGTATATGAGAATTTTGTAACTAAGAGCACTTAAAAAGTATAACAGTAAATAGCTGTTACTGCATGTAACATTAAGCTGAGAACAGATACCATCAACAATGTGGAAAGACATAATGGAATATGGAAATACGGATAAATTAATATGTTCACTGTATTAATAATTCTTATGAAATGATAAGAGAAAAGTTGACCCAGTAGGCAAATAAATGATATGAATAGGGATTTCGCAGAAGAATATGAGTTATCCATAACATAGAAAATGATACTCAAATCATTTTGTATTTACGCAAATATTTAGGAGAATATAAAGTAGGAAAGTTGTGATCTATCACTTTTCTGAGATTTAAAGTAGTAATGCAACATTGAAGGAGATAGGGGAGATGAGATGGGCAATGGTATTCTTTTATATTTTTAGTTAAAATGTACATTTTTAATGTTATAGGAAGGCAACATGGTCATATGTATTTTAATAATAATTATATAGGCACACTCACTCACAGCCCCATATATATCTGTGAATATACCTCTTAAGAAAAAAAAGTAGTAGTATGTAAGCTTAGATGTAAAGGCTGCTTGTTGCAGCACTGTATGTAAATTTTATAAAATAAATACAACAATGGGAAAACAGGAAAACAGAAGGAAATGTTTCTTTAACAAAAGAACCATCATTTCCTCAATAAACAGGATGTTAATAAATTATGAAAAATTAAGAGATCGATGGCTTGTTTTTTAAAAAATAAGAGCTTGATTCATAACTTTGTGTTTTAAGTTCATATTTCAATTTATAGCCTTCTGTGAGAGCTGAGTACATTGGTCCTCATACTTTCTTTTTGTTTATCTCTTCAGCTCCCAGTGTTTAAAGTCACATTTTAATTTGTATATTGTCTAAATACTTAACACTCATATTTGTAACCACAATTCTGTTAATACTTGCGTGTTTATAATATATGTAAGTGAATTCACTATCCCCCTCTTCTATTAGTCATAATTTCTTAGTTTCCCCAGGTTCTTTCTTCTCACTCAGTTCTTATTTTTTTTTTTGTCTTTTTTTGCCATTTCTTGGGCCGCTCCCGCGGCATATGGAGGTTCCCAGGCTAGGGGTTGAATCGGAGCTGTAGCCACCGGCCTACGCCAGAGCCACAGCAACGCGGGATCCGAGCCGCGTCTGCAACCTACACCACAGCTCACGGCAACGCCGGATCGTTAACCCACTGAGCAAGGGCAGGGACCAAACCCACAACCTCATGGTTCCTAGTCGGATTCGTTAACCACTGCGCCATGACGGGAACTCCTTTTTATTTATTTATTTATTTTTTTTTTTGTCTTTTTTTGATCACTCAGTTCTTAGTTGGCTAGGTTTCATCCTCCTCCTCCACAAAGGGCTCATGTGTTCTGTAAACTTAAAATTCTTTCCTATTTCAGAATATGAAATCATCTGGCTTTTTATCTGAATGACATCCTGATCGTTTGAGTGTTCTTAGCTAACACTTGCATTCGTTTAGAACTTTATAGACATTGCTTCATTGTGTTCTGACTTTGAATGTTGCTTTCAGAGAAGTGTGAGGCTACTCTGATATTTTTCCTAAATTGTGTGCTGTTTGAGATTCCTTTATTTGTCCATGGAGTTCATTTCTTAATAGGAATATGACTCAGTGTTAAACATTATTTATCAAAAATTTCTGGAACATAGTCTTTGTTTATAATGTAAATTCAGATTTTTCCTTTAGTTCTTAGAATTTTCTGTAAATGAAAATTTGAAATATCTTTTTATTCTCTTTTTCCTTATTTAGTGACACATTAATCTGTGTTAGATGTCTGTCATATCTATTAGTTATTTCTTTTTTTTTATTTTTTTGTCTTTTGTCTGTTGTTGTTGCTATTTCTTGGGCCGCTCCCGCGGCATATGGAGGTTCCCAGGCTAGGGGTTGAATCGGAGCTGTTGCCACCGGCCTATGCCAGAGCCACAGCAACGCGGGATCTGAGCCGCATCTGCAACCTACACCACAGCTCACGGCAACGCAGGATCGTTAACCCACTGAGCAAGGGCAGGGACCGAACCGGCAACCTCATGGCTCCTAGTCGGATTCGTTAACCACTGCGCCACGACGGGAACTCCTTAGTTATTTCTTGATTACTTTACTTTCTTTGATCTCTAGATATGAGTAATTAAATCTTAATGTTTTGTTTTGTCCCTGATGCTTATGGTTTGTCTATGATTGTTTTGTTCTTCGTTTTGTTTATTTCCATCTTCAACCTCTGCCTTTTCCTTTTTCACTTTATTTTGATTTTTATCTTTTTTGTGGGTTTTTTTGGTATTTTTAAGTTGTTTTTTAGAAGAAAATAATCATGAGGCATCTCCTTTCATTTTTCGTCACATATTCTTCCAAGATTCTTTGTCTTTTGTTTAGACTCTTCCAGTTTTATGTAAATATTTTATTTCTTGGCTTGTGTTCTATTTATTCACTGATTGGTTATTTATGTTAATAAAAGTATTGTTTTCCATAGACAAACAGAATATTTTAGTGATTCCTTCCCTCCTCCTCAATGTCTGTAAAGCTAAGTTTTTCCTAGCTGAGCCAGAGTTTGATTTTTGAAATTTGACTTTTGCCTGGTATTGTTTGCCTATTATGAAGAGAGGGAGAGAGATCTTTGAGATAGTTGAGGAGGCTTTCTTAGCACATCCAAGTCTTGCTTTCTCTTGTAAGATTTTGTTAATTATTTTCTACCAAGTTCATTCCACCTTACCTGAAACATATGGGCAATTCACATCAGGGAAAAATGTGCTTAGCCATGAATCATTATCCATCATTTCAGAGAGTAGTCTGGAATATACTTCTGTCCAAGGAAGTCAGCCCCTATTTTTCATTTCCTTGTTTCACCAATTTTTGCAGTGGAAGTTTTTCTAGCATCCTCAGTTGGTAGAAGCAAGAGATAATGATACTCTTAGTTTGTTTCTCTTCATGTATGAAGGTATTAAGAAAAGTTATTAGGATGTCTGTTTACCAGCATTGCTTCTGGCACATGGGGACATGGTTAAGAACAGAGGTTATACACCCTTAGTTCTAGTTCCAGTATGTTTATTTTCCCCATCGCAACTAATTATTTAATGTTTAGGGTTTCATGTTCTGTTTCTTTTGTTGCTGGTTATTTTTGTTAGTTTCTTTTCTCCTAGTTGTTGTTAAGTAGATTTGTTTCTGCTAAATTTTTATTTATTTATTTATTTATTTATTTATTTATTGGTCTTTTTTGCTATTTCTTGGGCCGCTCTTGCGGCATATGGAGATTCCCAGGCTAGGGGTCGAATCGGAGCTGTGGCCGCCAGCCTACGCCAGAGCCACAGCAAGGCAGGATCCGAGCCGCGTCTGCAACCTACACCACAGCTCATGGCAGTGCCAGATCGTTAACCCACTGAGCAAGGGCAGGGACCGAACCCGCAACCTCATGGTTCCTAGTCGGATTCGTTAACCACTGCGCCACGACCGGAACTCCTCTGCTAAATTTTTAGAATTTAAAGGAAAGAAACTTTCAAAATTGCATTTCAGCCTACCAACCTACTCTGGGCTCTTTTCCTTAGTGTCCTTTCTAATTGATTATGGAGAAGTTCCTTTGTAACTTTGGTTTGAGATTGCAATTCATTCATTTTATTTGAAGTTTTAGTGATCATGGTGGTAGAGGTATGTGTTCTTATGTGTATGGATATGAGAGAATGAGGAAGGAGAAAAAGTGGAATTCAGAAGAGGAAAGAGTCTTCTAAAATACTGTATATTAGAAGAGATTAAATTGATTTGACCCAAATGGTGTATATGTATTTGCAATTTAGATGAGGGATAATGGTAATAACAGTAGCTAATAGTGCACGAGTCTTTATGTCGTGTCAGGAAGTGTTAAGGGGTGCTTTATAAGTTTTAACTAGCTTAATCCTTACAGTATAACTTCTGAGGTGGTACAGTTATTATCTGTCATTTTATAAGTGAAAAAACAGCATAAGGAGAAACTAACCTAGAGTTATAACTGGACTCCAGACCTAGGCATTTTATCTCTTAATCACTAATTTATGTATTTGATTCACATTTTATTAGATTTCTATAGAATGTGTGAATAGAATTTAATCCTGATATATACAGCAGCTTTATTTCAAGCTAATTTAATTTTATACTTTATCTACTACAGTTTTTCATTTAAATCCGTATCATCTTGCTGTGAGGTTTATAATATTGTAAAAGTAATATTCTAAAGTATTATAATAAAGCATCTAAATAAAAGCAAATATTTCCAAACTGATTTTATTGTTACTTAAATTTTTCAACTCTTTCACAAGAGTCAATTTTAAGAGAGCAAACATATTTTTAGTATTTTCTAGTCTTTATTTTCACAGAAGATGGATTCTTTTGTTTCACAGAACCCCAATTGATTGAGGCATGTTCATGTTTAATATATTTCTAACTATATTGCTCTTAAATCTTGAATAATACTCTACAAGATGAAGCATATTTTTTCCTAGACAGCTTATATTCTAAAGGTTATCTATATTCAGCCTTGAATTCATGCTGTGCATTCTTTAATAATATATTTGAACTTTATCTACTGCTAGTTACTTTCTCCTGCAAAAAAGAGATGTTGTCATGTATTTAATACACCATTTGTGGTTGTAAAGTAGCTGACTTGTTTCATTTATTATCAAGGGATTGATGACAGTGTAGATCTGAAATGCACATCTCTTTAAGTTCGTTGCATGATCATCATTGGAGTTGTTTATCCTTGACATCTTCTGCTTTTGATTTATGTATAGGTTCCTTGAATGTCATGACAGCATTGATTACGTGTACATCTTTATTTTTTAATCTTATAGCTGTAAACAATGTTTATTAAAAGAATATATTATGCAAAACATTGTACCCTGTCTTATAAATATAGTGTATATATGGGTGTGCACAGTTCATGAAAATCTTTTGCTTAAAAACTGTCTATCAGGGAGCTCCTGTTGTGGCTCAGTGGGTTACAAACTTGACTAGTATCCATGAGGATGAGGGTTTGATCCTTGCCCTCACCCAGTGGGATCTGGCGCTGCTGTGAGCAGTGGTATAGGTTGCCGACGCAGGTCGGATTAGAATTGTCTATCACAGTTTAGTTTATTTAAATGAATGTGTTACATCTTTAAAAGATGTGGTCAAGATTATCATGTAATAACTTAATTTTTAGGAATATATGTAAGTTAAAGTCTACTTTAGTGAGAATTCCTTATGCCCTTCTGGCTGATGTTGTTCTGAATTTCAAGTTATACAATAGAACTTACTTCTCATTAGCCTCAATGGAATGGCAAAGTAGATGGCTAGTCAGCTTATTTGAAGTAATAGAAACATTCTTTTTTAGGAGTAAAAGGCATAAAAGCACTAGTTTAATTTTTAATGTAGCAATCTATATATTTTTCTTTTAGATGAAGGATTCAAGTATTTTTTCACATTAGCAAACAAAATATTTTTAAATAAAGTAGTGAATTTTTTGTACTTTTACATTTTTTAATATTAGTGAACTCTTCTATAACAACATTTATTTAAGCTTTTAACTTGTGTTAAAAAATCTTTATAATTGGAGTTCCCGTCGTGGCGCAGTGGTTAACGAATCCGACTAGGAACCATGAGGTTGTGGGTTCGGTCCCTGCCCTTGCTCAGTGGGTTGACGATCCAGCGTTGCCGTCAGCTGTGGTGTAGGTTGCAGACGCGGCTCGGATCCCATGTTGCTGTGGCTCTGGCGTAGGCCGGTGGCTACAGCTCCGATTCAACCCCTGGCCTGGGAATCTCCATATGCCGAGGGAGCGGCCCAAGAAATAGCAACAACAACAACAACAACAGACAAAAAGACAAAAAAAAAAGACAAAAGACAAAAAAAAATCTTTATAAGAATCCTTTTAGGTAACTCTTATTATCAATATCCTGCTTTTATAGGTAAGGGAACTAGAAGCACAGGGAGATTAAAGGATTTGTTCTAGGTCACATAGCAAATATCTGATAAAGCTAGTATTTGAGCCCAAGTAATCTGATACAGAGTCAGGACCACTCTGCTATGTGACCTCTCTAACACCATCTCCTGAGTGGTTTAAGATGATTTTGTCATTTCAGCACAACAGCAGGTCTGTAAAAGTATGTGAGAATAGATTGAGATGTGATTTGGCCTTGGTTACATAGCTATTTAATTGATAATTTTGAGCCAGAATTCAGATCTTATAACAATAACCCAGTGTAGTTTTCTGTCCCTATATGCTCTGTTGACCTCATGGTATCACAAAATATTTTGCTGTTGAGATAATTTATTATTCAACATATATTTGACAGTTCTGATCGAGTGTGAAGTGTATTAACAAATATAATATTAGAGACTTAAACTACCAATTTTAGGGTTATGGTGAATTATCCAGTTTATCGCTTTACTAGTTACATTTTTCGTGATTGATGGTCACTTGCTTTCTTTTAATCAAAATAAGTGTTTTATTTTCCTTATTATAGAAGTGATACATGCTTATTACAGAGTTTAGAAAATAGGGAAAATAGAAATAGAAATCAATCATTATTTAGCTTTAACACTGGTTTATTGTTTTTCTTTTAACTTTAACTTGAAATAATTAGAGAAAAGAAAAGGAGTTCCGATCATGGCTCAGTGGTTAACAAACTTGACTAGTATCCATGAGGACGTAGGTTTAATACCTGGCCTTGCACAGTAGTTTAAGGATCCAGCGTTCCTGTGCGCCATGGTATAGGTCACAGAAGCGGCTGGGATCCAGCAATAGCTGTGCCTGTGGTATAGGCCAGCAACTATAGCTCCAATTCTACCCTTCTAGTCTGGGAACTTCCATACGACAGGAAAAAATAAAACAAAACAAAACGCAATTAGAGACTTGAAGTAACAAAAAGTAGCATATAATTCCCATATACCCTGTTGTCTTTTAAAAATACATGTAATGGAATTGGAGAATAGACTTGTGGTTATCATGGGGAAGGGGGAGGGAGTGGGATGGGTTGGGAGCTTGGGGTTAATAGATACAGACTATTGCCTTTGGAATGGATTAGCAATGAGATTCTGCTGTGTAGCACTGGGAACTATGTCTAGTCACTTATGACGATGATGTGAGAAAAAAGAATGTATACATGTATGTGTAACTGGGTCACCATGCTGTACAGTAGAAAATTGACAGATCACTGTAAACCACCTATAATGGAAAAAAATGTAAATCATTTTATATACATATATGTATATATATATATGTATATAAAAGTCTGAAAAAAATACATGTATACTCATTCATTTACTGAAAGTACTCACATACCAAATTAGAATCATAATGGTACCTTTAAAATTTCTGACATTAAAATAATTGTTTTCTCAGCGGTTTGCCATCATGAAAAATATTTTTTTAAAAACATGATTTGTAAAGCTGTGATATTGCTGAGTATAAACATGTTGTAATTAATTTTACCATTTCTTATTCAAATTCTTTAGATACTTAAATTCTGTATGTTTTACAAAGAATGCCATGAAGAATATCAATACTCATAAATCTTTTTTGCGGTTCTGATTTTCTACATGGGATAAATTCATTTAAATAAAAATCTAGGATTGGATTATGAACTCTTTTGGGTACCTTAATACATATTGACAAATTTCTTTTCAGAACCCTTCATGTTATATTCTTTTCCCATTTTAGTTGTGCTATTGCCATAATTGAATAATTTTCACTTTGATAAATAAAAGCATATGGACTCCTGTTTTTTTAAAGGACTACATTACTTCTACTTGTAGTGAGGGTGACCTTGAACACGGTCATTCCTCTCAGTTTTTTTAACTTAATTTTTAAAAAATTGGTAAAAATTTATATTTATAACTATACAAAAGATTTTGTAGGAAAATCTCTCATTTGCACACTTGTGCCTGGGGAATCAGCATTATCAGTTTCTTGTTTTGTGCCCCCACCCCCAGCAAGGAAATATTTTATTTAGGGAATACAAATATGTCATGTATCTTTAACACAGATAAATACTTGATATATACAATTTTGCACCTTGTTTGTGTGTGTGTGTGTGTTGTCAATATATATTGAGCTTCCTCATTTTTTTGTTGCTTTATATAATAATCCATTGTCAGAGTTCCCCGTCATGGTGCAGTGGAAATGAATCCAACTCGGAACCATGAAGTTGCAGGTTCCATCCGTTGCCTTACTCAGTGGGTTAAGGATCTGGCATTGCCATGAGCTGTGGTGTAGGTTGCAGATGCAGCTCTGAATCTGGGTGTTGTGACTGTGGTTTAGGCTGGCAGCTGTAGCTCCGATTTGACCCATAGCCTGGGAACTTCCATATGCTGCAAGTGCAGCCTTAAAAAAAAAAAAAACAAACATTGTATTTTTGTATATTTCTGTAAATATAATTATTATTATAATGCCAGGCTTCTTATAGACATTTATATTTTTAATTATTATCATATTACAAAAAGAAAAATTATTACTGCATGTTATGCAATTAATAATTTTGAACTCTGCATTTTGTTGTTACATAGGTGTTCGTGACTGAATTTTCTTTTGTATCTTTATCATTATTTAGTGAGATTATGTTTTTATTATGGCATCTATAGAAATCATGTTGTACATTAATAAAATTTTTTAGGTTCCCTTATATGAATAAATCCTTCCAGGTTGAGGATTTTTAACCAATTCTGATTTTTTAAAGAATTTTATAATTTTTATAATTATTTATAACTGATATTGATTTGCTTTTCCTTATATACTATTGTCATAAAAAACATATATTAGCTTTTTTTTTTTTTTTTTTTTTCAAAGAGCCAAGTCATGGGCTTATTTATTGATTGGTTGAGTTGTTTTCTAAATCACTTGCATCTTTTGATAACTGTTTTTTTTTTCCCTCCCTTGCATTCCTTTTGTGTTTTTCCCTTTTTTTCTTGTTTTGTTGAAAGTATTCTTTTTTAAAAAATGGAAACTGTTTGGAATATTAACATTACTCTGAGGACAGCTGTTTCCTCATCCTGTTTATTACATGACATGCTCATTTTTTAAATTTTGTAAGTAGTATATTTTTGATCTAGTAATTATTCAAGGGTTTTGTCTTTTATTGTTTGTTCAGATTTTGTTATTATTTTATTGCATTATAGTAGATAGTATGATATGTGGAATTTTTAATTTTGAAGTTTATTGAGGATTTCAAATTGGCCTACTTTGAAATTTAGCTTATATTTATAGGCTTTTTTGTTTGTTAAAAAACAACAAAAACAAAAAAAAAACAGACCCAATACCCAAAACACTCTGATCTGTAATCTATAATCATAGTAAAATTCCCAGTGGGAATTTTTAAAGAACTCAAGTAAGTGCTTATTGATCCCATTTGAAAAGATAAATATATATATATTCTAGACTCTTTTGCAAGATGTTCAGTAAGGCATGATTAGCTCTATGAAAATTTAATGTGGAAATTATATTAGGGATCAGTGTCAATAAGAATTGACTGCTGGAGTTCCCATTGTGGCACAGTGGAAACAAATCCGACTAGGAACCATGAGGTTATGGGTTCGATCCCTGGCCTCTCTCAGTGGGTTAAGGATCTGGCATTGCCATGAGCTGTGGTGTCGGTCACAAACACAGCTCGGATCTGGCATTTCCGTGGCTGTGGCGTAGGCTGGCAGCAACAGCTCCGATTGGAGCCCTAGCCTGGGAACTTCCATATGCTGTGGGTGCAGCCCTCAAAAGACAAAAAAAAAAAAAAAGAACTGACTTCTGATTATCAAGTTGTTATAAAAGTGTTAAAAAAATTGTAAGGAGACATTTAGGCGGAAGATTTGAATAGGTATTTCTCTGAGGATGATATACGAATGGCCAATAAGCATGTGAAAAGATACTTAACATCATTATCATTAAGAAAATGCAATCAAAACCACAGTGAGATATCACATCATACCTCCTAGAATGGTTATAATAAAGTCAGCTAATAACAAGAGTTGGTGGACATGTGAAGAAACTAGAACACATTGGTAGGAGCCTAAAATGGTGCAGCCTTGTAGGAAAACAGGTTGGCAGTTTCTTAAATGGTTAATTATAGAATTAGCATATGACCCAATAATTCCACTCTTAGGTATATACCCAAGAGAATTGAAAACATACATTCACGTAAACCCTTATACACAAATGTTCATAAAAATGTTGTTTATAATAACCCAAAAGTGGAATTAACCCAAATGTCTGTCAAGTGATGAATGGATAAACAAAATCTAGGATATTCAAACAGTGCAATATTATTCATCCACATAAATATGTACATGTGTAACATGTATATATGTTGCATATATCATATATGTATATATATACAGATTATAAGATTTGAAATCATAAGTTGAATAAATATAATTCTTATGTCAGAGATCTGTGATGTAGAGACAAATAAAATTTACCAACCAGTATTCTTTTTAATAGGAATTATCCATAATGTATTTAGCTTTCCTAGTGCTTTAATTGATTTGTCTAATTAATGAAAAATGTGCTGCCTATTTTATGTTTCATATTTCATATATATCACTTTTATATATCAAATATAATGGTAAATCTTCTGTGTGAAATTTTTTTTTTTTAGTTTTACTACTTTGTCGTTGAGCTAATAGTTTACTGTATTCTAATGCTATAGAGTTTGGGGAATATGTATATTATCCATACACTCTTTAAATCTGAGTTTATGATTATCTGTAGATATTGAAAATGTCTTCATACTTTTACTTGACTTCCTGAGTTCATTGTAAATCTTATTTGTCAGCCAGGCTCTCTGCATGATTTCTTTTTAGTAATTAAATTTAGCATTTCCAGCTACTTAAAAATTTGTTGGCCTTTTCTGTTCATTTGTGTTTCTTCACGCATAAAACGTAAGACATCCACATAGTTTTAATTCTTTTAAAGTGCCATTTTACAGTCTGTGTTTGGCAGTTATATGCAGTGAATGGTTTACTTTCTTCTCAATATGAACCTAAAATTTTAATCTTAAACATTAATCTAAATATAAATCTGATGTATATTAGAGATGTGAGTGCTCTAAGTGACTTTCTCCCAGTAATTTATAGGGACTTAGACTCTTTCTTAAAATGTCAGACTAGGTTATGCAATGAAGTATAATTTCAGAAACCTGTATTCTCTAAGTGTAGGTAGAAGCAGTTACTTAAAACTACAAGTTTGGCTAATTACCATAGGATTTAATGAATCTTTTGGTTATAATAGAGCAGAATAATTTTAAACATAAGAAATCTTGTGTCTTTTTTTTTGGCAGTACTTTATCAATCATATTTCTTTGAGGGATGTTTTTGATATAGACAGTTTTTTGAGACATGTTTACTGACTACTGAGCCACATATCTGTCTTCAGAGAGTATTATGCTTGTAATTCAAGGCCCATTATTCTCCATTACTGCAGAAAGCACCTTTCATAGGTAATGTAGTTCCTTGGAATAAATTATGAGCATCTACTTACAGCTTACTATTTTTAGATGTCTCAAATGGTCATTCTTTAAAATATTAATGAATTCATATATGAACAGCCAATAAATGTCCTTGTATAATCTTAACTTGTGGACTTACTTAGAATTATAGTATTTAAACTGTTAATATTTCAAGTCCTTTATTGAGAATCTGGTTTTACCGGTAGATGTATGGTATATGATTGATTAATAAGCAATTTAAAATATTTACTAGCTTAATTCTCTAAATCTACTGTTCTGTTTTGTTCTTCGCAGTTTAAAATATTTACTAGCTTAATTCTCTAAATCTACTGTTCTGTTTTGTTCTTCATCTTATATTACATTGTTAAATACAATTTTCTGACATAATAAATTAATATGGCATCAAATAGAGGTGTGGTAACGATACAAATGTTTTTGTTTTAATTGATAATTATCTTTTTTCCTTGTTTTCAGCAGAGTATTAGACCATAGAATGTAATTAAGTAGATGAAAAGTTTTAATTTGAGAATGAAAAATTGCATCTAAAAAAGAGTTGGATATTTAAAAAATTATTTATTCCTGAAATTCCTATGGGATTGCAAGTGGCCCTGAGTAGCCAGAATAGACTTTCTTAAAAGAGAACAAAATTGGAGCACTCATACTTCCTCATTTTAAAAATTTACTACAAAGCTGTAATAATCATGGTACCAGCAGTATTATATACATATAGAACAGATGAATACAGTTGAGAATCTAGATATAAATTTGTAAATAAAGATTAATTGATATTTGACAAGATAAGATAATTCAATGCGAAAAGAATAGTCTCAATAAATTGTAACAAGATAATTCAATGAGAAACAAATAGTCTCAATAAATTGTGCTAAGACAACTCGATATCCACATACGAAAGAATTAACTTGATACCTCATATCATATACAATAAGAGTGAATTCACAAACTCTTAGAAGATGATATAGAGGTAAATATTCATGACTTTGTATGTGGAAATAGATTGTTAGATATGACATAAAATCAGAAGCAACTAAAGAAAAAGTGAGTAATTGCATGTCATCAAAATTAAAAACTGTATTACAGGGTATTATCAAGAAAGAAAAAGATACCCTATACAATGGGAGAAAATATTTGCAAATTTATATCTCATAAAAGGGTTTATTATCTAGATGTTAATAAGATTTCTTTCAACCCAGTAACAAAAAACCAAACAACCCAAATGAAAAATGAGCAAAGAACCTAAATAGACTTTCCTCTAAAGATAGAAAAATGGCCAACAAACAAAATGGAAAAACGTTCAATAGCATTAGTCATTAGGTGAATACAAATCAAAATGATATCCCATTTCACCCCCACTAGGACAGCTAAAGTTAAAAAGATAGACAATAACAAATATTGGCAAGGATATGAAGGTAGCAGGACCATTATTGACTGTTGGTGGAATATAAAATGGTATAGATGCTGTGGATACAGTTTAATAGTTTCCCAGAAATTTAACACAATTACCATAGGACACAGCATCTCTACTCCTAGAAATGTGTCCAGGTGAACTGAAAGTAGTTATTCAAACAAGTTCACATGAATGTCTCTGTGGTTTACTTTGTGTGTCATCTTGACCAGAGTGTCCAGATAACTGTTAAAATATTATCACTGGGTGTATCTGTGAGGGTGTTGCCAGAAGAGATTAGTATTTGAATAAGTGCGGTGAATTAAGAATATCCCCCTCCTGAGTGCCAGTGGGCATAATCCAATCCATTGAGGGCCTGCATGGCACAGAAAGGTAGAGGAAGGATGAATTCATTCTCTGTTCTTGAGTTGAGTCATCATTTATCTTCTTCTGTACTTGGATGTTGGTGCCCCTGGTTCTTAGGCTTTCCAGGTAAGAGGAGGACTTACACCATTTAGCCTCCAAATTCCTGGACTGAATTACACCACCAGTTTTTCTGGTTGTCTCACTTCCAGATGGTGCTCATGATACTTTTTGACCCCATGAACCAATGGCTTTAATAAGTCTCTTATGTATGTATCTGTATATCTTATGGTTCTGTTCCTTTGAAGAACCTTGACTAATAAAATGTATGTTCATAGCAGCACTGTTCACAGTAGCCAGGAGGTGGAAACAGCCAAAATGTCCATCAGTAGATGAGTAGATAAACAAATTATGGTATATTAATTTGAATATTATACAGTAATGAAAAAGGAATAAAGTACTGAATCCATGCTACAATATAGATAACTCTCAAAACTTAATGCTAAGTGGAAGAGGACAAACACAGAAAAAAGATGTATAAATCATTTATATGAAATATTCAGAATAGATAAATCCATAAAGATGGGAGTCAGATTGTTGGTTGCCTCTGGCTGGGGAATGGAGAATGGGAAGAAGCTGCTCAAGTGTTGACTTTAAAGGGATGGAAATGTTTTCCAACTTGATCTATTGTTGGTTGCACAACATTGTGAATGTGCTTAATGCTACTGAATTGTGCCCTTTAGGGTGGCTAATTTAATGTGAATTTTACATTATTTATTTTTTAACATGTTTTTGAATATGTGGAGCTGTTGAGTATATTGAGTGATTTAAAAGGCTTAAAAGAGTTTGTTTTGTTGAGTTTCTAGATACTATAATCCTCTTGATTGGGATATTAGGAGAAAGAACATGTTGGAAAACTGGGTAGTTTGGAACATACTGAGGGTTTGGTTTGGGGGGCTAAATAAAGAGTTCACGCCTAGATAAGATATATCTGAATATGCATGTTATATTTGGATGCTTTTAGTGGATTGATAGGAGATGAAGCCACCCATAGAGTGTGGTGGATGAGAAGAGCCCCAAGGCATCTTAACAACTGAGTGTATCACATCCTTTGGCAAGTACTCAGTTGCACTAATTCATTTACTATTCCATCCACACTCCCAAACTTTAATAGGCTTTTAGTATTTTCCAGTTACCCTATTAGGTTTCTCTGGAAGGCTTTAATTCCCATACCCTGAGTAAATTATTTCCTTCATACCTTTTCCTCTCCCTCAAAACCAAATGCCCTACTCTACACATATTGTCAGCTGAAGCCCTCAACTCCTATTTATTGCAAAATTTATTAGAGTGGAATGATGCTGAATCTGTCCATCACCAAGCAATTCAATATATATTTGTCTGTTAAGCCCCACCTGTTAGAGAGCCCCACCCTTTTTAGTGCAGATCTGTTTGGGTTTTTGGAGCCCTTCCTCACTCCCACTTCTCAAGACTTTGAACACTTTTCTCTTTCCTGATTAAGTTTCCTTTTCTCCTGAGAAAGCACCGGAGCATGTGTAATACATTCCATCTATAACTAAACTAAAAACAAACGCAGAACCTTCTCTTGACTTCACTCTCCTGGCTCCTATTTTTCTTTCAGTCGAGTAATCAATCCCTACATTGGTTTTCAACCTGTAAACTTTCTCTTTCCTCTGAACTTCCTCATGTCATTTTGGCTTCAGGGCAATCAGGCTTCTACTTCCACCACCACTCCCTTGAAACTTCTTGGGATTACCAATGACCTCAGTGTAATCCAAACCAGCATTTATCTCTCTGTTTTTGAGTAAACCTCATCTCAATGTCTAATGCTAGCAAGTGCTCTCTCCTGTCTCCCCTTCTCTGTAGTTTTTCTAGCATCTTTTCTCTGCATAGCCTTTAAATGAGGAAGCTCCTCAGAACTTTATCCTAAGCCTTTTCGTATGTGTCTATGGTCTCTTGCTAAGTAGTGTAATCTGTTTCTATAATTCTTTTTTTTTTTTTTTTTTGGTCTTTTTGCCTTTTCTGGGGCTGCTCCCATGGCATATGGAGGTTCCCAGCCTAGGGGTCTAATCGGAGCTGTTGCTGCCGGCCTATGCCACAGCCACAGCAATGTGGGATCCAAGCCACATCTACAACCTACACCACAGCTCACGGCAACACCAGATCCTTAACCCACTGAGCAAGGCCAGGGATCGAACCCACAACCTTGTGGTTCCTAGTCAGATTCGTTAACCACCAAGCCATGATGGGAACTCCTGTTTCTATAATTCTTAAATACTAGCTTTAGTTTGCTAATTTTGAAGTTTATGTCTTTGATCCAAATTCCTTTTCTGAGTGCCAGACTTACTTAACTGTATTTTACATATACACTTCGATTTTTCACAGTGCCATATAGCTTGAGTTTTAAGAGCTGGATTCAAATTGCTGAGGTTTTGATATGGACTCTAATAGTCAGTGGTTTAACCTTCTTAACTTCTCAGTTCTTGTGTCTCTCTTTTGTGAAGTGAGGATTATGATAGAGTTCTGAGAGTTAAATGAGATCATCTAGAACACTGAGATCAATGTCTAGCATATAGTAAATTATTCCATGTATGTGAGCTGCTGTTATCTTCATTACATTGTATTTAATAAGTTTAAAAAGGACTCTTGGAGTTCTTTGGCATAATGGGTTAACAATCTGACTTCAGTGGCTGGGTCGTTGGGACACAGGTTCGATCCCTGGCCTTGTGCAGTGAGTTAAAGGACCCGGTAGCTGCAGTGTAGGCCACAGCTGTGGCTCAGATTTAATCCCTGGCCTGGGAACTTCCATATGCTGTGAGTGGAGCCATTAAAAAGAAAAAAAAAAAAAAAGGACTTTTGATTTTCCTTTCCTACCAGCCTACAAAATCAGAAAGTTAACAGTCATCCTTGAATTCTGTTTTTCCTCTGCTGTATATTCAAGCATCCTGGAAATGCAGTCTTTACAGTGTATCTTGAAATTAATGTATTTGTATCGTTTCTCTTGCCCTAGTTCAGACTACCACCTTTCATCTGCATGATAGCAACATGCCTCCTATTTTTAATCTTACTCCATTCTCATGTTTTCTACATATCAGTACAAAAGATTCTAAAACATGAACTGGTCACATAACACACATCATCTCCTTCCTCTGTAACACTTCAGTGGTTTTTTTTATTGCTCATTAAAACAAACCCCCCAAAAAGCACCCAAAAAACAAAAAAAACACACAAAGCACTTACGATAACTTGTGAGGCCCTATGTTATCTTTTACTTTTTCCCCCATTTCATCTTCTGCTAGTCTCCTCATGTCATTCTGCATTAATCACACTAATCTTTCAACTCTTACTGTGTTGATCTCTTTCTTCTATCAGAGTCTCTATACATTCATTTTCTTCAGAGGTATTTACGGAGCACATTGCTGTGTCACAAAACACTGTTCTGGGACTGAGAAAGAATTTCCAAAACTGGCATAAATACCTGGTCTCTTAGAACTTACATGCTTTTGAAGGAAAACAGATTATAAACAGTAAAACCAAGGTGGTGATTCTAAAGACAGACTTTAGAAAGTGCTCTGGAGAAAAAAAAAGCCAAATGTCGCATGGTTATTTTAAATCGGGTGATAGGAAGGCCCTCACTGAAAAGAGCTTCAAGTAGGTGAAGGAGTACGTGGTGATGACAGAGGGAAGTGTGTGCCACAGTGAGGGAACACATGGTACAAATGCTTTCAGCCAAGTGCATGCCTGGAACATTTGTAGGATCATACGAAACCCAACGTATTTAGGTTGGATGCATTAATGGGCAAAGAGAACGACGTGAGGTTAAAGAGTTGTTGTTGGGCTGCATCGTATAAGACATTGTTAGCCATAGCAGTGACTTTCATTATTAACAGTTGGGAGACGATTGGTTAAGAGCAGAGAAATGACAATCTGAGTAACGTTTTGAGGACCTCATTCTGGTTGCTTTTTTAGCAAGAGACTGAAGGGAGGCAGGGGCCTAAATAGGAAGATCAGTGACTGTACTGCCCAAGAGAAGAAATGATTACTTGAACTGGGCTGATGGGACTGAAGGTAGTGAGAAGTGGTGGCATCTTCATCTGTTTCACTGTAGAGCTAACAGGATATGCTGATGGATGTAATGTGTTACGTTGAGAGAATGGAGGGCAATCAAGGCTGGAGAGAAGGTTATGGTTTGAGGATGTAGAAGAATGGAGTTGCTCAAGTGATAAAGACTTCAGAAGGAGCAGGTTAGAGCCATGAGGGAGGGTCAAGAGCCCAGTTTTGAACATACGTTTGAAATGCCTATGAGCCATCTAAACTGAGATGTTCATCAGGCAGTTGGATACATAAACTTGAAGTTTGTGGGAGGAGTGCCGGCTCAGGGTACAAATTGGGAGATCCGACCATACTGGTGGTATTAAACACCACGATCAGGATGCAGTCGCCACCTGAGTGAACAGTGACGGAATGTTCTTCTTCCTGTAGGTAGATAGAAAGCCAGAAATTGATGTTCTGAAAGGCTCCTTTTAAAAGTTTTTAAAGAACAATGAACTGTCAGATGATGCTGATATGTTAAGCATAGGACTGCACATTGACCTTATGACTTAGCAGAGTGTGCTCTTCTGTCTACTTTTTGCTTATGTAGCATGTAACCTCTGACCTTTATGTTCCCCTTTCTAAGTCACCTCCTTAAGAGGCCTTCTGGGCCCACCCTACCAAAGGAGGTAACTCTTTCCTGCTGCACAGTATTCTTTTAGGCCTTTTTAAAAGCAATTGACTTAATAATAAACAATAGATAAAGTAATTTTTTGTTTTCTTTAGGTTTGTACCTGCAGCATGAGGTTCCCAGGGTAGGAGTCGAATTGGAGCTGTTGCTGCTGGCCTACACCACAGCCACAGCCACGCAGGATCCCAGCCTCGTCTGTGACCTATACCACAGCTCATGGCAACGCCAGATCCTTAACCCACTGAGTGAGGCCAGGGATGAGACACGCAACCTCATGGTTCCTAGTCGGATACGTTTCTGCTGCACCACAATGGGAACTCCTATAATTTCTTTAGTTACATGTTATTATGTCTTATCAATGTGTAAGTGTTGAAATCATGCTTGTCTTTTGCCCCTTGGTTATTTTCAATTTTTAGTAAAAGGTACATAATTGCTGTTCAGTAAATGTTTGTTTAATGAATAAAAAAATAGGGAGTTCCCGTCGTGGCACAGTGGTTAACGAATCCGACTAGGAACCAGGAGGTTGCAGGTTCGGTCCCTGCCCTTGCTCAGTGGGTTAACGATCCGGCGTTGCCGTGAACTGTGGTGTAGGTTGCAGACGCGGCTCGGATCCCGCGTTGCTGTGGCTCTGGCGTAGGCCGGTGGCTGCAGCTCCGATTGGACCCCTAGCCTGGGAACCTCCATATGCCACAGGAGCGGCCCAAAGAAACAGCAAAAAGACAAAATAAACAAACAAACAAACAAACAAATAAATAAATAAAAAGAACTGAAGAACATACACCTGCATTTAAAAAAAAAATAGTCTTCTTGGGAATTCTATCTGATTTAAGAGTGTGAAGTGAAATGTTTAATTTAGCATTCTCTTCTTTGCCTTACTGGTGTTCATACATTAATATCTAGTATTTCTTGAGTATTTGTTGTATGCCAGTAAGCATTATACCATGCTGCTTGATTCTCTATAAAATCTTAATTTGACATTTTGGTCTTTTATGAACATGAATATTTCTTCCCCTAGATTATATTTTATAGGCTTGGAAGTCTCTGTAGATCATGTTTGGGTTACATATGGAATTGGAAGTCATTTTAATAAGTAGGAGAAATGATCTTTAGAGTACAGAAAATGTTTATTCCATTCAAAGATTCCTCAACTGTTCATGACTACAAAACTTGTATTTTTTTTTTTTGTCTTTTTAGGGCCTCATCCACGGCATATGGAAATTCTCAGGCTAGGGGTCGAATCGGAGCTACAGCTTCTGGCCTACACCACAGTCACAGCAACGTCAGATCCGAGTTGGGTCTGCAGCCACACCATAGCTCATAGCAATGCCAGAACCTTAACCCACTGATCGAGGCCAGGAATTGAACCTGTGTACTCATGGTTACTAATCATATCTGTTTCTGCTGAGCTACATCAGGAACTGCAAGGGTTGTATTTTGTTTTTTTTTTTTTGTTTGTTTTTTGTCTTTTTGCCTTTTCTAGGGCCACTCCTGGGGCATACGGACGTTCCCAGCCTAGCCAGAGCCACAGCAACATGGGATCTGAGCCACGTCTGCAACCTACACCACAGCTCACAGCAACGCCAGATCCTTAACCCAATGAGTAAGGCCAGGGATCGAACCCGCAATCTCATGGTTCCTAGTCAGATTCGTTAACCACTGCGCCACGATGGGAACTCCACAAGGGTTGTATTTTGATTGAAAGAACAACTTTAAGTCAACAGGAAAGAAAATTTATTCTTGGTTACAATAGGCAATAGCACTTAAATAATCACTTCTTTATTCCAGGCAGTCTTATTCTCTGAGTTCTCACTGACAAACAGTGCAGGTGTATGCTTTATGTTATAGTTATTTGTTTCATGCCTTAATCCCCTCATGATTTCTAAACTCCTAGGGCAGGACTTCCATTCCCCTAGAGCTCCCAGCATAGTGCTTTTCACATAGCCTTTGCTCAGTAAGATAAGTTGAAAGAGTTGATGTATGCAGGATCTTTGCTTTTAGCAATGTGTGCCCCCATTCACCCTGTCAGACAATGAGTGACCATATCATGGAGGTGTGAGGTAACAATTTGATCAATGAAAATGCAAATGTTTTGACTCAGAGCTTTATGAGCTATCTTAAACTACAGCAAAGTATACTTATCCAGAATTATACTTTGCATGTTCCCCTAGAAAGAATTATCTAAGGAGAATGCCAGTATATGATTCTACGTTCTATATCTATTTTTTTGTATGCATGGCATTTATTCAAGAGAGGTTGAAAAAAGAAAGTAAAGAATAGTTTTGTTACTTTTTTGTAAATGCAGGTCACTAAAAACGTGGAAATTTAGAACTCATTTTTTACTTTTTCAATGCTTTTTCTTCAGTTATGGCAAGAAAAAAATCTATGTAAATGATATATGGCATTCATTTATGCATAATAACACAGTGCATGCTTATCATTTTATCTGCATATTGCTGAGAAACTCTTTGAAGATAATACTAATGTCATGATGTCTGGATAATATATGTATTTTTTTTAATGGCTGCACCCAGAGCATATGGAAGTTCCTGGGTGAGGGATTGTATCCAAGCTGCAGCTGCGCCTACACTGGATCCTTTAACTCACTGAACAAGGCAGGGGATCAAACCCATGCCTCTGCAGTGACCCCAGCACTGCAGTCAAATTCTTAACCTACTGTGCCACAGGGGGAGCCTCTGGGTAATAATTTTTAGATGACTCAGTCTGGCAAATCATAGGAGAGCATTTTTTCTATTAACTCAGTGCTGTGTGAAGGCACTGTCTTCAGTAGAAGAACAATTTTTTTTTTGGTAGAAATTGAACATACACATGATATTCTCTTCCCTTTTGAAAGAACCCAGGGAGTTATTATTTTAAAAATTAAATTTTTACATGTTTTATACCATTTGGACAACTTTTTATGGTATCATTATATATATTTTGCTTTGAGTGTCAGTGAACAATGTAAGATTAATTACTCTGTTTAAAAATTAGTAAACTTGGGAGTTCCCGTCATGGCACAGCGAAAACGAATCTGACTAGGAACCATGAAGTTGCAGGTTCGATCCCTGGCCTCGCTCAGAGGGTTAAGGATCTGCCATTGCCGTGAGCTGTAGTGTAGGTGATGTGGCTCGAATCTGGTGTGGTGGAGGCCAGCAGCTGTAGCTCTGATTTGACTCCTAGCTTGGGAACTCCATATGCTGAGGGTGTGGGCTTAAAAACCAAAAAAAAAAAAAAAAATGGTAAACTTGTCCTAACATGGTCTGTCAACAGTATTATCATAGTTTTTTAGAGTGTTGTTAGAATGAAGGTAAACATTTTAAATTCAAACAAATACTGTCAGTAACAATAAATAGTTGTCCTAGATTCTTTGCCATGGAAAGTGTGTTTTTCCTCTTGATTCCTATCGCTTAACACAGTAGTTGGGTTAATAGATTAAATGTTTATAGAATTAAAGAATGTAATGATTTGCATTGTGATGTACCGTGTTCTTGCTTCCTGTAAGAAAGAGAAACTTTTACTTGGAGGTAAGATACAAAAAGTACCCTCCTAATTTCCTAAATTACATGGTGTCATATTAACTAGTAATTTAATCCATCTAATTCTTTGTTCCATTTCCCTTTTTTCAGTCTGCTGACCAGTGCAGCAGGCATGACTCATTTTTCATTTACTTTTATTGCTTATCTTCATTTTTATAGATATTTAAAAATTCTTTTCCATTCTTTCATTTTTATAAATGAAATAATTCTTTTACATCTTGACAGAATTTACGTAAATACATATCTTTACATAATTCTTTTACATCTTTAATAATTCTAATCATACTGATTTTATATCTTAATTAATAATATAATACTGGGCAAGAAGACATCTACCCTTGCTGTTTGTTGTGTCTTCTGTCGTTCATTGCATAATGCATAATGCACTGGGAATTGTGAATGTGATTTATCTTTGGTATAACTTCATCAGTGAGAAGAATTCATACCTTGTCTGAAAGTGTGTCTCTTCAGAGGGCTTATCTATTTGCTCCTGCCTTATGTCCTGGGGATATTAACAGCCAGTGCTGCTTTAACATAACTTCTTGAATTGGACCACAATCCGTTGTGTGGGCAGGGCCCTGATTATGAACTCTGAGGTTTCACATTTCTCCCACTCAGAACAGGCAGAGAGATACAAGCTTATTATATCCTTAGCTGATTTGGCACATTTCCTTCCACTAAGAGTATAGTTTTACACAAGGTGCATGGGTTTATGAAGAAGTCTAAATTCAAACTCCCTACCTTGCACTGGCCCAAGACCTGTCTTTATCACCATGGCATAATGAAACCTAAGCCTCTTGGTCTGTAATGAGACCCCCTCTCCCAGCACGCATACACATAGATACACTTGCTCAGACTCTCAGCTAAGGCAGTGAAAGCACCTGACCATACTTACTTTTTTGGTTTTGAAATCTTCATTTGATTTTTGTCACTGAGGGTTTTCTTTACTTTAAGTCAAGCTCTGCACTTAAGACAATTTTTTTTCTATATTTTATTCAGATTTCCCTATCTTTTTATAGGGTATATTTTCTACAGTGTTTGTCAGAAATGTTAGTTGTCCAAGTAATTGTCTGTAAATAAAGAAGTAGTTGAGTATGACTCATAATTTAAGTGAGAAAAAGCAGCTCTATTTACTTACATGATTGCCACATGAATTCTCAAACCAAACACAACTGCCAAATTAATTTATAGTAATTTTTTTCCTATCTTCCCAAGAGAAGACTGGGAAATTTTCAATATCTTGGGCATCTATGTGCAGTAAGAGCTGAATCCTGTCATCATCAGGGATAGGAGTTGGTTTTTAATATGTTTTATTTTGAAGTTACTGGCTTTTTTTGCTTCCCTGAGTTCATACTTGATAATATAATTTTTTTGTAAAAAGAATTTAAAATTATATAGTAATCTAAACTAGTGTTTTTCAAACTGTGGTGAAAGACCAGATTTTTTCTCAAGCACAGATTCATCATAGACATATGACTTTTCTAAAATAAAAATGTATTACTAGAAAAAAGAAAAAGAAAAATATAACCGCTAATTTTTAATATTAAAGGGTGTTAACAGTACTTTTCAACAAAGAGAACAAATATAACCTAGAAAAAGAGAAGAGAATTACAAAAGCTATATAGATTCCATGACATAGTCAAATTGATATAAAGAATTGCAGTTCTGCTCATGACTTTTTGTTTTTCCATAATTGTAACAAAACAAAAAGCTGTGAATGAAATAGTAATTATTAGTTCTTAGTATTGAATATTTGATCCACTCTTTGAACAAACAGCATCTATTACAATATTCGAAGTTTTAAAAATTTCTATTTTTTTTTTAATTCTCCAAGTTTTAATGGGGCAGTTGAGCTTGCTTTTCAAAACTTATTTAAAATCCACTTTGGATTGAATGTAATGTTACCCTCAAAGGATGATGAAATTGTTTTCACTGCTTTTTTTTATTACTATTAGTGGTATTAATAATAATATTAATAACTCAGAATTATGTTAATGATAATGGAAGAAGAGATTTTTAAAGCAGTCTCAATTTAAACTACTCATTTTCAACTTTTACCCAGAGTGAAGCAAGAGATGCTCTCTTTTCAACGTTCATTTTTATTTCTTCATCATAACTAGTTCTACCATTTGCTCTATAAATTCATTGTTAAATTTGCATTATCTTTTGATGGAAGAAATGGATTTTACAACTGTGAATTTTTATGCTTAGAGCTTTTGTTAGAAAAAAATGTCATAATATTGTATCATATATTTCAGGTGTT
This sequence comes from Phacochoerus africanus, assembly GCF_016906955.1. Taxonomy (NCBI): domain Eukaryota; kingdom Metazoa; phylum Chordata; class Mammalia; order Artiodactyla; family Suidae; genus Phacochoerus; species Phacochoerus africanus. Next base: position 78,192,485 of record NC_062553.1, read on the forward strand.
TTGTAACTACTTTTCACACATGTGCAGCATCAAGATCATTATCTGCTTTGTTGATTACAGTAATCCTTTGGTTATCCTTGGGGGATTGGTTCCAGAACTATCCCTTAGATACCAAAATCCTAGGATGCTCAAGTCCCTTATATAAAATGATGCAGTATTTGCATATAACCTACACATATACTTCCTGGTCCTCCCTCCCTCCCCTCTTTCCTCCCTTCCTTCTTTCCTTCCTCCCTCCCTCCCCCCTTATCTCCTTCCTTCCTCCCTCCCTCCCCCCTTATCTCCTCTCTTCCTTCCTCCCTGCCTCCCTTCTTTCCTTCCTTCCTTCCTTAGAGTTGATCTATAATATTATATGTTTCAGCTGTATAACATAGTGACTCACAGTTTTAAAGGTTATAGTCCATTATTGTTAGTGTAAAACATTGGCTCTAATTCCCTGTGTTGTACTCTTTATTCTTGTAGCTTATTTATTTTATCCATAATAGTTTGTATTTTTTTTTTTTGGTCTTTTTTTTTTTTGCTATTTCTTGGGCCGCTCCTGTGGCATATGGAGGTTCCCAGGCTAGGGGTATAATTGGAGCTGTAGCTGCCGGCCTACGCCAGAGCCACAGCAACGCAGGATCCGAGCCGTGTCTGCAACCTACACCACAGCTCACGGCAACGCAGGATCGTTAACCCACTGAGCAAGGGCAGGGACCGAACCCGCAACCTCATGGTTCCCAGTTGGATTCGTTAACCACTGAGCCACGACGGGAACTCCAGTTTGTATTTCTTAGTCCCCTATCCCTTTCTTGCCAGCTTTCCCCTTCCCTCTTTCTAAGACAACTACTAGTTTGTGATCTATATCTGTGAGTCTGTTTCTTTTTTGTTTGTTTGTTTTGCTTTTTTAGGGCCGTACCCGTGGCATATGGTGGTTCCCAGGCTAGGGGTCAAATTGGAGCTACAGCTGTTGGCCTACATCACAGCTGCAGCAACATCAGATCCGAGTTGCCTCTGCAATCTACACCACAGCTCACAGCAACGCCAGATGCTCAATCCATTGAGTGAGGCCAAGGATCGAACCTGCAACCTCATGGCTCCTAGTTGGATTTGTTTCCAGTGCACCACAGTGGGAACTCCTGTTTCTTTTTTGTTATATTCACTAATTTTAATTTTTATATGATAAGTTACATCATATAGTATTTGTCTTTATGTATTTAACTGATTTCACTTACTATGATGTCTTCTAAGTCTATCCATGTTGTTTCAAATGGCAAAATTTTAGTCTTTTTTATGGTGAATAGTATTCCATTTTATATATGTATTCCACATTTCTCATATACTTTGAATCATCTCTTGATTACTTATAATACCTAATTAAATGGAAATTCTATGTAAATAGGAAGTTCCCATTGTGGCTCAGCAGTAGCAAACCTAACTATTATCCAGGAGGATACACACACACACACACACACACACACACGCTTTTTCTCCCATTATCCTCGTTCCATCTCAAGTGACTGGATATAGTTCCTTGTGCTGTACAGCAGGATCTCATTGCTTTTCCACTCCAAATGCAATAGTTTGCATCTACTAACCCCAAAATCCCAGTCCATCCTACTGCCTCCCCTCTACCCCTTGGCAACCATAAGTGATCTCCAAGCCCAAGAATTTGTTTCTTTTATGTAGATAGGTTCAATTGTGCCATGTATTTGATTCCAGATATAAATGATATCATATGGTATTTGTCTTTCTGACTTACTTAGTATAAGAGTCTCTTGTGCCATCGTTGTTGCTGCAAATGGCATTATTTTATTCTTTTTATGGCTGAGTAATATATGTATATATACACCACATTTTCTTAGTCCATTCATCTATAGATGGACATTTAGGTTTTTTACATGTCTTGGCTATTATGAATAGTGCTGCAATGAATATAGGGGTGCATTTATCTTTCTCAATGAAAGTTTTGTCTAGATATATGCCCAGGTGTGGGATTGCTGAGTCATATGGTAGTTCTATATTTAGTTTTCGGCAGTACCTCCATACTGTTTTCCATAGTAGTTGTACCAATTTACATTCCCACTAACAGTACAGGAGGGTTCTCTTTTCTCCACACCCTCTCCAGCATTAATTATTTGTAGACTTACTAATGATGGCCATTCTGAACTGTGTGAGGTAGTACACAGGTAGTTTTGATTTGCATTCCTCTAATAATTACTGATGTGTTGTTGACCATCTGCATATCTTTGGAGAAATGTCTGTTCAGGTCTTCTGCCCATTTTTCAATTGGGTTGTTGGTTTTTTTGCCATTGAGTTGTATGAGTTGTTTGTATATTCGAGGAGATTAAGCCCTTGTCAGTTGCATTGTTTGAAACTATTTTCTCCCATTCCATAGCTTGTCTTTTTTTTTTTTTTTTTTAATGGTTTCCTTTGCTATGCAAAAGCTTGTCAGTTTGATTAGGTCCCAGTGGTTCAATTTTGTTTTTATTTCTATTGCTTTGGAAGACTGACCTAAGAAGACATTTGTACAGTTGATATCAGAGAATGTTTTGCCTGTGTTCTCTTCTAGGAGTTTTATGGTGTCTTATGTTTAAGTCTTTAAGCCATTTTGACTTTGTTTTTGTGCATGGTGTGAGGGTGTGTTCTTGTTTCATTGATTTACATACACCTGTCCAGTTTTCTCAGCGTCACTTGCCAAAGAGACTTTCTTTTTCACAATTGATATTCTTGTCTCCCTTGTCGAAGATTAATTGACCGGAAGTGTCTGGGTTTATTTCTGGGTTCTCTGTTCTGTTCCACTGGTCTGTATGTCTGTCTTGGTAGCAGTACCATCCTGTCTTGATTACTGTGGCTTCATAATATTATCTGAAGTCTGAGAGAGTTATGCCTCCTGCTTTGTTTTTTTTTCCTCAGGATTGCTTTGGCAAGTCTGTGTCTTTTGTGGTTCCATATACATTTTTGGATTGTTTGTTGTAGTTCTGTGAAGAATGTCATGAGTAATTTGATAGGGATTGCATTGAATCTATAGATTGCTTTGAGTAGTATGGCCATTTTTACAGTATTAATTTTTCCCACCCAGGAGCATGGAATATCTTTCCATTTCTTTGAATCCTCTTTAGTTTCCTTGATTAATGTTTTATAGTTCTTATCATATAAGCCTCTGTGGTCAGGTTTATTCCTAGGTATTTAATTTTGGGGGGTGTGATTTTAAAACGTACTGTATCTTTATATTCCTTTTCTAATATTTCATTGTTAGTATACCGAAGTGCAACCAATTCATGAATGTTAATTTTGTATCCTGGTACTTTACCGAATTCATTTTTCAGTTTGAGCAGTTTTTGTATGGAATGCTTAGTGTTTTCTATGTATAGTATCATGTTATCTGTGACCTTTTTACCTCTTCTCTTCCAATTTGGAAACCTTTTATTTCTTTTGTTTGTCTGATTGCTGTGGCTAGACTTCCAATACTGTGTTGAATAATAGTGGTGAGAGTGGGCATCCTTGTCTTGTTCCAGATTTTAGTGTGAAGTCTTTCAGCATTTCTCCATTGAGTATTATACTGGCTGTGTGTTTGTCATAAATGGCTTTTATTATGTTAAGGTATGTTCCCTCTATACCCACTTTGGTAAGAATTTTTATCACGTTGAACTTTGTCAAATGCTTTTTCTTGCATCTACTGAGATGATCATGTGGTTTTTGACTTTTCTTTGTTAATGTGGTGTATGACGTTGTTTGATTTGTGTATGTTGAACCATCCTTGTGAACTTGATGAATCCCACTTGGTCATAGTGTATGATCTTTTTTATATGTTGTTGGATTTGGTTGGCTAAAATTTTGTGAGAATTTGTGCATCTATATTCACCAAAGTTATTCGCTTATAATTTTCTTTTTTGGTAGTATCTTTGTCTGTTTTGGTATTAGGGTGATGGTGGTGTCATAGAATGTCTTTGTAAATTATTGTTAAAACTAAATAAAAAATATTGCTTCCATTATGAAACTAATATTGTTATGTTGTAAATTTAAAAATTAAAATAATTGTAAAAATATGTTATAAAAATAAGTAAGTGCTTATGTTTTGGATTAGAAATTATACACTGACCTTAAAATATCACACATAGTACGTGATATGCATGACATGAGAATCTGCATATCGTGGGAATTTAGTAACACAGAAACTGTTGAGATAAGTCTCCTCATCTTGTGTTTAGATGTCGTAGCCATATCTTTTTATAAAACTTTCTAAATATTTACTTATCTCATTGTGGATTGTAAATAGTCCTCAGTCTGGAATCTAAAACATGGATCAATTATACTTGAAAAGCACTTGTCTGGCTAAGAAATTAATTGAATGTCTTTGTCCAGACCATGCTCATCTCATCTTCATCATCAGCAGCAAAGAATCAGAGTTCACTTTATGTGCACCTGGAGCCCTTTCTAATTTCACTTGTAACTTTGGTTTCATAGGGGGATATGTTTAATCATTGTGTGCTATGGCATGGTTTTGATCACTGGCCTGTGAACTTTCATATGCTGCAGCTGTGGCTGAAAAAAAAAATGTTATTGTGGAGAGTAAAATTTTTTATTTTTCATGTTATTATACAGTATATATTTTTATTTTTTATAAACCTATGTGGGCTAAATAGTTATATTTATTAACTATACTTTGGAGTAAATTATATTCTGAATAATCTTATTTATGTAGATTCCAAGTTATATTAAGAAACTTAAACTTAGAGGATTTCTGATACCATTGCCCTTTAAGTTAGTTTTTTTACACTCTTATAAAATTATGGTTTAGAATACAAATAGGAAATACATTTCTTTGTAAGAACTGTTATTTAGTTGATGCTTTTTTTCTGACAATGAATTTTCTAGTATTGTCCTTTCTAAAATATGCTTTACTAAGCTATTCAGGAGTGAAATAGTTGAAATAGTATCTGTGAGATCATAAGCAGCATCTGATTAGTAGTGTTTTTTACTTGAACTCCCAACTATTAGAGATAAGTATAAATATGAATTGAAACTTAAGGTAGTTACCAACTTCTCTACATCAGTACTATTTCATGTGTGTATTTTAAAATGATTAATTAAGGCTTTTTTATTTAAGTCATAGAGACCACTTCAGCTGACTTTACAACGTAACTAAAGACCATATATTTGTCTCATGATTTCTTCCATCAAAGCATGAAGAAGTGAATTATTGAAAAGATAAAAATAAATTTGTTTGCTTTCTGTCAGAGTTCATATCCACAGCCAACCTTGATAGAAGACCAGAATGATTTAGACAAGTTTGCTTTGGAGATTCATAACATATGCTTGCTGGACAGAATTGAGTTATCTCTGCTCTGGAGAGTAAGTTATTGTAGCAGGAGCTGACAGAGATGAAGATAACCGAGGGAAATTCAATTACCTTTTAGTGTTTTCTTTCTAATAGGATTCTTAATGTGAAAAAGATCCTTAGATGATGCGCCCCTGTTACGTGTGAGATCTTCCTTGATACCTGTTTCCAGAATACCATGAATGTTCAGTTCCAGGCTGTCATGAAGCATGAAATAGGCAGCTTATTGTTAAAAGCACTTTTGATTGAAAGGTTTAATTTTTACTTGATGTCACTGGTGAGCTTTATAATCATTGACCCACCCTCTGTGGTTTTTTTTAACAAAGTATGTATTATTTTCTATGAGTTTATTATTTAATATGTTGGGAGATGATTTTTCTTTTTTCTTTTTCCCTCCTTCCTTTCAAATGACCTTTTCTGGAAGTATCTTGTAGCTTCTCAATGTTGATGTTATTGATATCCTCTGTCTAATTATCATATACTGAGGCTTGGCAACCTACTGTTAAGTGCTGTTAGAATTCTCAAGCTTCCATTTTCACTTTCCTCTGTATTATGCCAGACTTTTTGCTAGAGTGGTGTCTTTATTTTCTCACTCCCTTTTACTGTTTAGTATCATGCAGTCTGGCTTTTCTCCTTTCCTTTTCATGTTTAATCCTAGAACAAAAATATTTAAAATGTCTCTTGAATATCACCAGTGATCTAATTAAACTACCTATTGGTTCTTTTTTCTTCTTCATGTTCCTTGATCTCTGCATCATTTGACATTGATCATGAACCCTTCGATTTTGAAATTCTTTTTTTGCTTGACTTGCTTACCAGGTATTTTTCTGGTTAGCTTTTTACTTCTCGTGGTTCTCCTTCTAGTTTTCATTTCTATCTCCGTTTCTTATTTCTTTACCAGCAGTATAGGTCTTTCACGAGAATACCTCATTGGTCCTTTTAACTTTTGTGTTCTTTAATGATTTTATATAATGTCAGCATTATATAAAACCTCTATATAGAAGACATTAAAAGTTTTTAAAGTGAAAATTTTGGGAGTTCCCGTCGTGGCGCAGTGGTTAACGAATACGACTAGGAACCATGAGGTTGTGGGTTTGGTCCCTGCCCTTGCTCAGTGGGTTAACGATCCGGCGTTGCCGTGAGCTGTGGTGTTAGGTTGCAGACACGGCTCGGATCCAGCGTTGCTGTGGCTCTGGTGTAGGCCGGTGGCTGCAGCTCCGATTGGACCCCTAGCCTGGGAACCTCCATATGCCGCAGGAGCGGCCCAAGAAATAGCAAAAAGACAAAAAAAAAAAGTGAAAATTTTGTATTTATTGTCTTCTATAGGTAATTTAAGATTTAAAAATTGTGAGAAGGCGTAGAGTGAAACCTCCCTTTCTAGTCTCTTCCCTGATGCCTTTCATCTCCTCGCCTTTTTAGGAAGCCATTGTTAGTTTCTTGTGAATCCTGTCAAGTTTTTGTTTGTTTGTTTGTTTTTGTCTTTTTGCCATTTCTTGGGCCGCTCCCAGCCGCATATAGGAGGTTCCCAGGCTAGGGGTCGAATCGGAGCTGTAGCTGCCAGCCTGCTGCCAGCCTACACCAGAGCCACAGCAACGCGTGATCCAAGCCTCTTCTGCGACCTACACCACAGCTCATGACAATGCCGGATCATTAACCCACTGAGCAAGGACAGGGATTGAACCTGCAACCTCATGGTTCCTAGTCAGATTCATTAACTACTGCACCATGATGGAAACTCCCAAATCTTGTCAAGTTTTTTATGCACATATATGCAAATAGGGATACATATTCTCATCCCCCTTTCTTCATACAGATGTTAACAAATCCATAGTATTCTATACTTTGCCTTTTTAACTTTTTTTTTTTTTGGCTTTTTGGCATTTCTTGGGCCGCTCCCGTGGCATATGGAGGTTCCCAGCCTAGGGGTCTAATCAGAGCTGTAGCCACCGGCCTACACCAGAGCCACGGCAACGTGGGATCCGAGCCGTGTTGACAACCTACACCACAGCTCAGGATAATGCCAGATCCTTAACCCACTGAGCAAGGGCAGGGATCGAACGCGCAACCTCATGGTTCCTAGTCAGGCTTGTTAACCACTGAGCCACGACGGGAACTCCTAATATTATTTTTTGGAGATCTTTTACACTTTCATCAGCAGCATGTGAGTGTCTGCCTCCTAATAGAGTGTGTTCTCAAACTTTTAGGCTTTTATCATTCTCATAGATGGTGCGTGATAGTTATGTAGTTTTCATTTTGTGTTTCTCAGTGTGGTTTTAACTTATATTTCCATTTTTTATAAGTGAGGTTGATTATCCTTGAGCCTTTGTATTTCCCTTTCTGAAAGATATCCTTTGCCTATTCTTCTGGATGTTTTTCTTACAAATTTGTAGAAGGTCTGCATGTATTAAAGAATCAACTCTCAGAGTTCCCATCGTGGCTCAGTGGAAAAGAATCTGACTAATATCCATGAGGAGGATACAGATTCCATTCCAGGCCTCTCTCAGTGTGTTAAGGATCTGGCATTGCCGTGAGCTGTGGTGTAAGTTTCAGATGCAGCTCAGATCTGGCATTGCTGTGGCTCTGGCATGGTCCAGCAGCTGCAGCTCCAATTTGACCCCTAGCCTGGAAACTTCTATATGCTGTGGGTGTGGCCCTAAAAAAAAAAAAATTCAGCTCTCTGACTTCTGTTACAAATATTCTTGCCAGTTTGTTGGCATATGTATGGTGGAATTTTTGGTATCCTGCAGAAGATTTTTATAAAATTTTGTTGTTGAATTTATGAATGTTTTCTTTTATGACCTGATTTTTTGATTGGTATTTGAAAAGATCTTCTGCATGCATAGATTATAAAGGAGTTTCTCCATGTTTCTAGTAGTATTTCAGTTTTTTTTATCTTACATTTAAATGTTTCATTTATTTGCAATTTATTGTGGGATAAACTGTGATATTAGTATAGCTTTATTTTATATGACAACCTCATTTTCCCTGCAACATTTACTGCATATTCTAAATTTTCTCCTCTGATTCGAAATGCATGTGTTATCATACACTAAATGTCTATGTTTTGGGGGCGTCTATTTTTTTATGTTCTATATTTTCCTATTATTCGGTCTATGATTTCATGTATTGGTGTCAAATTTTATTTAAATTATTAAGGCTTTATCATGTGTTTTAATACTAATAGGCCTTTGCTGTTCCTTCCCTCATTGATGTTTAAGATATTTTTCAGGAGATTCCCATTGTACCACAGAGGAATTGAATTTAACTAGTAATCATGAGGTTGTGGGTTTGATCCATGGCCTCTCTCACTGGGTTAAGGATCCAGCATTGCTGTGAACTGTGGTGTAGGTTACAGACATGGTTCTGATCCTGTGTTGCTGTGGCTATGTTGTAGACCGGTAGCTATAGCTCTGATTCAACCCCTAGCCTGAGGGGAAAAAAAAAAGATTTTTCAGAATTGCTGTGGCTAGTCTTGTTTAGCTGGTAATATTAGATTTAGCTTATCTGCCTGAAAAAACTGGTTTCATTTGATTCTCTTGAGCTTTTCAAGTATTCATCACTTCATGTGCAAATATTGTGATAGTTTTTCCTTCTTATTTCTAACTTTTCTGATTGCTTTTTATTATCTAATTAGATTGGCGTATTCAATTATTATTATCAGGTAATAGTAATTCTTACTGTTGGCTGCTAATATTCGGCTTACTGACATCTTGTTATTTTACCATTCTCCTCTCCATGAGTTCAACCTTTTTTGTTTTTAGATTCCACATCTATGTGAAATATTCCCTTAGTTCTGTTTTGTTGAGTTTTTTCTTTTTAATGAAAAGTGTATCCAATTTTGTCATCCTTAAATAGAGCAGTGGAGTTGATAGTATGCTTTTTTAAATATTAGATTGTTATGGATTGACATGAGATATTCATGGACTGATGCCATTTAACATAATGATAGTCCAACCTAAAGCTTATTGGCTCATGATAGATTTTACTGGTTCACTTTAAGCACTCAAAAATAATATGTATTCCTTGAGTTTTGTGCTGATTCTTGAACTTAAATTGTGGTTAACTTGATTATAGTTATATAAGACCTATGAGCAGATGAAATGCTTCTACATATCTATAATCCAGATAATTCCAAACCTATTGTTTTTGGATTGTGTAGATTTTTCTGGAAGTAAAAACAACAAAAAATTACTTTTTTTTTTCTTTTAGGGTCGCACCTGCAGCACCTGGAAGTCCCCAGGCTAGAGGTTGAATAGTAGCTGCAGCTGCCAGCCTAAGCCACAGCCACAGCCATAGCAACACTGGATCCCAGCCGCATCTGTGCCCTGTGCCACAGCTTTGGCAATGCCAGATCCTTAACCCATTGAGCAAGGCCAGGGATCAAACCTGTATCTTTTCAAAGTAGAATTCAGGAGAACCCACTGTGGTGCAGTGGGTTAAGAACCCACCTGCAGCACCTTGGGTTGCACAGAGGCATGTGGTGATCTCTAGCTGTGTACAGTGGGTTTAAGGATCTGGCATTGCTTCAGCTGTGGCATAGGTTGCAGCTGTGGTTTGGATTCAGTCCCTGGCCAGGAACTTCCATATGCCATGGGTGTGGACATAAAAGAAAAAAAAAAAAAAGGTGAATTCAGATATATACTGGCAGGTTAACTTGGGAAACCCTGACTTAAGAAGAAATTTTGTTTACATCAGTGGTTCTTTTTTTTTTAACTCAAAAAATATTAATCTGAAGAATACATATGGAAAAAATGTACTGATGAAGAATGTACTGATGAAGAAGGTACTATAAAGTAGGAGTTCCCGTCGTGGCACAGTCGTTAACGAATCCGACTAGGAACCATGAGGTTGCGGGTTCGATCCCTGCCCTTGCTCAGTGGGTTAACGAGCTGTGGTGTAGGTTGCAGACGCGGCTTGGATCCTGCATTGCTGTGGCTCTGGCGTAGCCCGGAGGCTACAGCTCCGATTGGACCCCTAGCCCGGGAACCTCCTATGCCGCAGGAGTGGCCCAAGAAGTGCCAAAAAAAGACAAAAAAAAAAGAATGGTATAAAGTAAAAGAGAACATTCTCCGTATCTTTTCCCATTCCATACTCCCAAGATAATGGTTTGGCATAAAACTTTTCCAACTTTTTATTGTGAATGTACACTTTCTGTATAATTTCATGTATATACATCTCACACATCTATTTAACCAAAAATGTGATTATATTATGTAAAATGTATTTTGAATCAGTATTTTTTATAATTTTATTTGGTTATAGAATCTTTTGAGAAGCTGACCTTGAGAAATTTATACAAAATAATAAAATTTCATATATAATTTTTGGAGGTTTATGGATACTGGATTGTGAGTGCCTAAGGTTTGCATCATTGCTTCTCCTGTAGAAGTCATGAAGAGGAAGTAGAGGATAACCTGTCACTGATATTTCTCTTTTTTTGGGTATTATGTTTTCAAATTCTGGATTATGTTACCCTTTTTGGAGACCTTGGAGAGTTACTTGTACCCATTAAAAATGTTTCAAAATTACTTTTCTGCTGAGGGAAACAGACATTAGACCTTATTACTACTTTGTAATAGGATCTGTTTCTCGCTCTTTTTTTTTTTTTTTTTTGTCTTTTGTCTTTTGTCCTTTTTTAGGGCTCCACTCACGGCTTATGGAGGTTCCCAGGCTAGGGGTCTAATTGGAGCTGTAGCCACCGGCCTACACCAGAGCCACAGCAACACCAGATTTCAGCCGTGTCTTCGACCTACACCACAGCTCATGGCAATACCGGATCCTGAATCCAATGAGTGAAGCCAGGCATTGAACCCTCAACCTCATGGTTCCTAGTCGGATTCATTTCCACTGCTCCACGATGGGAACTCTAGGATCTGTTTTTTATTTTAATTTCAGTATAGGCTTGGAACATAAGAAGTTTTCAATAAAATATTGTTAAATTAATGACAATATCACCTATTTGGATTAATGAAGGTTTTTATATGCGGCTAACAGAAATTTGGAAATTTTGTCTTTTCTTGTGAGATCCTAGATTCTTTTAGATTAAGAGAATGTTCTGTGCAGAAGATCTCGATGTGGCTCACGAGAACCCAATTTCTCTGTGAGGATGTAATTTTGATCCATCCTTGTCCTCACTTAGTGGGTTAAAGATCTGGACTTGCCGTAAGCTGTTTTGTAGGTTGCAGATGTGGCTCGGATTCAGTGTTTCTGTGGCTGTGGCATAGGCCTGCAGCTGCCTTTCTCTTTGACCCCTAGCCTAGGAAATTTCCATATGCCACAAGTGTAGCCATTCGAAAAGAAAGAGGAGTTCCTTTTGTGGCTCAGTGGCTAACAAATCCAACTAGGAACTGTGAGGTTGTGGGTTTGATCCCTGGTCTTGCTCAGTGGGTTAAGGATCCAGTGTTGCTGTGAACTGTGGTGTAGGTCACAGACGCGGCTTGGATCCCGTGTTGCTCTGGCTGTGGCGTAGGCCGGTGGCTACAGCTCCGATTAGACCCCTAGCCTGGGAACCTCCATATGCCACAGGTGCAGCCCTAGAAAAGGCAAAAAGACAAAAAAAAAAAAAAGAGAAGAAAAGAAAGTGTTCTGTTCATATCCTGGTAGAAGCATAAAAAATAGTAGTGATTAAACTACCTTGTATTACTTACTAGATTGCTATTGTTTTTCTTTTATCCCCCAGCTTTATTGAAGTATGATTGACAAATATTGTATATATTTAAGGTATACAACATGGTATTTTGATATATGTGTACACTGTGAAATGATTAGCACAATTGAACAAATTAATGCATTCATCTCCTCACACCATTGTTTTGTTGGTGTGGTTGAACATGTGAAATCTGCTCTAAGCAGATTTCAAGTGTAGGACACATTCATTTAACTTTTGTCCCATGCTGTACATTAGATATCCAGAATTTAAGAGCCTCAGAACTTAAATTCTGTACCATTTGATCAATATTGACCCTTCCCCTCCCTTTAGCCTCTAGCTATTACCATTCTACTCCATTACTCTGAGTTCGATGTTTCTGTTTTTAGATTTCACATATAATGTGGAATCAAGCAATATTTGCCTTTCTGTATATGGCTTATCTCACTTAACTTACTATCCTCCAGGTTTGTCCATCTCATCACAAATGCCAAGATTTTTCCTTATTTTGAGGCTGAATAATATTCCAATATGTATATACCACATTTTGTTAATCCATTTATCTGCTGATAAATAATTGTGATGTTTCCATACTTTGGCTTATTTTTAATAATGCTGTAACAATTATGGGAATGCAAGTATCTCTTTGAAATAGTGAATTATTTCCTTTGTATATAAACAAGGGTATTGCTGCATTGCATGATTGCTCTATTTTTAACTTTTTGAGAAACCTCCATACTATTTTCCATAGTGCCTACGCCAGTTGTTATTCCCACCAGCAGTGCTCAAGGGTTTCCTTTCTTCTCTGTCCTCCTCAACATCTGTCCTCCTTGATATTGCTCGTATTGGATTAGTTTTATGGAGTATCACCTATGTAATAATATTTAAATTTCCTTTCATTCACTTGTATGGAAAATTTTTAAAACTAATCCATAGACATATGTTTTTTTCTGTTCATGTTGCTGTTTTCTACTGAGTTTATATATTTGTTTTTATGTGCATGTAAAATTGATAGAGTGTAAAATAAGTCTGAGCTATTTAAAGAGTAGTTGGATGACAAACTTTTCTTCATCTTTTTCCACTTCTTTATTTTATATTCCCATTACTGAACTGAATTCCCCATTTTGTCTATCAGTTATACAAGGCAAATGAAATAGAATGATAGCAGTTGCCATCATAGCTCAGCGGTTAATGAATCCGACTAGGAACCATGAAGTTGTGGGTTTGATCCCTGGCCTTGCTCAGTGGGTTAAGGATCCGGTGTTGCTGTGAGCTGTGGTGTAGGTTGCAGACACAGCTCGGATCCTGTGTTGCTGTGGCTGTAGGCCGGCGACTGTAGCTCCGATTAGACCCCTAGCCTGGAAGCCGCCATATGCCATGGGTCCAGCCCTAGAAAAATACAAAAAAAAAAAAAAAGAGAGAGAAAGAAATAGAATGATACTGTTTTTCTGGGTTTTTTGTTTGTTTGTTTGTTTGTTTTTTTTACTAACTTTGAAAGTTATCTTGTAAATATGAGACGGTGCAAAGTATTTTCAAGTGAACCTCCCATTTATGCTTTCCTTTTGGTCTTTTTCCTCTTTTCATTTTGTCCTTTCTTTTTTATTCTTTTTTATTCAAGTACTTTCTGCTCTTACTTGAACATGTCTTAAAAAGTAAGTGAGCAAGGACTGGTCAAAGTTAATGGCAACTTTTTTGAAGCTGAGCACGATACCATTCTGTTTCCCATTGCTGTTTTACATTGATAATTAATACATCCCACTTTCTTGCCACATTTCTTTCTCGATGTGTACTTTACACCATCAGTTTTGTCATTTGCTGAAGAGATGGCTGAGTACTAGATCTTGAGTCATCATAGTTTAATAGCAAAGTAGAACAGCAGTTTTCCTCCCAGTTTTGCTGTTTATCTACTTGCATTATGATTTTCGACATCTTTCTTAACCTCTTTTTATATATTTCTTCATTCGTAGAGCAGGAAAAGGGAAATGGTAAGCTTTACAATATATGCACTTAATTTAAACTTTTTTATCACTGCTGTTTTCTTTATGTTTGACAGAAATGAGGTTGATAAATAATCGTGAGAGTGATGAAATACTATCTTAGTGAAGTAAAGGGGTATCATAAGTCCTTTTAAATCTCTGAATCGATTTTGTTTGAGCACCCAGTGAATGCAACCACATTGAGTACTAAGGTGCAGTTTGGTGTAGCTCTGACTTTTCAGTCAGCTAACCTTGTGCATTAATCTTGGCTGTCATTTACTAGCTATGTGAGCTAACACACTATTGCCTCATGTTAAAATCAGGATAATAATGATGCCTGCCTATAGTAATTTTGTTAAGAGTGAATGGGATTTTTTTTTTTTTGTCCTTTGTCTTTTTGTTGTTGTTGTTGTTGTTGTTGTTGCTATTTCTTGGGCCGCTCCCGCGGCACATGGAGGTTCCCAGGCTAGGGGTTGAATCGGAGCTGTAGCCACCGGCCTACGCCAGAGCCACAGCAACGCGGGATCCGAGCCGCATCTGCAACCTACACCACAGCTCACGGCAACGCCGGATCCTTAACCCACTGAGCAAGGGCAGGGACCGAACCCGCAACCTCCTGGTTCCTAGTTGGATTCGTTAACCACTGCGCCACGAAGGGAACTCCCGTGAATGGGATTTGATGCCTGTAAAGTGCCTGTTACCAGTGTGGGTTCATATTAAATGTTTAACAATGCAGCTGTTATCGTAACTTTCAAAGAGAGATTTTATATATATATATTTATTCCAGATAATCTCAAGGATTATCCAAGGAATACTTACGTGTCCCACAGATTTTGTGGGACACTTTGTCTGCATGGGACGCTTTGTCTACCTTAGGGTTATGATCCAGACTATTACTATGTCAGAGCTCGGGAGGCGACCTCTTACTGTTATACACATGACTTTCCCAGGATATAGCTGTTTTTCTTTATCCTGTTGCCCAAAGCATGGGCATGGGCCATTCTTTTTTCTCACTTACAGGACATCACAGTGCAGAATAGGAAAATTAAAACTCATTACTGAGTATTGCATCTGCTAATTCGTAGACACGCTCTTGACTTCTTCCTGAGCTCTGTCTCTATCTGTTTGCCAAATTGCAGGAGCTGGTTTAGCTTCCCCATGTAGAGGGCTCCTTTGACCACAGATTTTCTTCTTTAAGTACAGTTTTTATATGTTTTCAAAAATGAGGGGGAGTTCCCGTCGTGGCGCAGTGGTTAACGAATCCGACTAGGAACCATGAGGTTTCGGGTTCGGTCCCTGCCCTTGCTCAGTGGGTTAAGGATCCGGCGTTGCCGTGAGCTGTGGTGTAGGTTGCAGATGCGGCTCGGATCCCGAGTTGCTGTGGCTCTGGCGTAGGCCGGTGGCTACAAAAAAGACAAAAAAAAAAAAAAAAAGAGCGCTTTCTTCTTGATGAACGTAGCCTTAAATTCCTTTATGAATAGTTCCCTCCTCGGCTCTGAATAGTTCTTTCTTCTTTCAAAACACACTTTGTATATCTTTCTTAGCAATTATCTCATATTCTAATTATTTAGTCCAGGCCCATGTGCCTAAGGTCATAGAATGAGAGGAATGTTGGTTCCAAGTTTCACCTTTTTTTTCCTCTGGTTAACTCACAGTGGGACCATCAGATTCCTTATGGAAAATTCCCACTCTAGTTTGCATGCATGTTCTGGTATATTTTCCACACCTGGACTCTGCAATCACAGTCTTTCTCAGTATATTTCCAAAGTGTGCTGTATTCATTCTGGAATGCACTATTTTTAGAGATTCTTTTAGGATGTGTTTTAACTTGTCTCATTTTCTATTTTATCTTCTTGATAATGGCCAGATTAAAAACTAGATTCACAGCATTTTCTACTCTCGATCTTCTGTTGGTAACTTTTGAACAGATCATATACATACCTACACAGGGCACATGTATACGAGCACATACTTTTTTTAAAAAAAATTCACACACTTTTAGAATTATATGTGAAACTAAAGAAACTATCATTGTTGGGGCGAAGGAAGACGATTCTAGAGTAAGTGCATGTTCCTGTGTTGGTTTGAAAATTTTGGTGACTGAATCAGAGCTACAGCTGCCAGCCTACACCACAGCCACAGCCACAGCAACACAGGATCCAGGTCCCATCTGCAACCTGCACTACAACTCATAGCAGTGCTTGGACCATTAACCCACTGATCGAGGCCAGGAATCAAACCCACGCCTCATGGATACAAGTTGGGTTTGTTACCGCTGAGCCATGACAGGAACTCCTGTAGGATTTGTTTTAGATATCCAGCTCCTGTTCACAGAAACAAAGCTTAAAAAATAGCAAGAAACAAAGCTTAAAAAATTAAAACTTCTTGATTTCTCTCTCACTGCCTCTCTTTTTCTCTTTATATATGTGTGTATATGTATTTGTGTATAATTGTATAATCTTATATGAATATATATTTGTCTCATTATGATTTTTTTAAATATAATTATTTGTTTAACCCTATCTATTTAAACTTAATTTATTAATTATAAATACCACATTTTATTTTCCAAACTGATGTATGATGTCTGCAGGCATTGTTAAAGAAATCAGCTTGTCTTTTTGGAAGGTGTTTTGTTATTTACTTGATAATTTTGTGATTTTCATTGTTGACAAGTGACTGTAATGAAGTAATGAAATAATAAAAAAGCATTACATGTGTATTTGACATACAAGTGGATCCTCTGGCCCTCTTCTTAGAGTTGACTTGAATTTTCAAATACGTAAAAGCTTTTAAGACAAGTTCTTGACTATCTAAAGTAAAAAATTAGAGCTCTTATTAACCTTCAAATTATTTGAAAATATTGTTTGAAGACTGCAGTTGGTGAGATAAGAACCCAGGACATCTTATCCAGTCCATTAAAACAATAAGAAATGGAAGCGATACCTTGATGAGTGTTCTGCCTGTTTTAACCTTGAATGCTGTTATTGGGGGAATGATGCCATGTCTGTTTCATTGGCTTAGGCTTTTTCATGCTGAGAGAAATCAATACTTAGAGGTGGTGGATGACAGAGAAATCACTTCAGAATTAAAGGTGGCTGTCACACATTGTCATTGGTTGACTTTTGTTCGCTGTTGAGGTTTTTAAGATGTCATTTTTCTAAGTCTTTTCAGGAGTCTTTGTAAGATTTCTGTGGACAACTTTTCTTTTTTTTAATGATGAGACTTTAAATCTGAGTTAAGAGATCAAGTGCAGAGACCTCCAAAATTGAAGTATTGAAAAGTTTCTTAATTTGTTGTCCCTTAGGTGATTTCCCTTTTAAATGCTTTGCAACAAGTAATTTATAGTGTAAGTGATTTTGAGATAAATTGGGACATAAGGTGTGTTTTCTAGAAGATATGTTTAGTTAACTAACAATGTAATACTCTGTGCGTACCTGTGAAAAAGAATGAAGATAAAACTATATGTCCTGACATGGAATGATGTGTAATTTGATACCATTTGCATAGGAACTACATCTTAGGGTTAACAGCGACTACCCCTACAGAAAACAATGAGCCAAGCAGGGAGGAGGTGACTAGAGAACTCTTTAATTTCTTATAAGTAATTCCTTTTTTAATTTGATTTTAAAAGCAAGCATAAGTTTCTTTAAAAACAGTCAAAACGTGAAACCTGTAAAACCAATACATTTCAATTGCTTAATTAACATTGAATGTGGCTAAATTGGGAGAAAGGCTTATATATTAAAGATTTCACCTTGAACTATTTTAACTGGAATTTGTTTTTATTTCAAAATCTAATGCCAGCTTAATAAAAATTTGCTTTATAATCTGTTTCTCATAAAATACAATACAACTTAACTCTCAAAAAATATGCATTTAACATTAATTTACTTCCTTTTCTTGATACTGAAATAAAGTGGTTGTGCGATGCCCTCTCTGTATATCTGTCGAATCACAACCCCTTTTTGCTCCATTAAGCTAAATGATGTTTTTTTTAATGAAATGACTTACTTGCTTCTGTTTTTATTTTCAATACTTAAGTATGTTTTTTTATCATTGCAATTTCTTTTCCAGTTTTTGAACTTTCTGCAAATGGAATCAAGTTTGGTTTTATCTGGCATTTTTAGATCAGCATTATATTTGTTGAGATTCATTAGATTTGTTACGTTTTCCTGTTTCATTTTCAGTGCTGTTCCCTGCATTAGTAGAGTGCTAATGTTTCATAATCTCCTCTGCTGTTGATTGGCAGTTAGGACCTTTCTAGTTTTTAACTGTTGTGAACAATGCTGATTTGAATATTTTGTAGTCTTTTGGTACACATGCTCATGCGTTTCTGTAGGGTGGATCTACTTGACTGTAAAGTGTTCATGTTTTCAATTTTAATAGGTATTGCCCCACTCTCTTGCAAAATTGAGTACCACTCCCAACGTTAGTCTATAACTGTTGCCATTACTCCACATTTTTATTAATAATTGGTCCGCTCTCTTTATTTTGGTATTCTGGTGCTTGTGTAATCATATTTTATTGTGTGTTACTATGAATTTTATTTACAAATGAAACTTTGTCTTTTCTCCTGCTTGTTGTAAGTTACATTTTTTACTTTTGTGAAGTACCTGTTTATCTCTTAACCAGTTTCTTATTATTTATCTGTCTTATTGGTTATCAATCTTACTGATTTTATAGAGGGTTTTTTTATTGACTCTTTTTTTTTTGACTTTTTGTCTTTTTAGGGCTGCACCCATGGCATATGGAGGTCCCCAGGCTATGTGTCAAATCGGAACTGTAGCTGCCAGCCTAAGTCACAACCACAGCATTACAGGATCCGAGTCATATCTGCGACCTACTCACAGCGGCTCACTGTGACGCCAGATCCTTAACCCACTGAGTGAGGCCAGGGATTGAACCTGCATCCTCATGGATGCTAGTCAGATTCGTTTCTGTTGAGCTATGATGGGAACTCCTATAGAGAGTATTTATCCATTTGGTATATGAGCTGATTTTTTTCAATATGAGTATTTTAACTAATTTCTTCCCTGGTAGTATCTTGCCTATTCAGTTTTTAAAAACTTCTTAAATACTTTTTTTTTCTTTTTTTTTTGCATGTTTGACTGCCCTGCAGCATGTGGAGTTCCCAGGCCAGGGGTCAGATCCCAGCCACAGTTGCTACCTAAGCCACATCTGTGGCAACTCTTGATCCTTAAACCACTAAGCCAGGCCAGGGATCAAACCCACAACCCAGTGTTCCCTAGACATTGCTGATACTGTTACACCACAGTGGGAACTCTTCCTTAAATTGAATGAAGTATAGTTTATATGTAATAAAATATACCCATTTTGAGTATACAGTGTGATGAGTTTTGATAAGTAGATAAAACATACCTGTGTGACTGTCACAATCAAGATATGGAAAATTTCTATCATCTTTGAGAATTCCCTTGTGATTTACTGTGGTCAGTTCTTCTCCACATATCCAACTGTAAGCAACTGCTCATCTGGTTTCTGTTATTGTGGATAGTTTTGCATGTTATAAAATTTCATATTAATGAGATTGCATGGTAGATACTCTGTTGTCTGGATTCTTTTGGTTAGCATTAAAGTTTTTGATATTAACACCATATTGTGTGTGTGCTTTTGTTTCTTTTTTTGCCAGCCAATGTTACTGTCCATCTATAGATGGATATTGAGTTATTTCCAGTATTTGGCTCTTATTAAAAGCACTGTGGGCATATTCATATAATATATTTTTTGTGGAAATATGTTACTCATTTTGAGGAAGTATCTAGGAGTGGAATTGCTAGGTGCTGTTGCAAGTATATATTTGGGCTTACAAGAAACCAACAAACTATTTTCTAAAATAGTTGTACATTTTACACATCAGCTGGCTAGTTCGTAAGTGTGAGAGTTCCATTTGTTCCATATCCTTGACAGTATTTGATGTTGTCAGTTCCTTTAATTTCAGCCCTTCTAATGTGTATATAGTGATAGTTTATTGTGGTTTTTATTTGAGTTTCCCTACAGAGTAAGCATTTTCTCTCATACTATTAATTAGTCACTTGTATATCTTTTGTAATGTGTCTATTCAGATCCTTTGTTTATTAATTTAAATTTGCTTGTCTTATTGAATCATAGGAGTTCTATATATACCCTGGAAGTAAATCTTTTGTTATATGTATAGTAATCTTTACTCATATGTATAGTGAATAATTCTTCCCAATTTGTGGCTTGCCTTTTCATTTTCTAAATGATGCCTTTTAAAGAGCAGATTTTATAAAGTTAGCTGACATCTAATTTGTCTTTGAATTAGACTTTTTTATGGTTATGATTTTCTTCTATGGTTTCTTTTATGGTCTTCAGTCTAAAAATTTCAGTCTAAGTATTCTCTGCCTACCCCAAGTTCATCATATTTTCTGCTGTTTTTTTTTTTTTTTTCTAGAAGTGCTATAATTTTAACTTTTCCACCAAAAAGAACATCATGGACTTGCAGAATAGACTTCTGGTTGCCAAGGGAGAGGGGGAGGGAGTGGGGTGGTTGGGGAGCTTGGGGTTAATAGATACAAATTGTTGCCTTTGGAATAGATTAGCAATGAGATCCTGCTGTGTAGCACTGGGAACTATGTCTAGTCAACTTATGATGGAGCATGATAATGTACGAAAATAGGATGTGTACATGTATGTGTAACTGGGTCACCATGCTGTACAGTAGAAAAAAATTGTATTGGGGAAATAACTATTAAAAATAATAATAATTTTAACTTTTATATCTAGGTCTTTGATTCATTTTGAATTAAATATTTTGTGTATGGTATGAGGTGAAGACAAGTTTCTTGTGTTTCCCTGTTTGTGACCAGATGTTTCAGACCAGTTGTTGAGACAATAATCCTTCTTTAATAACTTACTTTCTCTTGATTTCTACTTGTATAGTATGATTGAGAGTATAAAATCCTATAATTTTGTTTTTCTTTTGTAAAATTGTTTTGCTATTATTTTCTTTTTTTGTTCAGATATATTTCAAACTCAGCTTGTCACTATCCATAAGAAAGCTTGACAAATTTTTAAGATTGGCTTGAATCTTGTGTTCCCTGGTGGCCTAACAGTTAAGGATTCCACATTATCACTGCAGTGGCTTGGGTTCCATCCTGTCCGGAGAACTTCTTTAGATTTTTTTTTTTTCCACTTTGTATATTCAGCTGTAGAATCAAAAGGACCTCTAGATACCTATATCTCTTTCTCTTTTGTGACTTCCTCTTCTCTCATAGTTTGTCCTTCAAATTCCTTCCCATCTTATCTTCTCAATAGGTATCTTTAAACTTGTTTCACACGTAAAAGCTATAGGAGAAATATATTTTCTGGTGCTTGAAAATGTCTTGAGGATATTTGGGGAGTAGTGTATAATCTGAGTATATCTGGCATATGAGATGGGCAGGCATTTTAAGAGGTAATATACCACATTACTGATTTATAGAAAGCGCCAAGATCTAGCTAGTAAAATTTGCCTCTTTAATTGTTTAACATTTTAGACAGTCATATGCCTTTTTTTTTTTTCTGTCTTTTCTAGGGCCATACCCATGGCATATGGAGGTTCACAGACTAAGGGGTCTAATCAGAGCTGTAGCCGCCAGCCTACACCAGAGCCACCACAATGCGGGATCCGAGCTGCATCTGTGACTTACACCACAGCTCACGGCAACGCCGGATCCTTAACCTACTGAAAGAGGCCAAGGATCGAACCCGCAACCTCATGGTTCCTAGTGGGATTCATTAACCACTGAGCAACGACCGGAACTGCAGTCATATACTTTTTTGAGGGTGGGAAATATAAATATATCTGCATTATACCAAAGTAAATTCTTCTAGAAGTAAATGGACAGGTAGAAGATTATTTCACGAGCTGAGTTGTAAGCGAATAAAGATATGTATGAGAGCAGTGAGAAGAGTGATTCACAGGTTTTGCTAAAATGGAATTATGGGATATGAAGTGAGGGAAATTTCTGTCTTAGGTAACAGAAAGCTTTCCCTTTTCAATGTAATAGCATGTTTAGAGTAAAGATGATGAGTTCAGTTTTGTACATTTTCAATTTTAGGTGCTTACTCAATGATTGGAGATTATCCTACAGGTAGAATTTGGGGTCAGAATTTTGGAAAACAACTGGGTCAGATATGAAAAATTTGACATCTCCATCTAAACTTATAATAGTAGATGATATGGGGGTGGATGATATTGCCAGGGGACATGCGACAAAGCCTTGAGAAAATGCCAGCATATTGGTAAATGATAAAGAAAAAAGTCTGACCACCGAGAAAGGTGATCAGAGTGATGACAGAGTGATGGCTAGAGAAATCTGCTTATTATTAAGTTCAGTCCTCTCTAAGCTTTCATACAAAGAACAAATAGTAACTGTAGACTGAGACATAGCATCTGGAAAGAAAGACTAAGCGGGCTATTTTCTTTATTTACATTTAGAGCCAGAATAGGAGTTCCCGTTGGGGCTCAGTGGAAACAAATTTGACTAGTATCCAAGAGGACGCAGGTTGATCCCTGGCCTTGCCCAGTGGGTTAAGGATCTGGCATTGCTGTGAGCTGTGGTGTAGGTTGCAGACTTGGCTTGGGTCCTGCGTTTCTGTGGCTGTGATGTATGTAGCCAGAGGCTACAGCTCCAGTTCAACCCCTAGCCTGGGAACCTCCGTATGCTGCAAGTGTGGCCATAAAAGACCAAAAAAAAAAAAAAAAGGCCAGAATGGTTACTTGAATTATAAATGGTCAGTTTAAATTGTTTTTCTCTTCAGTTATTTATTTTTGCCCCGTATAAGTGAATTTTTTTAAGAATTTATCTTATGTTTTATTAATGCTGTGGTAATAGATGCTAGATTTTCAATGGTAATAGATCTTGGATTTCAAGTATATTCAAGTGGGTGGTTCTCAAGATGCTTATTTCTTTTGTTTTTAAGATTTAGATTTTTGGGAGTCGTTGTGATATCATATTACTTAGTTCATGTGTTGCTTAAAATAAGAAAACAGAAAAGTTGATGTAAAGTAAAACTAAGTGAAAGTACTAGACTTGGCCCTTGATTTTAGTGATAGATGATGCATTTTCATAGGGTCTCTTGGGATACTGCCATTCAACCTTTAAGCACAAGCACACCCACACAAATACATATACTCCTCCAGTTGAGTAACATGTGTATTGAAGCAGATACTCCTTATCTGTACTTGACTTTGAATGATATTGTCCTATATTGAATATGTTATTATTTTTTGTTATTTTTTAATAAGAATGTATTCAAATTCCACTTTAAAGATATCTTAAAGACCAGGTACAAGTTCGTTATATCTTTACAAAACATTCTTCTTTGGTTTCGTTTTATCATGTTTTAAGGTTAGATGTGACTCTAATGTTCTGCAATGAGACAGAGATTGATAATCAGGAAAGAACAGCCCTTTAATGTGATTTATATCTATAGATTTTATGTCAGATATGAAAAGTTGCCGTTTAAATTGTAAAGGAGGATCCATTAAAGAACACTTTAAACCATTTTACCATTTAACTTACCTTGAACTCTTCTTTTTAGAATTATGCCTTTTTAAGCAAACTTTAGTAGCTTACCAACTGTTTGCAAATACGATTTGATAAAGTTAAATCATTCTAATATTAGTAAAAAGCAAATAATAGGCCATTAAATAATGTCTTTTATTTGTGCTTTTAGTACATGTAATATGGCAGTATCTGTGTTTCAGGGGAGTATAGAAGCCAGTTATTTTTTAATTTCCATCAATAATTTTGATTTCCTCTAATCAAGTGAGGTTAGACAGGGGCAGGCTGTATATATTAGGGAATGTCGAAGGTACAAAAACTCCACAGATGTCTCCCCTTTTGTCCTTTTGGTCTCAGGGTATGGCTGGGTTAGATGTGAAGTAACTTGTAGAATGATGCCTAGTTCTGGGATGAATCTGCAAATACCACATAGCAATTGATATTTTTGTTGCAGTGGAATAATTCCCTAGTTATAGTCACTTAAACTTCTCTCCTTCAGGTATTTCTTAATTATATTTCAATTATTTGTGGAAATCATATTTTTGACCAACTGAACCATCTTATTTCCAACTGAACACAACTTATTTCCTTCACATCAGCGTTTAGGTAGAGGTACTTTACTTTCACCATTGTACCAAAACTGATGTCGTAGAGGTTGCCTCAGATCTTCTAATTGTGCAATTCCTGGAGCTAATGTCATCCTGTCACTTTACAGATCATGTCAGACCTAGCAGGTGCAGTGAGTTAGATGCCCAAGTCTGGCAAGAGATACTGTCAGGGATGATGCTTTAGTCCAGTTTTTGTCTTCTCAATCTTAGGTTTATTCATATACATATGTAATATATATTCATATACATACACACACACACACACACACACACACACACAATGATTCTTTGTGTTTTTTCAGGCCTCATCCTGCATTCCAGAATTGATTTAATCTATTACTTTTTCTACTTGTCTTTAGTTCTTGGATTGAATGATATTGCTTCCCTCTTCCTGAAATTGACCCATGTTTCTGCCTTGCCTTTTGCTTTAAGGTTTTCTTTATTTCCTTCTAAGAATAACGTATCTTCTCAAAATCTTCAATTCTCTGTCTTCCTTCAGAGCATCTTACACATCCCTCTTACTATTTTCTGTAAACCTTTTTATTAAAAATTATTTTTAGCTCCAGTTATTTAATGTTAATGACATAGCAGTCAGCCCTTTGTATCCATGAGTTCTTTATCTGTGGATTCCAATCAATCACAAATTGAAAATATTTGAAAAAAAAAATCCAGAAAGTTCCAGAAAGCAAAACTTGAATTTGCTTGTGAGCCTAACAACTCTTTACATGGCACTTACATTGTATTAGATAGTATAAGTAATTTAGAGATGATTTTAGGTATAGACAGCCCTTCATATCTGCAGGTTTTGCTTTTTTATGCTACGTATGCTTGGCCATTTGATGAAAGAGACTTAAGCAACTGCAGATTTTGGTATCCATCGGGATCCTGGAACCTATCCTTCTTATACCAATGGACAAAGGTACTTTTATTCCCGCTTCCCTCCTCACACTCTAGAGAGAACGAGGATTCTCCAGGGCAAAGGCTATCACGCTAATTCAACCTTCGATCAGTATAGCCTGGTGTTTTGCACAAACTAAGAGATATTTCCCTCCTTGTGCATGTTGATAAACACCTTATCAGTTGGTTTGCTTGTGGATGTTAGGAACAGAAAACCCAGTTCATACTGGCCTTCAATGAATGAGCAAAAGCCTATAGGTTCTTGTAAAAAGTTTAAAAAAAAAAATGGTCTCACAGAGCAGCTCCTTTCATGGCTCAGTGGAAATGAACCTGACTAGTATTTGTGAGGACTCAGGTTTGATCTCTGGCCTTGCTCAGCGGGTTAAAGATCCCGGCATTGCCGTCAGCTGTGGTATAGACAGCAGACATGATTCAGATCTAGTGTTGCTGTGGCTGTGGTGTAGGCCAGTGGTTACAGCTCTGATTACACCACTAGCATAGAAACGTCCATACGCCACGGGTGGCCATAAAAAGACCAAAAAAAAAAAAAAATGGTTTCACACAAAGTCTAATAGGTAGGCTAGTCTGCGACTAATCTGGAAGTCCCTGTTCCATTTGGAATAAACTTGTTATTTCTGCAATTCTCACAGTTTTGCTCTCTTTGGGTTTTGGCTTCATCCCCAAGCTTACTTCTTTCCTCGTATGAAAAGAACTTTTAGTACTCCTGGAATTATGTACTTCCTCTTTTATACCCTAAGTTAGGAATTGTCAACTGTCAACAAACTCTTGACCCTTTCTCTTACCGCACCAGTTATATTAAGTGCTGTCCCTCAAGATAGTGTGTCAGTGCTGGTGTGCTTATTACCTTCATTGGTTTAGGATAATTAGGGCCCTCTCTTGTTCTTGGGGCAGTGCTGGGGATAGTGTTTGGCAACAGTCTATCTATATTAGTTTACAGGAAAAAGGCAGGCAGTCACAATGTGTCTCGTGTACATAAACTGTTAAAACGTATTCCAGCACCATATTTTCATTACTCATCATAGGTTGTGTATACATGTGACAAATATGTGAGTTTGCATTTGGAGGTTAAAGGAAGGAGTCTAATAGACTCTGCTGTTAGAATTAAGTATCAGAGTTTCCGCTGTAGTGCAGTGGAAACGAATCCTACTAGTGTCCATGAGGATGTGAGTTCAATCCCTGGCCTCACACAGTGGATTGGGGATCCAGCACTGCCTGGAGCTATGGTGTAGGCCACAGACACAGCTCAGATCCTGCACTGCTGTGGCTGTGGTGTAGCCCAGCAGCTGCAGCTCTGATTCAACCCCTAGCCTGGAAACTTCCATATGCCATGGGTGTAGGCCTAAAAAAAAAAAAGAATTATAGTCAAGTTAACATTAATTTTTTTTAATTTTAATCAATTAATTATTATGTAGTACAGCATCATATACATGATACACCAAATGTCTGAGTTCTAAAAGAAAAAAAATAAGCATCTTGGAAACTAGTGATTGTATTTCTTGTATCTGATTATTGCTAAAAAAAAAACCCTAAAATTTTTTGGCAAAATTGATGATATTTAAAAAAATATTTTCAAACTTTAATGCATAAATATGATTGGAATCTTATTAAAATCCAGATTTTGATTTAGTAGGTATCAAGCGGGACCTATAGTTTTGAATTTTGAATAAGTTCCTATGTGATTCTTTTTTTTTTTTTGTCTTTTTGCTATTTCTTTGGGCCGCTCCCACAGCATATGGAGGTTCCCAGGCCAGGGGTTGAATCAGAACTGTAGCCACCGGCCTACGCCAGAGCCACAGCAACGCGGGATCCGAGCCGCGTCTGCAACCTACAGCACAGCTCACGGCAACGCCGGATCGTTAACCCACTGAGCAAGGGCAGGGACCGAACCCGAAACCTCATGGTTCCTAGTCGGATTCGTTAACCACTGCGCCACGACGGGAACTCCCCTATGTGATTCTAGTGCTGTTAGTCCATTTTGCTAGCTAGGGTTTAAAAGACCAAACTGTTTCTGTCATTTTCTCAAGGTGTTGAGGACTAGCTCAGTTTACCCTGCAAGTCACCACTGTCTCTTCTCTGGACCTCTGCAGTGGCCTTCTAACTGGTCTTCCTCTTTACCTCTCTTGTCACACCATAGTACATTCTCTAAATGATACTATAGTGGTCATTTTAAAATGCAAATCAGTCATATCACTCCGCTGATTAATCTTCCATTTCATTAGAATAAGACCTAAACGCCTTGTCATAACTACACAGGACTAAGCGATGCAACCCCTGCCCTCCAAACTCATTTCATACCATCCTTCCCTTTATTCATCTTGCTTTGTGACTGCTCTTCATGCTGCTTGCGATGTGGATGCCTGCATCTTCCCATGACTGGCTTCTACTCTTTATTCAGGTCTCTGCTTACATATGAACCACTTCTGAGTGTATCTTAGGAACGACTTCAGAGAAATAAATTCTTGGGGGATTGTTATACAGAGACAGTAGATCACTAAGTCTGTTAACTCAGATAATGAGGGATATAAAAGTCACTTGTAAATATTGGTTGGTTCAGTTCTTATTAGACATGATTTTATAATGCATTTAAAAGTTTTGGTTGGTTCAGTTCTTATTAGAGATTATATTATCATGCATTTTATAAAAATTGTGGTTGGTTAAGTTCTTATTAGAAATTATTTTATAATGCATTTTAAAGTTTTTTTCCTACATTTTTATGGTAATAACAGTATGTTTCTTTTTCCTTTCCAAGTCACTCTGTGCCCAGTATTCTGCAGACAAACGAGAGGATGAAAAGATGTGTGATCATCTGATAAGAGCAGCTAAATATCGAGACCATGTGACAGCAACTCAGCTAATCCAGAAAATTATCAACATTCTCACAGACAAGCATGGAGCCTGGGGAAATTCCGCAGTGAGGTAAAGAGATGCCTTTAGGATTTGGCCACTGATTTTCTATAGAAGGCCAAGGTTTAGGTAAATGGCTTTGGATATGATCAAGGCCAGATGAAGAACAGAGTTATTTAATTTTGTATTTTATCATCCATTATGAATTTAAAGAAAAGGGGAAGGAGAAAATCAGTACGGGTATAGTTATGAATCTTTGTGGATATTTCAGTTCCCTTCCACTACATTAAAAGAATAGTTGCTGATACATGTATTCATTTTGAAGTGAAATAAATGTTAAGGGAAGTAGTTAATGTGAAGTATTTCACTAGCTGCACTTATATGTAAATTTATACAAATACAATATTTTAAGAGACGTTTCTCTATTTTATACTTTGGAGTTTTTAATACATAAATTTGGAACCATAATAATATGTGTTATTTTCTTGGCTTATGTTGCAAGTTACAGGTCTATGATGAAGTAATGTCTTCTTTAAAATTTTATTCACTATATTGTACCTGCTTTTAAGATGACCAAACTCAACATGCTATTTTTTATTCTAATTTCTACAAATAAAATAAGTCCATTACCTTCTTGGACTAAGGAGTTTAGATAAATCATGAAATTTAGTCTTTCTGGAATATTTTATGCCACCAGTCTTAGTAACATGCTTTGACTCATTTAAGTAATGTTCATGGAAAAGTTCTTTTTTTTCCCACTGGAAAGATATTTTTTAATTCCTCATTCTACATAACTTTTTTTAGAAGACAGCAGCAAGAACATAGCAAATTACTTGTATTGTTTTCCACTTGTGTTTTAAGCAATTTTTATGTCTAGCAGACATCTAAGACTAGTAGTGGAAATTTTCCTGTGAATAGAAAACAATTCTAGTTTTTTAAAAGCTGAACTTTAAATTAGTAGAGTTGAAAGCTATCTGATAGAGGATGTTTTTATTTTGAGTACAAGTACAGAGTAGTTATATTGCATGATGCCTATCATGAAGAATATGAAAATAAAATGAAATGCGTGTCTGGGCAAATCATTTTTGGTATTCAGCAGAAGGAATACAGGTCAAGGACATGAGAGCGAAAGGAGGGCGAAAGCAGGAACCATGTTTGTTTGTTTGTTTTAATCCTGTTCAAGCTGATCGTAGCTGCAAGAATGGTCATGAAAATGACATGAGTTTCTGGGTCAGAGCTCTTAGTGTCGTGTCTTGCAACATCTAAAAGCCTGTGGGTGTGTGTCTTTGCGGGAAGTGGGAAAGGGGAGTTGTAGCGAGAGTTTTAGAGTTTCAAGGTATTTTAATGGGACAGATATTTTATAATCACTTCGACATCAGGTAGTAAGTAAATTATAAGGTAACGTTGATATACAGTGCTTGGCACACACGGGGAACTCAATACGGATTTGTTACAGTTTTTTTTTTTTTTTTAAGTTGCAATTTTTTTAACCTAAAAGGAGTTTTGCAACTTTAAAATGAAAACCTATAGGCAGTTTATGCCAAGTGTGTCGTTTTTATGAGATTAAAATTCTTTTTTGTGATCACTATACCTTTGTGTAGCATGATATACCTGTGCTGTCAACACAAAAGCATTGTTTCTCTGAAGTGGTTTTTGTGTAATAAGGTCTCTTGGAGAACTAAATGGACTGTGAAATGTATTTATGTAGAAATAATTAGTGTTTGTGTAATAGAGTTGTTCAAAGGCTTCAGCTCTCTTATTCTATATAGCCAGAAAGAATTGAATTCTGAAATTTTGATATTTCCCCCAATTCACAGTTTTTTACTTTTTGCTGCTCAAATAAAAATAACTGTCATATTGTTAGCTTTTAAATGTGTGCATTCTTCAGAGCAGCAA